>NW_025999862.1:6275704-6314454 GCF_001458135.2 Marmota marmota marmota
TTTATATATATATATATATATATATATATATATATATATATTATATGATGGAGTTCTGCTCAGCCATGAAAATAAATGAAATTATGGTATTTGCAAGTAAATGGATAGAAATCAGAATATCATGCTAAGTAAAATAAGCCAGACTCAGAAACTAAAAGGTCAAATATTTTCTCTCATATGATAGAATAAAATAAATTAAAGGGGAAGGGAAGAATAGTATAACGTAAAAATAAAGGGAAGTTCAATAATGCAGAAGAAGGAGATCAAGAGTCAGAGGAGAGGGATGGGTAAAGGGAGGCAATGAAGAATGCATTATTTAAAAAGTTACGTGCATGTATAAATATACCACAGGGAACTTCACATTTATCCATAGGTAGAAAGAAGCAATCAAATATAAATAAATAGACTTGTGGAAAGAAATCAAGTAGAGTAGAAGCAGGATAATGGGAGAAGTATGGAAAAAAGGAGAGGATCATGAACCAAAATCAAATTCCGTGCATGTATGAGTTTGTGGGAGTGAACTCAACTACAATGTATAATTATAAATTTCTAATAAAAAAGAAGAACATTGAACAATTACCAAAAAACAAGCCAGTCAACCAACCAAAAACAAAACAAAAAAACCTTTGAAGGCAAGCTAAAGCCATTTAATGTGGCAGCAGCTTTTTCCCTATAATTAAAGGTGCTTTCCCCTAAAAGTGCCTGCCTAGCAGATAAACATGTTGATTATCGTATTTTGAGACAGATAAAAATAAATTTTAAAAAATTGTCATAAAAAGATTTCCTTTGAAATAAAAACAGTACTTTCTGGTTACTTGGTTGTAAATCCTTTGTATATAGGGACTGGGCTTTATTTTCTTTTATATTATCTACTTGTTTAAACATATAGTAAGATTTAAATTGAGGAAAGGAGACACAGTAAAGAATTTGGAATAAAGAAAATGGATGAGGAATTTCACAGTATTGTACATTTAGCTATACAGGCTTATTATTCTCCAAATATAACTTGCTAAAAATCTTTCTGTGAGATATTAATTAATTTGGAAACCAATCATTATGATCTAATTCTTGCCAAACAAAAATTTTGACCATCATTAAGTAGATACATAAACAACAATTAACTTACACAGTGATGCATTTCATTTGCTTTTTAGTATTATTTGTTTGGGGAAAATGGGAAAGACAAATATGGTATTTTAGTTTTTGTTTGTTAAACATTTGTGTAGTTGTCTGTGTAATGGATTTTAACATCTATAGATCTATATATGCAAAAATGGAAATTTGTTTTCTTATAATTAAACTTATCCTAACTTACTCTCTGAGCTTACATACACTGATTGCTAAGCTTAATCTTTCTAATTTAGGAAGTTCACTTTATTTTAGATTATAACTCAGTCTCATTAGGAAAAAAATTCAACATCCTTTTTTCTATTATTCTTCTCTTCAGAATTTTTGTTACATGTATCAAGCTACCATGGGAGGAACCTAGTGATAGTGTATGACATATTACCCAGTAGATAGACTACAGCAGAAACTCTTTTCCCCTTCAGGCTTTGCCATTGGTATTTTCAAAGTCCACCTTCAGAAATTCAAAGGAAGAAACTTTTTACCTCTCAACACATTCTGGCTTTTAAAAATAAAATGCCCTTATACTTTCAATGTATTCTCTGGGATAGAGATTTATAATATTCTACTTTGGATGTCAAATGCCAATAAATCAGTTTTTGGTTCTCTTTTCATTTTGTTTTCTGCCTTCTTTGGGGGCAATTAAACTGACCTTCAAATTCTGACTTTAATTAAGAAAAAAAGTATAGAATTTATTTAAAAACTGCATTTCAAAATGTTGTACTACACTTAACTGCAGTGATAGAAGGTGAAGTTAACAAGAGAAGTTTGCAAAAAATGAAGAATCTTACAGCAAAAATCCATTCTTTTATTGCCCTCTGTATTAATGTTTCCAACATAATAGAAGGCATCTTTTGTATCTCAGGATGGCTATAAGATGATTGATGGAAATTGCTAGTAATTCAGCAATTCTTTGCTCTTAAAATAATGCACTTCAGCATTTGCACTAACCCCTGGACATTCCCCTCTCCCCTAAAATCAAATCTTAAACTATACTCTGAAGCTGTTAAGACATAGCTTCCTTATATATCACTTCTGTAAAGCATGACATCCTACAGTTAAGAAAAAATTAAATAGAGGTAGAATTCCCAACAATGTTTGCTTTGTCTAATTCATTCTATCAGCAAAGTTTTAGTTGAGGGATACAACTATGGAAAATTTTATACAGGTATTTCGTATTTTTTTCTTTCCTAGTAGTTCATGAGCTATATGGCTAGGCATAAAAACTCAAGTCAGTTATAATGTCCTATTAGCTACTGGTATTCACCAAAATACGGATAACACAATAATCAATTTCAAGAACTCAGGTTAATGTTTAGCTATTATGCATATGTGGGAGGTACCCAACATTTTTATTTTCTTTTTCTGGCACTCTATGTTTAGAATTTCATGCAAATAGATGTTTCTAGGATTCTGAGAAACAGTTGGGTAATGGCAACGTGTCACAAAAGTGGAAATTTTTCAATTTTTTCTTAATATTTTTTGTGCTATATTTAATTGTAGTAATTCCAGAGATTATTTAATCACCATTTCTAACATTTTGATTATAGCTGCTTCAGCTTAAGTCGTTAGGTGTTTCTTGCCACTTATTTCACTATCATTTTTTTCATATTGTGTATGTTCATGAAGAACTTTTGTTTCCATATCTAATCTTAACTCTATGATTATTCAACATGATTAATACTGTGACCTCTGACTGCATTGCTCAGTTGCAAACAGTAACCACACAACCTTCTATAAGTCTAAATAAAAAAGGAGCTAGATGATTATTATGCCTTTTCCACTTATGCCTTAGTTTCATAGGAAATATGATGGTGATGATTCACATGTGATTTTTATCAAGATGGGACAATGCTCAGATTTATTGTAAGCCTTAATGATACATTCATAACTGAATGCTACTAATTAGGTTAAAATCCTACCTAGTGCATTTATAGTGAATGTTTTCAGTGTTTAACATAAATTTTTATGTAAATAATCTGAATGTCCTTGATACAGATAAAACTGGCTGAATTTCAGGCCACAGAAAAGTGCCCATCTATGTCAATAACTTGTTATTTAGTATTAAGACAAAATAACTTACTATTTGCATCTTATAATAGAGCTTCACTCATTTATTCAACAAACATTTTTGTTAGTATAACAATTATTAAGTCTTATAATCAGTAATAAATAACAAACCTCAAGGAATAAGATAATATTCCTGTCCTTGGAAATAGTTCGCAGTCTACTAGAAGATGATTTTATAAGTATATCATGAAAACACTGGAAGAAACTCTAATGTAAGCAAATAAACCCTTTCCTAGGAATCCCAATCAGTATGGAACCAGGTGGTATTGTAGGAGGTCAGCACAGATTTCCCAAGAAAGGAACATTGTGAGCAATATCTAAAAACAATAGTAAGAGGTGAGCAAGCCAAATATAGGTACTAGGCAGTCTAGGTCAAGGTTCTAATATTACCGTAGGCCAGAGTCATGGCAGAATAAAGAGGATTTTGGAAAATATAAAATACACGATACTGAAGTGTAAGAGACCTACATAGGACTGATATGAGACAGATTTAAAACATCACCAGGGACCATACTCTATGGTAGTTTTATTTTATTCTCTGTATGTAACGAAGTAAGTGTTACTCTATAAGGAAATTGGATTATGATTGATTACCCTTGTAGCTAATTCAACAGATAGTTAACACAAACATCATACACAATTACCAGAAAGGGGTGGTAGAAGAAGGAGACTCTCTAGAGAGAGTTCATGTTTATGTTCTGGTATACTGAGATCTTTTTGTTGTAATTGTTTTCTGTGTGCTTTTAAGTAATAGAGTTTTTAAACATGTTGAATAGGGATTCATGTGAAAAGACCAGAAGTCAAAATACTAAATTTAAATTTCTTATACCATTGTCCATTACTGTTGATATTGTACTTATTTGCTAGTCTCCTCTCATTACTTTTATTTGGAAGTATTTTCATTTTAAAGAGAAAAAGACTCTTTTACTACAGTAATAATTTCCCGCTGCCTCATGGCTTAATCATGCCAAGAGGGAAAGAGAAGAATATGCACATTTTCGAAGTATACATATTTTTCTGAGATTCATTTGCTTCAAATAAATCAATCTCTTAAAACTGTGTGTTTGTATGTTCACAGACTTGTGAGATTATTGGTTCACAACATTGATATTATTTTTTTACATTTTTCATTATATACTAATTTATAACGTTTCTGGAATTATGTTAAACCTCATAGTAAGTCAGTAAACAAATAAATGGAACTCCATGGTTTTTATTTTTATACATATTTAATAAAGGTGACAATTTTGAAGAGTTTTATAATATATATACTATTGTTTCAAGAATTTAGCATCTCATCATTTACAGGTTATTTTCATTTTAATCAACAAATTGTTCTTAATTTTTACCTACATGTCATTCAAATCTTAAATATCCTCTGCTGGAACTAGAATCTAAAACAGTATGTAATCAATAAAAAATGTTTCTTAAAATGTAATTTTGTTATATTTCACTAATTTTGTGTTAAAGGGTAAAGAAATATAAACAAAATATCTTTATTGTTTTCTTTATTATTAATGCTCACTGCCTTCAGTGTGCAGTGTATCTGCTACATTTGTGTGATTTTAAAAGGTGTACACACGACTAATTTGATTTCTCTTCTTATAGAAAGCCATATCCTGGAAGATGTCAACAAGTGTATCATAGCCTTAAGAGACCAGGATGCAGATAATTTAGACCGTGCTGCAGGAGCTATCAGAGGAAGGGCAGCAAGAGTTGCTCACATTGTCACAGGTGAAATGGACAGTTATGAACCTGGGGCTTACACTGAAGGTGTTATGAGAAATGTTAACTTCCTTACAAGTACTGGTAAGTCTCCATTCCCAGGAACAATTGTACTGTTCTTGTTGTTTGAATTTGTTTGACATTCCAATATTCATACATATGGAAAAAGAGTCTCATTCTGTCTTACTTGTTCCAACATACAATAGAATTACTATATTATCTGATTGGTGCTTAAGACTCATGGTTATGTGATTTGAAATTTATCCTGGTGAAATAAATATCTTCACTAAGGAGAAAAGGTCTTTTATAGTTATATATGTTATATAAATTACCCAAAGACCTTAGCCACTTATGAATGTTTATTAATGTCAGAGCTGTTAGATATATAAATAGGACAGTATATTATCAAGTATGCAATGGTCTCTGGACCCTCTTTTTTGCTGTGTCATTTATACTTCCAGGTTTTTTTATTACATTATTATACAACAAGTTTGTCATGTATTTCCAGAGAAGTGTTCTCTACCTTCATCTGTGGTTGTTTCTGAAATGCCATTTTCTTCTTGCATGTAATGTTCTTTGATTGCTTAAAATAATATGTCACTAGGATTTTGTTTGAGTTGAAGCACCTGTTACTATTTTCTAAAATCAGTGAGCAAATGCTTTGATTCACTTGTTAAAATGGCATCCTTCTTTTTAACATTATGGTGAACATTTCTCCAATAAACTTACAGAAGTATGGATTCATACATAACAAGGGCAATCAACTACTTTTATGAGTCATCCTGGCAAAATTATTTCCTCTGAGAACCATTTTTGAGCTTGTATAATACTCAGGTAGAATTATTTTGTTATTGCCTTTTAACTTAGAGTGATGGTGAATCTGTGATTCTTAAAATATTTAAAGTTCTCTACTTAAATCATCCATCCTAAAAAATCATTATTTACATTATGTATAGGGCATATTAAATTTGAAATTGTATGTACATTGTTTAGTTAAAAGGGGTAGAAGGGACAAGAATGGATTGTTTTTTTCAAAAAATTATTTGCCTTTTTATTATAAAGGTGTTCTTTGTGATGAATTAATAAAGAGAAACATACCAATAGTTAAATAACCTTCACTAGAGACTGGTTCTGAAGAGCTATGCTAGAAGAAAAACTTAGCAAGATTTGTAAAGAATCAATGATTAGTTTTCCTAGTATGTTGAAACATAAAATCTTTGGTGAATCTTGGCACAGAGTTTTTTCAGTCTTTAAAATTATTTCAAAAACACTGAAACACTGAAAATGGGCTAAGGAAAGATGGAAGAGGTATACTTACAACACTTGATATTAAACTTATATTTCTATATGCCCTTCTCAAAGTTCCTTGTGTCACAAATAGGTCACATAGTGCTTGGCTTTTCAATTAGGTGTGGTAATATATTTACTTGCTTAAGAAGTTGATTGTGTTATGATCATTCAATATCTCTTCACTTTATTAGATCTTAGTGGTCCTTTCTTGTTGGTTGATACCAAGTACAGAGTTGCCTGTGTCCCTGATTTATTTATTTTTTCTTCTGCCTTTCAAGAATAAAATTGTAAGTGAAAGAAAAATGTAACAGTGATTCTTTCTTCAGCCAAGTGATAATTTTCTGTAGAGAATTGAATAGGCAAATTCTACCAGAATTACTATATTTTGCTTAAGTTTTATAACCATATTAGCAATATCTTGTAATCATGCTCTTTTTGATGATAATTTCTTCATAAATTGCCAACTGTACAATTTTATACTCCATTAGAAAGAGTTCGTATCCATCACATGCACAAAAAGAAGCAAAAGTGAAATTCTGAATTGTTCAGAATGTGAAGTGTATTACGTACGAGAACATTGTTCACAATCTGAAATCAGAGAAAACTGAAGTTGTCTACACATTAAACTACAAGTTTGTTAATGCCTTGATGATTTCTAATGACTGAATCAGATATCTAACCAATATGGCTACATTATCACAACCAGGAGAGAAAAAGTCCATTTGCCTCTAATTAGCTGTATGTATTAGTTAAAATTTTCCAGGTATATTATGTCCTATCTCCCAAATAAAATAGATGCAGAATAATCCTGGGTTACTCTTTAAAAAACAAATCTTATTATTAATGTAACAGTATAGTTTATGACTTCTCAATTTTGTCATTCTAGCTTTTCAGATAAATTTTTGGTGTGTCTTTGAAGAAAGCTTCTGAGTCTAAAGTATGTCTAATTCAAACTTCTCTCCAAACAGCTTTCCTTGAAATTTATCAAAAGCATGCCTCACTGAAGGGAATTCTGAAGAATACATTTGATGAAAAAAATCTAATTAGATCAGTTTGATCTTAACTAAAGCTGAAAAATATGAGAATTCTCTCTCCCAGTGAGATATTATCTATGAAAATACTTCCTACTATTCTATGCTGCACCATTAACTAAATGGGAGATGTTCATCTTTGTTAACTTTTGCTTCTTATCTTGAACTTATTATTTATAAATAATTGTCAAATTACATAATTGGAAATGTCATGTTTTGAGTTATGAAACCTTAATAGTTCCTATTTGAGCAAGAAGAATGGCTATTTATGTGGCCTGGTTTTGGTACTCTTTCTTTCATATAGTTCTCAGTACTTAAACTAGCTCCCTGAAAATAGCTTAATAAGATGCTCTTGTGAGTTGGTTTTTTCCTGAGACTTTCTAGTCTTTGCAATATTTGCCTTCAAGTATTGTCATCAATGATAAAACCTAAGCCATATTTATCTAAATCACCGAGTGTTTTGAAATATGGCAGCTTTGATTTAAATCAGACATTGTGGCTCATTAGCA
This sequence comes from Marmota marmota marmota, assembly GCF_001458135.2. Lineage (NCBI taxonomy): Eukaryota > Metazoa > Chordata > Mammalia > Rodentia > Sciuridae > Marmota > Marmota marmota. The sequence continues at coordinate 6,283,455 of NW_025999862.1, forward strand.
CATTTTCAAGAATTGATTTGCTTCCTAATGTTTTCTCAGCATTAGGAAGCAAGGTTGCTTTGTTGCATTTCAGGAATTGACATTGTTCACACACACTAGAAGTTGGTTTAAAATGAAATATAGTCAACATCTGGAGTACTGCACTTTAGTCAGAGTAATAATACGGTAATCTCCATGTGAAATTCCTGATTCTATCCCATTCTTCCCTGTCACTAAGCTCCTCCACCTGTCAAGAATTCCTGATGGGGGAGAAAATATATTGGCTTTTTTGTTAAACAGCAAACCTTCTGAATTGCAATGTGAAGGCTTATTTGAGTTTCTTCATATAAGGTTGGGGGAAAACTAATGCCGGAATGGACTGACATAGTATATTTTTGAGTGACTTATAGACTCTGTCAAATTCAGAAATTAGCAGGCCCCAAAGCATCTGTTGCAAATATCTAAACTGCACCTGTTTTTACTGCCAGCCAGGTTCACTGACCAAAACAGAAGCACCTACATGCATCTGACCATGAAATCTTGATGGCATTCACTGTTGGCAACTGGTAGTTATGGGAACTAAAGACTCATTCATCAAGTACCAGATAAGGCCCAAACTGCAAAATTTACACCCAGAATTACCTCCTAGAGTAGAGAAGAATCATATAATTACATTTCTCCCCTTCAAAGGCAAATGAGACAGTTGAAAATATATTCAGGCCTATTTCTGAAATGTTGTCTTTTTTTCTTCAAACTGGTTTCTAAGGTGTATAGACTTGATTAAGTTAATGATTAAATTAATAGGTGTGATTTCATTGATAGTTTTTTTAAAAAAAACATGCTACTTTTGTTACATCTCTATCCTACAACCTTAAATAGTCATAGATTTAAAAATGAAGGCTTTTGATCTACCATCCAGCAATATTTGAAAATTAATCTATTTACTAAATGTAACTCAAGTAATTTGTATGTATCCAGTAGAGTTTTGACTGACATAAATTTTACATAATTGGCTGGAGCTTAGTGTTGTCCTTGCTTTTGTTGAGCCTGGGCCATAGTTTCCACAATGCCATAGTCTCCTCTGCTCTCTCTCTTTATATACCCAGTCTACTTTGCTCACTTAATTTATCTTCCTGCAATTCACCCCAAATTTCATTTCCAACATTTTTCCTAGTATTATCCAAAATATATATTCTATTCTAGCTAAGTTGATACTTTCACAATCATGTGTATATGCCAGAATTGTTGCTGCCTTTAGGTCTTCTCCATGCCATCCCTCATTTTGATATCCCTATCCATTGTTTCTCACATCAAATTATATCCATCTTTCAACAAACACTTATATCTTGTCTTCTAGAAATCTTTCTGCACTCCCTTTAGCCTAGTAAATTCTTTATATTCTGAGGTGTTGTGGTTGTTAAGGAATGTGCCTTTCAGTTACAGTCTTCCAGATAACTACTTGCTGTCCATGAACTTTTTAAATGTGCTTATAATTTCTACATATGCTATTTCTTTTCAGAACAGAATGTAAGCTGCAGGAGAAAAATATATACCTATGTTTTCTCTTGGCATTTCTGCAAGAGCCTATCTTTTTTCTTGTATTACATTAAAAAATAATAATAATAAAAACAAAACTTCTCGAATAGGTCCCCTATGGTTTTGCTACATCTTTTCCCAAGTTGTAATGCCTTCTCTTCTCTATTTCCCTCTCAAAACAAAATTATCTTTAACATTTTCTCAATGCTCCTACCTTTGCAAAGGTGCTTCTGATTCCCTTTAATTTAGAATTAACTGCTCCAATATCTGTCCATGGGTGAGCTTGTCATCTAGTTAATGTTTATTTAATTTTTTCTTGCATCATTATTAGCCATTTACTTACAAGTTTCTCCCATCAAGTTGTAATATCCTCAAAGCTGGATATCACATTTTATTTATTTATATCTTTCCTAGTAGTCTCTCTTGCCTGGTAAATACTAAAAGTCGTCAGTGATAATTGACAGCCAAGTAAGTCCTTCTCTAAACTTTAAACTTGAAATTTTCTACCACAAGATTATATTCTGATGTTGTGTAACAGAGTTGAGGGAGGGAATAAGTTGTCATCCCAATTTAGGAAAAACAAAACAACAGAAACCTCAGAAGCAACGGTCATGTCAAAGGCTGGGACAGAGGGAAGCAATTCATTACTGTCCAGAGATAGACATTAGCTACTTCCAGAAAACTTAGGGTCACATTATTGCAAAGTTCTTCAGCAAGCTTTTGAACAAGAGATCATAACTTTTGTTTATTCAATTACTTACAGGAGCAATCATTGAACTTCATCTGTTGAAAGATTCCACTGAACCTAATTTCACTAAAGATTCCAGCAAATCCCTGTAAGGGGTAGTAAGCAGTATGAATCAGGTTTCTGGATTATGTACTTTGTTCCTTTTGACTTCATCCTGAATCTGACACTCTTTAACACAACTAGTCAGAGTCCATTAACAAGGGACTTCTCTCTGCAGATCACCTGGATCACCAAGTGTCTTCACAGTCTACAAATATGAGAGTTAACTAACAACCTACCCTCTTTAAGGAAGATCTCATGGCCTTGAAAGGGCTTTTGTTCTCCCATGAATGAGGGTCCTTGAGTAACATTGTGAGTTGAATCAAGTATGACTCTGTTTTCTGTCCAAGGATGACTGCATTTTTATAGGACCCAAATCCAGTTAGGGAACTGAGGATACTTCTTATTTTCCCTGTTAAGTAAATGGAAATATAAACTTAATTAACCAAAAGGAAAGTGGTATAAGAATGGAACTCCTCATATGTACTGTGTATTAGAAATGATTTTCTGACTTTGGCATACTGTACATGGACTAATTAAAAACCCACTGCTGGTACAGCTTTATTAACAAGAAGAATGCATTCTCACATATTGGAAAAAAATAATGTCAAAAAATAATATAAAGGCCTAAGAACAGATTCTCCAGAAGCATAAAGAGAGGCTGAAACTTTCCCATATACCTGAAAAATGTACATTGTGTAACTTTGAGTTTGCTGGAAAATGAAGATGGATTGAAAACAAGGAAGGTAATTGGCATGGACTAAAAAAAAAGGAGAATAAGAGAGTGGGGAGCTACTGTGTGGTTCTTCAGCAATGTGATGGTGTTCCAGTGGTCTTGTGTTTTCTTTAACTCTGCAACTACTCAGATGCATCTTCTTTAGGCATACATGACATTATCTGGAAAGAGAAATAGGTTATATCTTTCATTCTGATCCTACTTTCACATAATTCTGTAAAAAAGGTAAATTCAGTTTTATTCTATCGACCTTAATTTGGTAAAATAGGAATAAGAGTAGTGTATGTTTAAATGGATCAAATATGAAGTATTCTTTTGGCTCTAGGTTGCAAACCACAGAAACTATTGATGGCTCAGTAAAGCAGAAAAACACATAGAGAAATGTTGGAGAATAAGAAAAGAAATGGGAAACCATAAGAAATGCTACATATAGGAAATACAATCAAAGATGTCCCAAAGAACATCTGTTTGAAGTTCTGTTCCGGGCCACTCTTAATATTTAATGGCACTAACAGCATTGTAGAGTTATAACACTATATCCTACAGATGGTATGTTCATTTGTGACTATATTTCAGATACTCTACACTGGAATAAACCATGAAATACACCTGCTTTTGTATCACTTGCTTTGAATTCCACTTCCTTGTATGAGGCATCATATTAGGATAATGTGAATCATGTGTCTACCCCTTGATTGTCTGCATATGGAGTGGGAGATAACCTGTCTTTTGAGCTTCTATGGAGACAAAGCTCTGCTTCACACTAACTCACTGGAAGATTCCCCAGTATGGAAAGGGCTTTAGGGTTTATGAAGTAGAGGTGGTGATGAGAAGCAGAAGATGATTATCGACATGGGAACAACATAATAGGAAAATTGAGTATTGATTTTTATTACCTTGACTGGTCATCACCAAGACATGGAACCATTTCTACCCATATCATCCAGTCAGGAGCACTGCCTTTCCAGCAGCTTGTTCAGACTCAGTTATTTCTGCTAGTTTATGCAGTTTTCAAAACAAGTATAAAAGCATGCTTTATGCCTGGTAGATTTATTAAATGAAGTATTGTGACACCACTCCAAATCTAGGTGTGTTCCAGGAAAGATGTGCCATAACAGAATATATGACATGAATATAATTCATTGTCAAGAGAGTGGCTTAATAAATTAATGGTTGCTTTGCTGCTTTTATGAAAGCAGAAGGAAGTCTATGAAATTCTTGAAAAAGTAGGAAAGCATATCTTTTGGTAATTTCTTCTTTTTTAAAACTATAATAATGACAAATTTACAGGCCTGTATGCTATTTGCTTTTCAAATGTACAATAAGACTGTATTTATTTTAACTCTAAACAGGAAGGACCTTGATTTGATTCATTTTAAGATGAGCAAGTATTAACAGACAATCTTCATATCAGCATAGATTAATGCTTTTAGAATCACAGTGTTTACCTGGCCACTGGGAAAGGAGAAGTGAATGCTTGAGACCAGTGGAGATCAGAATCTCTGGGGTCTGGAGCAGTATTAGCTCCTTTCCCACTATCCTGGGGGCTAAGTTTAATATTTCAACACCCCTCTTGATCACCAACACATATCATTAGCCATAGCACAGCTGGTAGGAAGCTCTGGGCTAGACAGGTAACTTCCAGGTAATCCAACAATTAAGTCTCTTCATAAGAGACAGTAAAATGTTTAATAAACTGTAGCAAAGTATATGTTTTTAAAGATGTAGACAATATCTAGCAGAATTCTCCCCTTCACTCTATTTTGAAAACCAGATTTGTGAAACTAATGAAATAACTCTCATCAGTTGTTACAGGTATATTTCATGTATTAATAGCCCTCAGCTGCAGAGACAATTAATTTTACTTTTTTAGACATCTTTTTATATAGCCTGGAAAGTCTGGTTTTATATTTATTGATGTAAGCTGGTAAAATTTTTATATACTCCTCTATAAAACTAAATTTGAGGTTCAAGGTCACTGAGTCTAGAGAATAAACTGAGGTAGTGTGTCCCTTAGATTTTCTTTCCACTGACTTTAGAGAGGGTATACATCATGTGAAATCAAATACATAAATCAGATTGCATTTCTTTTGGTGATAAGTAATTTGTGCAGACAATAGAATTTAATTTGCAATGGTCTTAACCATTTCATCCTGATCTTCTCCTTACCTATTATCTTTAGTGTCAATTCCTCTGTAGTTCCTCCAATATATTACTAGTTGCATGTAGGTGGTCAAAACAAACATAATTATATGGTATGGTAAAGTTTCAAGATAATATCAAGTCTCGTAAGCAACCCAATAACCATTTCTAAGGTAAGTGATACCTGTAGCAGTTACCAAAATAAGGCAGATTTATGATATAAGACTTTATAGACAGGAAAGCAAATGATGAGAGAGCAAATAATTATAAAGAGAAAAATAAACTAGCAGACCAACATGTGCAAATGACAAGATTATCTATAAGCTTTAATAATACCTGTGAATATTTATTCAATGAACAAAAACTAATTATCAACAGGCTGTGAATTAAAAATTATCACTTCTCTTTAACTTGGGAGAGAACTTAGGCATAGTGGCTATCTCAAGATTGTCCATGAAGAAAGCAAAAAGTATTTCACTGAAGGAGGGAAGGTTGTTTTAAAAGATAGTCACATAATTGGAAGAACAATGCTGGGAGTAGAACAAGTGGACATCAATAAAGTGTTCAGTTAATCAAGTTAAGGAAGATAGAAATAATTCAAGAAAAGCCAAAGAGATTTTCAGTGATAGTGCCCTTCCCACCATATGCCATGCTAATTTCTGCTGACATACATTTTCACTTCACAAATCAAATTTTCTAGCTCATGGCAATTTACAGCTTCCTCTTTCATCAATTACAGAACGTATTACTGCTTAACAATCCCATACAGCGAGCCAAGAATCTAGTATGAGATTTCTTCACTTGAAATGTATTAGTAACCTGGTGGTATCTTGAAAATTGTAATATATTCTGGTGATCATCCACCATTTAATTTTACTGTCTGCCAAAATCTGTAGCAGTTAAAGTTAAGTGAACAATTTATATTATAAAATTTCTCTGCTGATATAGGGGTTTTTAAAGGTATCATTTATTATAAACAGTGCTGGTAGTATTTCTTTAAGATTCCAGATATTCTAAAGTCAAGTGTTGATTGTAAGTTACAGTGATTTAGGAAAGGTTAGGCACGTTTCTTTTCCACATGCCTCAAAATTTCCACATAACTAGAAAGAAGAATTAGACTATGGATATTGATTTTCAAAACAATTGTTTTTGATGAAAGAAGCAATATATTAAAATATTGTATTTCTCTTGCCATATCTCCTACCTAATTTCTTTATTCATCCTTCCATCAAATGCTTCTGTTAGTAAATAGTTACTAATGTTTACTGATTGTGCTCATTTTTTTTAACAAAGGTATTTTATTTATTTATCTATTTATTTATTTGTGGGGTACTGGGAATTGAACTCAGGGGCACTCAATCACTGAGCCACATTCCCAACCCCATTTTATATTTTATTTAAAGAAAGGATCTCCCTGAGTTGATTAGTGCCTCAACTTTGCTTGAGACTGGCTTTGAACATATGGTCCTCCTGCTTCAGCCTCTGGAGCTGTTGGGGTTACAGACATATGCCATTGTGCCTTGCTGTGTTTATTACTTTAAAATTATTTTTATTAGTGCATATTAATTAAGAATAATGAGTTTCATTGTGGCATATTTATGCATGTATATAATGTGCTGGGGTTATATCCACTCCCTATTACCTATGTTCATAGTTCAACTCAAATAATATAGAATCTGGAGACTAGCAAAGTTTCATTTTGTTTTCTTTTTCTTTTTCTATATATTTAAACAACCAGCAAGCCAGGTATGATAGTGCATTCCTGTAATTACAGCTACTCAGAAGGCTGAGGCAAGAGAATCACAAGTTAGAGGCCAGCCTGGGCAAGTTAGCAACAACCGGTATCAAAAAACTAAAGAAAAGGGCTGGGATTATAGGTCAGTGGTAGAGCACTTGCCTAGCATGTGCAAGGGCCTGGTTTTGATCTCCAGTACTATAAAATAAAATTAAAAGCTAGAAAAAAGGGAAATCCATCAGATATATCTGTGCCATCCTAGTCTAACATCCTTTTAAAATACTAGTAAGTGAACAGAAAGACAATAAAACCATAATGACAAAAGCAAGGACCATCACAGAAAACTAATGAACAAAAAGTATTCAGAAGATTGAAAGCAACTGGACATATAGAGATAGATGAAAGAAAGCAGTCAAAGCTTTAATCTAGAATGTCTGCATGAGGGGTCTGCTGAGAAGGTATGGGTTTCACTTTGACTTATAAACTTTTTATCATCAGCACTGGATTCTGTAAGGCAAGAAGTATTTGCTTCATGTTGCATAGGAAAATTAATACAAACTTAGAATATTGCTGTAGTTTGGTTATGATTTGGGCTTTTTCCCCAAGCCTGGTTCCCAGTGTGACAATGTTAGGAGAGCAGGTATGACCTTATTAGGTGGGACCTAGTGGGAAGTCCATGAATCAAGTCTTTAGTTTCTTGGAAGGGACTGAGGGACCCCAAGCTCTCTGGCTTACTGTTTTGGCAATGTGATGTCTCCTTCTTGTATGTGTTCTTGCTGTTGTGGTACCATCTACTATGAGTTCCTCACCAGAGCTGAGCCAATGCTGGCACCTTGACTTTGAATCTTAGAACTCTGAGCTAAGTGATCCTCTTTCCTTGATAAAATTATCCAGCCTTGGGTATTTTGTTATAGACATGAAAAACAAACAGACTGGTACAAAAACTGTATTCATTTAAATAATGTGAAAAATAAAATCCTTTTTGTATGTGTAAGAACTCAGAATATGTTTTAAGAAGTTACTTGAAAATATGCTTAAAAACAAGGAATGGAATATACAGAAGTAGTAATGCATGGAAATCTGAAATAGTAAATATAACCCAGGGATATAATAAAAAAACAAAATTACAAGATGACAGATGTCCCGCAGTTCTAGAAAGTGATTGATCAACATTAGAACACAAAGTCAGTGAACTCTAAGAAAGAAATCATTCTAAAGAGAGCCTAAAATAGATTCAACCAATCACAAATTTAGTCACATGATAAGGAAAGTATCCTTACTTAAAGACATTGGTATGCTTGTCCCCACCCAGCAGGATTAGAATATTACAAATCTAACTATGTAATCCTAAAACCTTAAAGTCTGGTTGTATTGCTGTCAGTTTATACTTGTATGTTTTTAGAATATTTTCACTGTCTATATTTGCATGTTTTCTGTCTTGTTAAACCAGTTTTCAGAGTCACATGATAAGCATTATTATGTCTATTATAAATATATATATATATATATATATATATATATATATATATATATATATATTTACACAAAAATGACATGTTTATATTTAAATCCATTCACTAAATGATATGTAGATGTTATTTTATCACATCATCTATTATACTTAAAATAATTATGTATGTATAATTTATGTGCTATTATATATAACATGTGAAATAATTTTCACATATTTCTTTCACATATGTATTTCTTTTGTTTTCAATGGTCATTTTATAAATCATTTTCCAGCTGGACTAGGACATCTTGATGTTATTGTCAGGGATGCCTGGAAGTCTGGTACAGGTTGAACATATCTAATCCAGAAATCTGTAATCTGAAACACTCCAAAATCTGAAACATTTGATCTCTGACATGATGTCACAAGTAGAAAATTCTACTCCTGACCTCATGTGATGTGGCACACTAAAAATATTGTATAAAGTCATCTCAAATTTATGTGTACAGGATGTGTAAGAAACATAAATATGGATTTTGAGTTTAGAGTTTTCTCTCATTCCCTAAATATCTCACTATGTATATACAAACATCCTCCAATCCAAAAAAATCCACAATGTAAAATACTTCTGATCCCATTTTTGGATAAGGGAAACACAACCTGAAATGACTTTTGAGCACAATAAGGATGAGTGGACTAGCTAATTATATATAATGTTTAAAGTTTATAATCTGTTTTGTGATATGCTTATAGATGTGTATGTAGTTTGATGGCTTACACCTGGTTCATCCAATTACATAGCTCAACTTGGCTATATGACCAGCTGTACATAGAAAGACCCCGCTGAAATTATTTGCCTGAAGTCTGCTAGAGTGTCTTGTATATATCCCAATGGTTCACAATACAAAGATGAAACTACCTCCTGTGAAAGGATTCTGGGTAGGTGTGCCTTTAAGTTTCTCAGGCCCCTGTACTGGCTGTACATTCTTTCTCCTGCTTTGCTTTATTTCTACCTGGAATAATTTATTATACAAGTAGGTTTTATACAATTTTGCAAACCCTTTCAGTTATCTAACCTTGTATAATTGTTACAGTCATAACTCATTTATTTTATAAAACAATGTGAAAAAAGACCAACACACAAACACATACACACCCTTCTACGTAATCATACATAGTAAGTCAAGTAGTTACATTGGGTTTTGTTGTTACTGATGTTTATATATTTTTGTTTTTGTTTTTGGAAATGTTTAGTATTATCTCATAATTAAATTATCTCAGTCCATTGGGGCTATTATAAAAATGGTTTGGAATGGATAATTTATAAACAACAAAAATTCAGTGCTTATATTTCTGGAGGCAACGGAGATTAAGAGAAAGGTATCAGCAGATTTGATGTCTGGTGAGGCCCCATGGCTCATACTTGTAAGTGCCCTCACATGGTGGGCTCAACAAACAAGCTCCTTCAAATCTCTGTATCAGAGTACTAATTCCATTAATCCATTCAGGAGGGCTCTACCTCCTAAACACTGTACCTCTTAATGCTTATAGCCTTGGTGATTAGACTTCAACATGAATTTGGCGGGGTGGGGGAACATACATTCAGACTATTGCAGACACATTATGCACTCAAATTGTTGAGTCTTGCTACTTTTCTCAGAGGAATTTCTGAAAATTTGTCATTAATTTTCAAAGCTCTGAAACCTTAGTCACTAAACTTTCTTTTCATTTAGAATGACTGACTTACATTACATCTCAATATAAAAAGGATGAGTGGACTAGCCAGTAATGGGCGAATCTTTTTCTTCAGCATTGAATCAGCCTTTTATTTCTTATTTGCTACAATATTGTGGTCCAGCCACCAAATTACACTTCATTTCCCTGTCTCCTTAAAAATCCAGAGCTGTATCAGATCATATCCTCTTTATATTAGTTATCTATTGCTGCTTGAAAAATTTCCCTAAACTTGCCAAATTAAGATAATTAACATTTATTTTCTCATATTTTCTGAGGTCAGGAATCTTGGGGCAGCTTAGGTGAGTGGGCATGGTTCAAAGTCACTCATGGAAGTTGTAGGGAAGCTGTTGGCCAGGACTGCAGTCACTCAGGGCTCACCTGAGGTTGAAGAGCTCATTGACCCATTGTCTCAGCTCATTGACATGGTTGTCTATAGGAGACTTAATTTTCTTGCAATGTGGTCCTCTCCATTGCTGCCTATATGCTCTAATAACATGGCTTCTGCGTTTTTCAGAGTGAGTGATTCAAAGGAAAGGGAGTGGGAGAGAAAGCAGGATATACTAAGATGAACCAACATCTTAGTATAATGTGACTTCTGAAATCTCATACCATCACTTTTGCTGTTCAGTTTGTGAGAAGTAAGTTACTAAATTGAAGAGGTTACTAGGTTAGGTAAAGTAAGGGTATTATACAAGGCACATATATCAGGAGGCAAAGATAATTGTACCAATTTACAAATTGTCTTCGAAAATCTCTATTATTTATTTAGTATGATCCTATGCCAATAAATATAGTAATTATTTTTGAATACATGAATCTCTCAACCTCTCCTTATTGTCTTGTTTCACATTTAGTACTAGAACTATAATCAAGGACCTGGCATAGCATAACACTCAGTAGATATATGTTAAATGGATGAATAAATAATCCATATCCTCCCAGGGTCCCTTAATAAATTTGATTTATTGACAATTAAGAACATTGTGGAAGAGGGAATCCTCTCCATCAGTTCTCTTCATGACTAATTCATGCTAGGTAGTTTTATAGTCCCAGAGACATAGAAAACCAGTTCACAATCATTGCTCTAAATATTAAGTTATTTTTGTCATGGTCATGCAGAGAAAACATTAAATATGGAATCTTGAAAATCAAAGTTCAGGACTTAGGTTTACCATTAAATAATTGTAAAAATTGCTTAAACTATATGAGCATCATGTACTCAAGTGGTCAAAGAGGAGTGACATAGAAGATCCATGCTTTAATGGATTTGCTATCTAACTTTTTCCAAATTCTCAAGATCTTACATGTTATTCAATAACTAAAGAAGAAAATTTGTAAAATATAAAGAGTGTTTTGCTTAGTTTTTGTGTTTTCAGAGATTGCTGACAACCTCATGCTTTCTTCCTGTGGAGAACTGTATGTATTGTTCATATTTTAAGTGATTTTTTTTGTTTTTGTTGTTGCTCTAATGGTTATAAATCATTTACTTTGGAAACAATATAATTTTGAAAATCAAGAACAATGTATCAGGTTTGTCAAAAGAAAGAAAAGTATATAAACATTCAGCAATTTAAATTTCTACATTTTAGTAGGCATATGTGTAGAGTTTATAACCAAAGGGTAGATTAGAATTTTAGCTTCAATATTTATCAACAATATGACCTTTTGCAAATGATTTAACTGATCTAAACCTTACTTTTATCATATATAGACCAGGGGCAATAAACTTCTCTCTTAGAGTTATTATGCTTATTTTTGTTGAATACTGCATATAGATATAACTATATAGTTATATATTAATAACTATATAGTTATTAATATTATTATTGACATTATTATTAGATCAGAATACAGTAGAAACAGTACTTGGTGGTTTTCTGATTAAAGTGGACAAATAATAATATGCAATATAAAAAAGACACAAATATCATAGTAAAAAACCAATACTGTAATTTTTGTTCTTGTTCTGAAAAAATTTAATCTCCATAATTTTCATGTCCTGAATTTTTTTAAAATTTTGCTTCTTAATTTATATATGACAGTGGAATGCATTACAATTATTATTACACATATAGAGCACAAATTTTTCATATCTCTGGTTGTTTACAAAGTATATTTACACCAATTAGTAACTTCATATATGTACTTTGGATAATGATGGCCACCACATTCCACCATCATTTCTAACCCCATGCCCCCTCCCTTCCCCTTCCACCCCTCTGCCTTTTCTAGAGTTCCTCTATTCCTAGAATGCTCCCCCTAATTCCCCCAGTATGAATCAGCCTTTTTATATTAGAGAAAACATTTGGCATTTGTTTTTGGGGGGGATTGGCTAGCTTTACTTAGCATTATCTTCTCCATCCATTTACCTGTAAATGCCATGATTTTATTTTCTTTTATTGCTGAGTAATATTCCATTGTGTATATATGCCACAATTTTATCCATTCATCTATTGAAGGGCATCTAAGTTGGTTCCACAGTTTAGCTATTGGGAATTGTGCTGCTATGAACATTGATGTGGCTGTGTCCCTGTAGTATGCTGTTTTAAGTCCTTTGGGTATAGACTGAGGAGAGGGATAGCTTGGTCAAATGGTGTTTCATTAATATTTTTACAAGGAATCTCCATACTGCTTTCCAAATTGGCTGAACCCATTTTCGGTCCCACCAGCAGTGTATTAGTGTATCTTTTTACCAAAATCACTATCCAGATTTAATGCAATTCTAATCAAAATCCCAATTACATTCCTCATAGAAATAGAAAAATTAGTCATGAAATTCATTTGTAAAAATAAGAGACCCAGAATAGCTAAAGTATGCCTTAGCAGAAAAAGTAAAGCAGGTGGCATCACTATACCAGACCTTAAACTATACGTCAGAGCAATAGTTACAAAAACAGGATGGTATTGGCACCAAAACAGACTGGTAGACCAATGGTACAGAATAGAGGACACAGAGACTAACCCACAAAATTATAATTATCTTATATTAGACAAAGGTGCCAAAAACATGCTTTGGAGAAAACTTAGCCTCTTCAACAAATAGTGCTGGGAAAACTGGAAATCGTTATGCAACAAAATGAAATTAAACCCTTATCTCTCACCATGCACAAAACTCAACTCAAAATGTTTCAAGGACCTCAGAATAAAACCAGAGGCCCTGCGTCTAATAGAAGAAAAAGTAGGCCCTAGTCTTCATCATGTGGATTAGGCCCCAACTTCCTTAATAAGACTCCTATAGCACAAGAATTAAAATCAAGAATCAATCAATGGTATGGATTCCAACTAAAAAGCTTCTTCTCAGCAAAACAAACAATCTGTGAGGTAAATGGAGAGCCTATATCTTGGGAGCAAATTTTTACCCCTCACACATCATACAGAGCACCAATCTCTAGGGTATATAAAGAACTCAAAAAGCTAAACACCAAAAAACCAAATAACACAATCAATAAATTGGCCAAGGACCTAAACAGACACTTCTCAGAAGATGATATACAATCAATTAACAAATGTATGAAAAAATGTTCATCATTGCTAGAAGTTATAGAACTGCAAATCAAAACTACTCTAAGATTTCATCTCACTCCAGTGAGAATGGCAGCTATTATTAATTTTGCTTTTTTATGATCCAGTGTCTTAGTTCAGGCTGCCATCACATATACAAACCAGAGATTGCTAAAATCCTAGATTGGGTAGCAAAACAACAAGAATTTGTTTCTCACAGTCTGGAGGTTAGATATCCAAGATCATGATGCCAGCATAGCTTGGTTCTGGTGAAAGCCTTCTTCCTTATCTGAAGATGTCTGCTGTTTTGTTATGTTCTCACATGGTAGAAAACAGAGACAGGAAGCAAACTTTCTCATGTCTCTTCTAGTGAGAGTACTAATCCCATCATATGTGCTCCGTTCTTCATTATGACCTGATTATCTCCCAAAGGCCCTGTAACCAAATGTGATACATCAGGGATTGGGGTTTCCACATATTGATTTTGGAAGAACAAAAATTTAGTTCAAAACATGCAGGTTCATCAGTTCAGGTACTTTCTTCAAAACAAATCATTTTGAAGAGAAAACATTTTAAAAATTCAAATCATAGATAGTACAAAGTATAACAATGTATTTTTTTGCCTGATCTTTGGCATCTTAATTCTATTTTTGAAAAGCATTCCTATCACAAATGCTTAAGGAATACAAAGATAAAAGAAATAGTACACTTTATACCCAAAGAAGCAAAAGACTAAACCATCTCATCTATCTATATTTATATTGAAGGAATTTAGTTGAATAATTTTTTTTTTCAGAAATGGTAACTCCTTTAGAAAATTAAAAAGGAATCAGGAACAGCCAATCAGTTTATAGTCATTTTAATGTCAGTTGACTGTTTAATATTTTTAAGTGTGAAAAGAAATTTGAGAACATCACTGTATATAAAATTCATTTCTCAGAAAGCTAACCATTTGATACAACTCTTAGAGCAAAGGTATTTGGAAGGATTCTTAAAAGTTTCCAGTTTATCAAATTGACTTTCAGTAACTTTTTGCACCTCTGTGATGCTTCTTGGCAAACTTATTTGAGAAAGACCAGTGTTTCCTAACTTTTTGTGAAGAGCGATTCTATCACACCAATCTTTTATATTGTAACACAGGCTGATAAACACTCAGAAGTATACACCAAATGCAATAATGGGAAATAATTTTAACCATTATTACAGGAAGACACAGAGGGTGAATACATATTAAAAAGTAATGATGCAAAAGACTACCTTTATTTCAAGACAAATGGTTGATTTGAACTCTTGTACTTTAGAAACAAGAGGCCTTAGAGGCGTTTCCCTGTTTCACTTGGAAAACTCACAGCAGTCCAAAAATTCATTACAATCTGATTTTAAATTAGTTCCTCATTTAAAATAGAATTTTATGAAACTATTTTATTTAGATGCTGTCATATTCAAGTATAATTTTATTTAAGTAGCCACGATTGTTTTTTTTTTTTTTTTTCCAGTTTGGCTTAGTAGTAGAGCACTTGCCTAGCATATGTGAAGCCATGGGTTCAATGCCCCAACACAGTTGGGGGGGGGACTTGTTCATGTATATACACATATACACATACACACATACACACATAGATGTTCATGTACACATACACATACTATTAGCTTTATCACACAATTATATGATACTGTATATCCCTAGGTAATTATCAGGCTCAATTTGATTGTTCTCACCTTTTTCTTTTTCATCATTACAAACTGAGAAGTTACTCAATTCACAAATTCTGTTTTTAACTAGTTCCCATCTATTCACCATCATCTCAATCCATAATAAAAAAGAAAACACCAGACTTCAATCCCTGAAAGTAAGTTCTGTCCCTTCTTTACTGCCTCTTATTTATCACATTTATCTGTAAAGAACCTGTAAAAATGTCCTCAGCTCTTCAGCATTTAAGTATCTCAATGCAGTGTTATCTCCTCTGCTATTTTAGGGCAAGAATATAATTAAGGATTAAACTTGCTTTACTTGTTATTTTTTTCTTCAGTCAAAACTTACTTGGTATTTATTGACTGTAAATATAGCATTAAGCTAAGTTCTAAAAAGTAGAACATGATCCAAATCTTCCAAGTGTTTAATTGTGTTTGAGGAAATATTAAATAGCAAGATCATTTTATGATAGAAGGCAGATTTACACTTGGAAACAAATATACAAAAAAAGAATAGGTTAGAGAATAATGAAGATATGTTTTCTAACTTCTGTATGTCAGAGAAGACTACATAGATGAAAATAGGAGCCTATTTTTTTTTAAATTGGAGAATAACTTATATCCTTTGTGTGTATATAGTACTGGGGATTGAACCCACAGTGTTGTGCACACTAGGCAAGTGCTCTTCCACTTACCTATACTCCCAGCACCTAAAATACATTCTTGTTAGAAATAACATCAAAATATTTGTATTTATAATGTGGACTTGGGTGGCTGATGCAGAAGGATTGCAAGTTTGAGGCCACCTGAGCAACTTACTGAGGACATAAGCAACTTAGCAAGACCCTGTCTCAAAACAAAACAAAACAAAAACACAAAAAAACAACAACAAAAACTGGGGATGAGGGTTACCCTGGGTTCAATCCCCAAAACCAAAAAATAAGTTGGAGTTCTCATACACTACTGGTAGAAATGGAAAATAGTACTGCTGATTTGGAAAACTGTCTGACAATTTCAAAGTTAAGTTAATCATAGGATTTACCATATGATTCAGCAATTCTATTTCTAGGTATATACCTAAGAGACATAAAAACATATATAACAAACAAAAACATGTACACAGATGCTATTAGTAACATTAATTATAATGGCTCTAAAATGAAGACAACTGAAGTGGACTTCAAATGATGAATGGATAAATAAAACGTGGTATATCCATACAATGGGATATAAATTGTCAATAAAAAGCAATGAAGTACTACAAAACAAATGAACCTTAAGAACATGCTAAATGAAAAAAGACAGTAATACACTTTATGATGTATGATTCCACTTATATAAAATGTCACTTCTTATGAGACTATAGTCAAATATATAAACATAGAAGGGAAATCAGTGATTACTTATGGGAAATGAGGGGAGTTGGGGGCCATAGCTCAGGGATTCAGGGTTCTTGGTGGGTAATAAAATGTTCTCAGATTGATCATGTGATGGATATACAGCTCTTTGGATATACTAAAACACCTTGGTTTACATACTATAAACGGATGAAATGTATGGCATTATATCTTAATAAAGTTGTTGAAAAAAACCACCACAGATGTTAGAGGCCTACTGAGTACACTGTATCTGTTACAGAGATTGAGTTTGTAATTTAAGATTTTCCAACAAATAAAATTCCAGGTCTGAATTGTTTCTCTGATTAATTCTACTGATCATTAAAACATTTAAATAAGCAAAAATATTGGTTATATTTTTAGAAAATTAAAAGATACAACATATTTCAACTTAATTTATTAGACTCACAACACCCCAGTGATCAAACTACTTGAAAGCATCATAAGAAACACACACACACACACACACACACACACACACACATATATATATATATATATATATATATATATATATATATAGAGAGAGAGAGAGAGAGAGAGATCAGTATCTCTCATGAATATGTCTACAAAAATCTATAGAATGATATTAGGAAATCTAATCCAACAGTGTTTAAAAAGAGTAATGTTGTGGTTTGGATAAGCAGGGTTTCCTCAAAAGCTCATATGTGGGAAATATGATCTCAAATGCAGGAATG
This sequence comes from Marmota marmota marmota, assembly GCF_001458135.2. Lineage (NCBI taxonomy): Eukaryota > Metazoa > Chordata > Mammalia > Rodentia > Sciuridae > Marmota > Marmota marmota. The sequence goes on from NW_025999862.1 coordinate 6,300,848, forward strand.
TTCAGAGGCAAAAGGATTAGATGTGAGAGCTGTAATCTAATCAGTGGATTAATTCATTTGATGAGTTAATAATTTGAATGCATTACTTACTTACTAGTAAATATAAGCAGGTGGAATGTGGCTGGAGGAAGTCAGTAGCTGAGAGCTTGGAGATTATATTTTGTCCCTGGATCCCCCTACCCCCTCTCCCTGGCTACCACAAGCTAAGCAGTTTTCCTATGCCAAGCCTTTCTGCCATGCAGTTCTGCCTCACATAGGCCCAAAGCAATGAAGTCAGCTGACTGTGAGCTAACCTCTGAATCTGTGAGCACAAAACAAACTTTTCCTCTTCTAAGTTGTTCTTGTCAGATATTTTAATAACAGTGATAAAAAGCTAACACATATAAAAACTAAACGATAAAGTACAGTTTCTCCCAGGGATGTAAGGATAGCTCAATATTTAAAAATAAATTGTTGTTAACTCACCATATTAACAGATTAAAAAGAAAAAAGCAAATATTCCTGTTAAAGATGCATAAAAAGTCTTGAACAAATTTCAAATTTAATTCATAACAAAGATTCTCTCCACACAAGAAATAAAAGGGCATTCACCTGATTCAATTAAAAAAAATAAAAATAAAAAAATTACGGCTAACATCATACTTAATAGTAAAAGAATAGGTGCTTTCTTCCTATAATTAGGAACAATAAAAGGATGATGGCATCACTGTTTTTTGCAACACTGTGTTAGAAGGCCTGGTCAGTGCAATAAGGTAAGAAAAGGAAATCAAAGACTTGTAAATTGGAAAAGGTAAAACTTGATTTATTTTTGCTCTGTTATGATTATTAATTACCAGGGTAAATTGTGTTTCTATATACAAGCAATGAACAACCAAAATTATAAAAGTATACCAATACCTACTGCTCTAAGAAATGAATATTTGGTAAAAGTATTACATCTATAAGCTGAAAATTATAAAATGCTGATTTAAGAATCTATAAAGGACCTATTTTGGCATATTATATTCAATTATTAGAACACTCAATATAATTTTCATGCCAATTTTTATAAATTGATAAATAATTTTATCAAAATGCCAGTAAGAATGCTAGCATAATTTTTTTCTAGCTATAGAAAGGCTAATTCTAAAATCATATGGAAAGATACATGGACTAGAATAACCAAATTTACTTGATTAAAAAACCCAAAGTATTAGGATTCACTGATTTTTGAGACTTACTGTAGTTAACTATAGTAACATTTGCAAAAGGTTAGGAACATAGATCAATAGAACAGTTTCAGAAATCAAGCAATTCTTCACAGAAGTACAAATATAATTCAATGGATAAAATACAGATTTTTTTCAATAAATGATCCTGGAGCACTGGACATCCATATGCAGAAACAAAACAAAAACAAATAAATGAAACTTTAACTAATGCCCTATGTCATATATAAAAATTAACACAAACTGGATAATAGATTTAAAATAAAATATCAAACTATAAAATTCTTTTAAAAAAACAGGAGAAATTTTGTGTTTGTATGTGTGTCTTTGGTTAGGCATTATTCAATAAAATATGACAACATGACTTACAAAAGAAAAAAAAAACTATAATTTGAATTTCATGAGAATTAAAAATTCCTCTGTGAAAGATATTTAAAAAAAATGAAATGACAAATCATACACTGAGAAAGAATATTTACATATCATACCCTAATCCCCCCAAAAATGTTGCCTCTACAATATATAAAGAAGCCTTTTAAAACTCAAAATTACAACATCCTTTTCTACTGTATGTATGTACTGCTGCCATATTGTTTTTGAGTGCTTAGGGTTTATAATTTGTATAGGGTTTATAATATATAAAACGTAGTGCTGGGTGATTTATATTTGCCATTATGTTTAATCAAGAAACTGTCATTTAAGCAGAATATTATTTTCCTTTTAAGGCCCAACTCTGATTTGGATTAAATGATCTTTTCCAGTGTGACATACTTAAATGGTAGATCCATTAATGATGGTTTCCAACCAAAAATATGATATGCTACTAAAGCTGACAAAAACCAGAGGCCACAGAGAATCTTTTTACATATTGGTATTTGAAAATGGGCCTGCTGTTGTTATATTTAGTTTTAAATTTTATATACTATTTATTCAAATTTGCTTATCATGATTCTCAGGCCTATTGATGATAAAGTCCACATCAAAATCAAGCTTTTACAGTGTGTATCCATGCCTAGACTGGCTGAATATGTGATTATTCTTTTAAAAAGAATAAAGATCACAAATATCTGAGACTATCTTTTCTGGTAATTCCATATTGGAATTACCAGAAAAGATTATCCTGACCCTTTGAAGTCCAACACACTAGGATTAATACTGATAGAAATATGCTTTCTGTGTCAGTATTTCTTCATTCAACAAATACTTACTGAGCACATATTATGTGTCAGGCACTATGTTGGGCATCCTACAAAGTTCAATGTCCTTGAGGAGTAATAGTGGATATGGAAAGCAAGGTCAGCCTGCAATAATTATGCAGGCTGAGAGGTACCTTAATCTTAAAAAGGTTCTGAATAAAGTCACACAATACCTGAAGCATACACCTAAATCCAAAGAGGAGGAGAATGGCACCCAAATTAAGAAGATGGGAAAAGAGGAGATATTTTCAATAATCCACTTTCTCTGAAATACACTCTCACTTCACCTCTATTACCTCTAAATATATCGTTGCAAATATTTAAAATTCAGATAACCCATTCTCAAACTCAAGCTCAAAGAATTATTGGACACATTTTTGATACAACAAGGTAGTTCAGAACAGTATGTTTTCTGAGACAGAAGGAAACAGAGCTTGATATCTTAGTGTTTCAGGAGCCAGCACCACCTTCTTTTTTAGACACTTAACTATCAAGGGAATATTTTTTTAAATGTTCACAGATTTTTTTTTTTTACTAATGTCATAGATATTCCCATATGAGTATTTTTCCTCACTGTTCATATTTTTAGAAATTTTGATTTTTTAAAGTTTTTTTCCCTATTTCATAGCAAATCAAAACAAAAAGACTCTTCAAATATTCTTTTTAAACCAGTTTTTATCTGCTGAGATTTACCTCAGTGATCCTATTCCCCTGTTAACAAAAATTCTCTGGGTAAATTCATCTATAGTTTCTCCTTTCTTCCTCTTTTTCTTTCTTTGTTTCTTTTTTTCCCTTATTCCTTTTTTTTTCTATATAAACCCCTAAAATCCAAAGGGGAATCAAAACAAACAGGCCTTTGACTTGGTTACTCCATTAACAGTATGAGTAGACAGACTCTGACCAGCTGTCTTTCCTCATTTATGTAGATAAACTTTACTTCCATGTTCTTTTCTGCTTGACAGAAAAGCACATCACACTAGTTCATTTTCTTGAGGTTCTCCCTCAGGCAAAAGCTACAACTTGATTCTCTGGGTATGAAAAATAAGAAAACAAGACAACAATATTTTATTTTTTGTACATACCAACAGATGTCCGTCTCAACACAGTGAACTGTGTAACCAACAGGCTAGGAAAGACTTGCAAATAGTCTTTAAAAATATTTATTTGAACCTACTACATTTGCAATTGTGCTCACTTTTATGAGCCCTAACACATTCACTGGTTTGATAATGGCAATGAACCTGAAATCCATGCATTCATATTTAAGAAAATACCAAATAATATGTACCATGAGTCTTAAACTAGATTTTTCTGAAAGATTAAAATACCTTTTTTTGAGGAATTTTTAATAATGCTCAGAAATCTCCAGAGTAGTTTATTGAGAGACAAAATGTAGGACATAAAAGTAGACATGCATATTTTTAATAGATCCAACTGGTTACTTTTTGAATAATTTGTCAATGATGAAATATACTTAAGAATGACTATTTAGTGATATTAAAATAAGCACCCATTTACCTATGGCTCAACTTATAAAATAGAGCTTCCTCCAGATTTTATAGGTTCTCTTCCTTCTCCTTCACATTTTTTCCCTTCTTCACTAACCCCTCATTTCTTCAGACAACCACTGAATTGTTTTGTTGTTTATGGTTTCTTCCCTTTTAAAATTATTTTTCCAAATATGAATATTGCCCAGAACAACATAATTGTTCAACTGTGCATGTTATGAAATGGAAGCATACTCTTAAGTATCTTTATGTGACCTGCTTCTCCCTGTCAGTTCATCCCCATCTTCACAGCTACAACAGTTCAATGGAACCTTGAGAAATGAGAGTCACTGTTATTTAGAAACTATCTTGACAGAACTCTTGGTTGTCCAAATTATATAATATTGTCTAGATGAAATTGGATGAGTTCAAGGACCCATCTCAATGAAGTGTTGAGAACCACTTTATTCCTCCATTTTTCAGACCCTGTTTATTGTATTTGCTTCCTGGTGTTCATCTTCTTCCTCCATTATGAGATTCTTACATGGGAAACTGTTTTCCTTTCACATTTAGTTCAGTCAGATCCCTACTGATTTGTCATACTCAAAATTGTTGTACTTAAAAGACTGTATCTGCCTGCCCCCACTAAAGACACTTCATCTTCTAAATCAGTCTATACAATTAGATACCAGGAATGAGGATAAATCCTCAAATCTAAGAGTATACATCTCCCACGTACATCTGAGTCTGCATTCTGGTTTATCCAGGACATAGTTACTAAGTAAAATGGAATAGCCCTTCCATTTGATGCTTTCTTTCTTGTTTATTGAAATTCTGCTCCTTAAAAATCCATCTAATCTTCATCTTTCTTAACTAAACCAGCATGAAATACTTGATTTCTTTAGAGTATCCCCTTTCCATTTTGGTATATAGTACTTCTTCATGATACTTATGAAATGGTAGTGATTGTTATTTTTAATATCACCTTAGGAAGCAGTAAAATTAAGGTTCACGTCACCTAAAAGTGATAGACTTAAGACATTTTATAGTCACTAAATATCTGTTCATTTGAATTACATTTATTATTTGTATTAGAATAATTTAACTTTTTAAATGTCTTTTTGTGCAAAATTGTATATGAGAGATCTTGAGAACATAGTTCATAACTTTCCTCAAACGTTATATAATGAAAATAAAAGGATCTCATACACACATGTAAGAAACAAGTTATAAAACTGATTTAGCAAGAAAGTTAACCTTGTTTTCATCACCGTAGTAACCCTCTATGGTATTTAATACAGCAGTTTAGAGTTCTTTTTATTTATTTTTGTAATTATCTGCAACATATTTATGGTTTTAACCATCAAATTGTGACACACTATAAGTCTAACTTAGAAAGTTGAGTTTTACAGCCTTTGAAGAGAAGTTATGAATCTCATTAAGCAACCTCATTGTTAAATATTCCTGTATAAACATAAATGATATTTCCCAATTTTTAGCATTGACACAGAGTAATTTCTTAAAAAAACAGTTGATATTTAACTATAAGGATTCAGAGATCAAATTGTCTGCATTCAAATCCCAACTCCCCTTCATTCTGCTACCCTGAGTGAAAGAGGTGACTTCTCTCATATCCATTCTGTTTGAAAACTTAGGGGAAATTAGTACTGACTTCATGGATTGTGGTAACATTGTATGTATTGAATCAGATAGCAGGACACTCAGCACATGGGAAATTGTCCATGAACAATAATTGACATTTGAGTGGTCATGATTATGTTCTTCATAGGGAGATTAATTTTCAGATGTATGCCCTGAAGTAGAAGCTTTAAGAGTATGATCTACTAAATTCTGCCAAAATGGGTAATGAGATTGTTGGGTCTGTGCATAAAATTATAAACAATTAATTTTAATTGTTTTATTTTCAAAGAAAATTATGATAGTTATAAATAATTTGGTGCAGTATAAATTTATGTTTACTCGGGAAATCACTAAGAATGTTTACCATTGAGTTACAAGAGTATTGCTATTTAAAGATTGTTTGGTGTTTAATAAAGCTTCTGTATCTTTCCCACAGGATCTTGATTAAGCCTTCTGTGGATACACAAAATTTTCTTTTCTTCTAGAGTACATTAAGTAAACCCTCAAAAGGGGAGATGTGTAAATATGTAAAAATTGGGAGATTCAAAGACCAAACATGTTTATTTATGTGTTTCATACATAAATAAATCTTCCAGTGACTTAGATCTCTTGAGTTTGCTTTAATACTCTCGTTTATTGATCTGAAATGCAAAGAAAACAGTCATGTTGCCAAGTGCCCCCTCAGCAATTTCTCCAGGCATTTTTTCCTGAGTAGCAGCTTTCTGATTTCCCACCCCTTTTTAATAAGAAATGAGAATCTCTTCCTCTATTTTTTTTTTCCTGGAGCTATTTTTTTTTTTTAGTTGTAGATGGACACAATATCTTTATTTATTTATTTATTTATTTTTTTAATGTGGTGCTGAAGATCAAACCCAGTGCCTCATGCGTGCTTGGCAATTGCTCTACCACTGAGCCATAACCCCAGTCCCTGGAGCTACATTTTAAGCCATTTTCTACTCAGTGATTCCAGATGAAGGACATATTGATTTTGTATTTGCCCAGATAAATTTGCTCAGCATTCTATTTTTTAATGGGAAACAGCTCATTACTTTTTATTTTTACAAAAATTATTTTTAAATTGATACACAAAACCATAAAACTTTGTACATATTAATGTGGTATGATGTGATGTTTTAACACAGCACCCCCTTATTTCTGACCTTTCAGTAGTTGCCATTCTTACTGGACTAGGGTGATATCTCAATTGTGGGTTTTGATTTACATGTTCTTGGTGATAAGAGAGCTCATTTTAAACATTTGCCATTTGTTTAGGGATAAAACTAACAGGAATAGTCAAAATTTCTTTTTCAGAATAATAAAATTCTTCTATTATTTGTGTAGGCAATGGAAGTGGAAAGTCAGTAATCCCCCTTCCTTCTCTCTTCCCTGAATTATTCTTCCATGGTCCTTACCTCTATGTGTAGCCCTTTGGATCTTTTGGAGCAGGCCAGAATACATTTTGAAGTATTTCACTGAAGAGGAAGATATATCTGTTACTTGGACAGGACATTCTCAACAATACTGAGAATGCCTGCTGCCTAGGGTAATTTACACTCAAATTACAAAATAATCCTGTGCTGAATGCAAACGATTTCCTGCCATTGGACTGTGGTGGAGGGAACGTGGCTTCCCTTGCAATTAAAGAATATGTCATCATCTACTCAGTCCTCTTCAATTGGTCCAATGAAGCACTGCCACTGAGGCAGGACAAGTTCTACACATGGGATTGAATCATAAGGGCCAAAAGATACAGACCCTACATGTTTTCCTCAAACTGAAACTGGACAAATTAGGGAAAGAAAAAAATGTTGAATTCAAATAGAATAATAAACTATGGTAGGATAAGAAGAATGGGAAGTCTAAATAGTCCTACTACCAACAAATTATCTTTCTTATATAACTTACTGAAATCAGAGCAGAAAGTTTGTTGACTTCCATTATCTCAAGTATCATCATTCACACAACCTGAATTTTTAAAAATAATAGTTGGTTATAATAATATCAGTAAACAAATTTATTTTGGTTGAATTAAGATTAGATGTATAGGCTAAGGATAGGAATATGTAGCTCATTTGGTGGTTGTTATTTTTATTGATCTTGTGTGACTGAATGTCTCACAGCATTATTTTTTTAAATCATTTCATACATTTGTTCTTCTTTGACTCTGTAAACTGGCTCTATGGAAAATTGTAAGGTCAAAGCCATTGTTAATGCGTTGACGAAAATGCTCTTAATATTATATTCTGAAGAATAAATTAAAAACATTTTATATTTGCTTTGGTTAGTTTGGATTAAACAATTTCATTGTTAACTTACATTAATAAAATTCACTTATGACAATGAAACTAATTTATCAAAATTCTTCTAGAAAAACTTGATTATTGTATATGTGAGACTATCCATGGACATTCAGCCCTACAGCTATATTTTTCCATGTAAATGATTACTTTTAAAAACAGTTTTGCTAATGTAATTTTTTAAAGATCAAAACTATTGCAAAACAAGCTAGTATAGTTGTGGAATTTGTGAATGAATTTGGAAGTCAGGAAATTACCTTTTTAATTTCCTGAGACACTATTTGATGATCTCTCTTTCTCTCTCCAGGTGTATTCATTATCGATTGCTGCCTAATAATATTACAACAAAGTCATCAACATAAAACAATACACATTTATTGTCTTGCCAGAAATCTAAGCATGGTTAACTGGGTCTTCTGATTAGTTTTTTACAAAGTGGCAATCAAGGTTTCACACAGAACTGTGGATTTGTCTGAGGCTGGAGTGGGGAAGGATTTTCTGTTCAGCTCATTAAGGTTGTTGGCATAATTCAGTTTTTCATGGTTCTAGAACTAAGAAATTTATTTTTTTCTTTGCTATCTTTCAGAGATCATGCTTAGCTTAGTTTTTGCTATATGCTCTCATCAATGTAGTTACTTGACTTTTCAAACCCAGCAAGGAAGCAAGACTTCAGCAGAACAAATTCTATGATTTTGTATATCGTGATCACATAATTATGTACACATAAGCACATATATCCCATGAACTTTGCCATATTCTATTGGATAGAAACAATTTACAGTTCTTGCTTAAACTGAAGATGAATGGATCATGGTAGCAACCTTAACAGTTGTTAAACATAACAAGGATATTTTTACAATAGCTTACAATAAATGCATACCTGGACCATTAATAGCATTTGGGGATTCTGTTGATTGAGAGCCTACCCACGATTTAACCATAGAAATAGTTGCATGTACAGATTGCAGGATCACGTTGGTTATACATCCACGTATATACATACAGCAATACTAATGTCTGTTGTATTCTGCTGCCCTTCCTATCCCCCCTCCCCTCCCCTCCCTTCCCATCACCTCTCTCTATCCAATCAAATGAGAATTCATACCCCATTTGAATCAAATGTATGATATGTCAAGATCATTGTATTGTCTTGAACAACTAATAAAAAAATAGTTGCATGATGGTAGACTTATAGAATAGTTTATTTAGATAAGAGCCTATTAGATTATATTTTATTATCAGGAAGACACCAATGGAATAATTCCCAGAGATTAAAGGCAGCATACTCGGCAAGGTTAAATCTAAACTAACCAGCTTATTTTCGTTGTAAGAAATCATCCATCTTTTTGTTATATATGAACTTAAAAAATTGGTTATTTCTCAATTTAAAACCAGAGTTTATTATTAATATTAGATTGGCCTAAATGGAATGACTAAAATTTAATATATCTGACCTGTGAAATAATTTCATATGGTTTAATCTGATATTCCCCAGGTATTTTATTATCTGCAGTCAAAGAAGATTACCAAATTGTGTATACATTGTCACACTTAATTCTCACAACAATATGATACAATATGTGAAATAATATATACATAAATAGATGAAGAAATTTAATATCACTGGATTATGTGGCTTGTCTAAATTTATACTAGTAAACAGCTAATAAAATGATATGGTGAATATTGAAACACAAATTTGTTACTCAAATATTGTTTTAGCTTCTGTTCTAAGGCTCATAAAAATATATAGATTAATTAATTATATCATTACATTTTATCCAAGATGAATTTGTTGTGTTGCCCTTTTTAATGAATTTTAAGGAAAGAGCAGTCATGAAGAACTCAGGATTATTTGTTAATTTTCCTCTTTAAGCCTGCTGCCAGTAAATTGTCTTTAAATTTTTGGTATTCTTGGGGCTTTGAGACTTTTTTGTTTTCTCTTTGTTATTCTGTCGTCTTGGTAAGATTTGCCTAAATGTGTATCTGCTTTAATTTATTCTGTTTGGCATACATTTTGCTTCCTATCTGTATATTCATTTTTAGTAAATTTCAGAAAATTCCCAGATATTTCCTATCTAAACATTTTATTGCTCCCTTTCTCTCTGCTCTATTTTCCTGAGCATGTGCTGGAATAGTGATAGATGTTCTCATCTTGTCCACTATATGCTTAGGTTTATATATTTTCACATCTATTTCTTTTATTGCACTCTAAATAATTTCTTCAAATAACTTTACCAATTTGCTGATTCTCTTTTTAGTTGCATACAATATTTATGGTTAATCCACTTTTGGATTTTTAAATATATATTTTTATTTTATTTTTAGATATTTGGTTAAGTTCTTGCTTTTTGGCTTTGAATGAGAATTAAACCTTCCCCGTACTTCACTTTTTTCATGTGTAAAACAAAAATATTAAAACTGTTTCTTCTCAGACAATTTTTTAAAAAATTTTTATTAGTTGCTCAAAACATTACAATAATCTTGACATATCATACATTTGATTCAAATGGGGTACGTAATCTTACTTTTCCACATGTACAGATTGCAGGATCACATTGGTTATACAGCCATGTTTATACATAGGGCCATACTAGTGTCTATTGTATTCTGCTACCCTTCCTATCCCCCCCTTCCCTCCTCTCCCCTCCCATCACCTCTTTCTACCCAATCTACTGTGATACGTTTCTCTCTCTCTCTTTTTTCTTTCCCCTCACACCATCTTATATGTAATTTTGCATAACAGTGAGGGTCTCCTACCATCTTCTGTGCAATTCCCCTTCTCTCTCCCATTCCCATGCACCTCTCATCCCTATTTAATGGTAATCTTCTCATGCTCTTCCTCCCTGCTCTGTTTTGAGTTACCCCCCTTATATCAAAGAAGACATTCTGCATTTGATTTTTAGGGATTGGCTAGCTTCACTTAGCATAATCTGCTCTAATGCCATCCATTTCCCTGCAAATACCATGATTTTGTTATTGTTAAGTGTTGAGTAATATTCCATTGTGTATAAATGCCACATTTTTTTTTTATCCATTCATCTATTGAAGGGCATCTGGGTTGCTTCCATAGTCTAGTTATTGTGAATTGTGCTGCTATGAATATTGATGTAGCTGTGTCCCTGTTGTATGCTTTCTCAGACAATTTTTAGAGAATTAAATCATTTAATTTATCTAAACCTCTTAGATGTTTAGTGCTTGACCTACAGTAAACACAGTATACACACACACACACAACTATATATATATATATAATTAGTATTTACTGATTTTTTTCCAGAGGATTTTTTTGTTTGTTTCTGTTATTCCCAAGCTCTATGTTGTCCATTTATGTATATATTTATTTATCTATCTAGAATGAGAGGCTGTATAAGATCCTTTTAGTACATGAAGTTCTTAAGGATCTATATCTGATATTTATTGTCCTATGTCTTCTTGTGGGTGATTCAATTTTTTTCCTAGAAAATTTTTATATTTGCCTCTGCAGATTTCAGACCACATTAGCTTTCTTTCAGGGTCCCAAGTATAATTTAAATTTTTTTGTTTCATCTCCTTCATTTCCCTCTGTTTTAAGTCTAGAGACTGAATTATACTGCTAATGTAGGCACATGCTCACAAAGGCAATGCTATCTTTCCCAGGTGTATGACTTTATCTCCTCTCTTCAGCAAACTTTCCTTACTAATTGGAATCCCAGGAACATAACAAAAGTAATGTTTTATGTAAGTATTTTATGTAAGTAATTAGATAGTAATCACATGATTCTAATTGTATACCATATATCTGAAAACAGAAAGTCTCTAATCCAGTCATTTCTCCTTGGACAAAACTGAAACTGTAAGAGTAGCTACCAAGCAAGTGTTTTTAGTTCTTAGAAGCATTTTTACAATCCAATTTAATTTAATGCATTGTGACAAATTGGATGGTGTTTTCTACATTTTAATATCAAGACAGGATGCTGTGATTTCAAAGTGACTTTTCTTTTTTAAAATATTTTTTTATTCATTTGTTGTTTTTAGATATACATGACAGTAGGGTGTATTTTGACATATTATACATACATGGGGTGCAACCCATTACAGTTTTGATCCCATTCTTGTGGTTGAATATGATGTAGAATTACACTGGTTGTGTATTCATATATGAGCATAGGAAAGTTATATCTGATTCATTCTACTCTTTCCTATTTCCACCCCCTGCCCTATTTTCACTTCATTCCCCTTTGTCGAATCCATTGAACTTCTATACTTCCCCTCCCTACCCTTCTTTGTTATGGGTTAACATCCACATTACAGAGAGAACATTTGGCCTTTGGTTTTGGGGGACAAGTTTATTTCACTTAGCTTGATATTCTCCAGTTCCATCCATTTACTGGCAAATGTCATAGTTTCATTCTTCTTTATATCTGAGTAATATTCCATTGTGTATATAAACCACATTTTATATATCCATTCATCTGTTGAAGGGCACCTAGGTTGGTTTCATAACTTGGCTATTGTGAATTGAGCTGCTATAAACATTGATGGGGCTGTGTCTCTATAAATGCTGATTTTAAGTCCTTTGGGTATAAGCTGAGTAGTAAGATAACTGGATCAAATGGTGGTTTCATTCCAGGTTTTCTGAGGAATTTCCATACTGCTTTCCATAGTGGTTGCATTAATTTACAGCCACACAAACAATGTATGAGTGTGGTTTTTCCTCCTACATCCTCGCCAACATTTAATGTTACTTGTATTCTTGATAATTGCCGTTCTAACGGGAGTGAGATGGAAGCTCAATGTAATTTTGATTTGCACTTTTCTAATTGTTCGAGATGTTGAACATTTTTTGATATATTTATTGACCACTCCTATTTCTTCTTTTGTGAAATACCTGTTTTTTAAGAATGAATTTTAAATATTAGATAAAAATTTTAATACTATTCTGAAGGCTTCTGTTTTTTCTTTATACATATATTGTTATTATAAAAAGGACTTTTTAAAAATTATTCTTAATATTTCATGAAGAAGAACTCCACCAAATGACACTTAGAAAAGTGAAATTGTAACTTATATCTTTAAGGCCATACCAGATTGTCTCAGAAGTAGTCCACCTTCTCAGAATTATATATTTCTTTACTTTTACTTAAAAGGGGAAAGTAAAGAAGAAGCCTTCCTCCTAAAGGTTTAAAAATGGTTTTAGACTTCCATCAATACCATAATTTCTCTCGTAACAACATGGTTGAATAATGACAAAGGAATGAAATCTATCAGACATTCACATTGCCTGATTTAACCCTTGATCAAAGTCAACATGGAAATAAACATTTTCATCTAGGAAGCATTAATTAATTTAATATTTTCAGAGCATACTTAGCTTTGTCTTTTTTTATGATATTAGATTTTTTAGAAACTCTTCACAAATTCCACTAGTGGTATGACTTGATAGCCTTTACTGTGCCTCCTGACATTTTGCTTTTGTTCTCATCACATACTGTTATATAGTGACGGTATGATCTTAGCAGCAGCATTTATGGTTGGGAATGTTGGCAAAAATTATTAGCCTGAAAGTATAAAACCCATGCCATAATAAAGCAACAGAAGAAAAAAGACTGGATTATTTGGCTCTTGGTCTTGTTCATCTCCTTCAACAGACTTATTCTCCTCTATTTGAAAATTTACTTGTGGTTTAGCATTAATGTTCTTTCTAAGATATATCTGATTATTAAAGTATATATACATATACTATTTAAATATATATATATATATATATATATATATATATATATATATATATATATC
>NW_025999862.1:6314470-6393617 GCF_001458135.2 Marmota marmota marmota
CATATACTATATATATATATATATATATATATATATATATATATATATATATATATATATATCCTTCAAGTGTCCACGAAAGAAACATGTCTTACTCTCTATGTGTGAGAGTAAGACAAATTATTCATGTTTTTACTTGGATATACTGGAAATGTTGGAATCAGGAATAGAGGAATAAAAGAAAACTGTGGTTATACTAAACCAGATGTCCCTGTGTATTGCCAGCACCATTGGAGAATTTGACTGACAGTTATGTCCTTCCTCAGATATCTTAGGCTTTTAAAAGAGACAGTAAAGGTTTGGAACTATAGAGAGATGACTTTAAATTATAGTAATTTCACCTAACATAGGTTTACTTAAGTAGCTAAACAGTGATATATATTTTATTCCTTTTTTTCTTTTTAAAATTGGAAACATACAAAAATACACACAAAGATCAATTTTATACCAAAGCAAGGTAAAAATTTTATACCAAAGCAAGGTAAAAATTACTGAGTATGCAGATTGAGAGGGTTTGTCTTGACTTCTAACTTGGCCACTGCCTGGTTTTGTGTTTATAGGTGAAGTACTTAAACTGTCTGAGCTTCAATATCCATATGTCTAAGATGGCAACATCATGATAGATTTATTGTATTAAGTAAAATAACACAATCAAAATAATCTATTCTTGGTGTACTTTGCACTGAGTTTTTCAATCAGCAAGTAATCCATCTTATTTATATGTAAGTACTTATCTTACCACATATATTTACATAGAGTGGTCACTGAACAAATACAACACTAATATATTACAAATATCATTGAATATTGAAGAATAAATCCAGAATATTAGAGAGGAAAAAAGAAAGATCCTGTGATGTGATCTATAGCATAGAAGATTCTAAAATAGTACATTTCTCTTAGTGAATCAGTCAAGGAATTAAAATATTATATGACCAAGATTTATAACAGAACCGGTTCCATTCCTTTCATACAGATGTTTAAACTAAGTGGTTATAGAAAAGACTCTCCTTTAATGACAAATATAACAAGCAAATGACATCCCATATACTTTGTACAATATTGTTCTCTAAACTTTTATTGGTGATATGAACCATCTAAAGATTCCTAAGGTTTAAAGTGTATTAATTGGAATGCTAGTATTCATAAAAACACATTTTTTTAAATGAATGAATGAAAGCTTTTTTAAAAAAATTCTTACATTTATTTGTTTGTTAACTGTACCTTACTGAGTTCCTGATGTATGGCATTTTGATGTACTCTGGGGAAACAGTGACAATGACATGATCCCAACCTTCAAAGCAAGGAGATTTCATTTATTTATTCAAGAAATGCTGAGCCCTGTGTGGTTAGTGCAATTCAGAGTATTAAAAAATTCAATGTAAGAATGGAATGCCATCTTCTAGGACCTGGATGAGAACTACAACTTGTGCCTAGTAGTCAGATAGAATTGAGTGAGAATATTGGCTTTGTTCTTGGAGTTTACCTGATTTTTGGTAAATTATAATTTATCCTTGTACTTCAAGCTCATTATTTGTGAAGTAATTTGATAAGATGATACACACATCATAATGCCTACTTCATGAAGATGATACATGTATTAATGTCCTCCTATGCTTTCTGAAGACTCCATTCTATTCCCTTATGTATTTTTACCCTGTAAGTCTAATGTCTGGAGAAAATACCAGTGGAGGGAAAAGAGAAATACACTGACCAACACAGACTAAGTGGCCACCCTCACATGCCCCTCAAATTGTTTTAAAGAGTTTATTATTGATATATTTAATTTATTTTTATTCAACAAGATCACTAAATTCCATAATTTTCTTTATATCTTTTAGTTGTCGATATACCTTTATTTTATTTATTTATATGTGGTCAACCCTGGGTTGACCATACTCAATGGTATTTAATGTTCATTTACTTGCCTATAATAAATAAATAAAATAAATCAAACCCAGTCCTCATACATGCTAGGCAAGTGCTCTTCCACTGAGCTACAACTCTAGCCCCAAATTGCATAATTTTAAATGGGATATGGAAAATGTTTTGGAAGGGGGTTTCAAGTTATGAGCCTTGTGTATCAATGCATCATTATAAAAAAAGAGTTTGTTTATTATTAATATTTTAATTTATTTTTATTTAACGAGTTCACTAAATCTCATAATTTTAAATGGGATATGGAAAATGGTCTTATTGGGTTTTCATTTTATGAGACATGTTTAACAATGCATCACTGCAAAAAAAAAAAAAAAGGAAAATGAAGAAGAAGAAGTAAGACAAGGTAGAGGCAAAAGTATGGTGCCTTTTAGTGTCTGTGTGCTTCCAGTTTTCTTAGATTTTATCCTGACTCATTTAGGAAGATAACCCAAATAACTGTGCATGAAGAGAAGTCCAGAATTGCAATTTACTATGTCCATTATTTCTGCTAACTTTGGTAATAACTACTGATGAGCCACACATTTAAGATATACAGCCTAGGAGGCATATGCATATCCAATTAGTCCTATTTCTTCTCAGAACTAACAATACTCTTTTATTTGTTGCTTTAATAGCTTAATTTTGCTGACATTACAATTTGAAATGAGCTTAGTCAAAGTTGCCTCTGACACCCATAGATACCAGGTTTTGCTTTCACTGAATTTATTTTTTAAGTCTCTTATTATCTCAACTTACAGCATGGCAATGAGACAACTTCATTTGCATTTAGTAAACTTTCAAAATGTGTGCAGTTTTGATAGCTTACAATTTACTAGAATGAGAACATAAAGGAATTTGATGGTTGCCAAGGTGCTTATGTTTTCCTAAAAGGAAATTGGTTTTATCACCCTGTTTCTTCTTTTAATTCATCAACGAGCATGTTTGAGTTTCAAGGAAGTATCCTTGACAATAACCATGAAAGCAGGCAAGACCTGGGTTGACCATACTCAATGGTATTTAATGTTCATTCACTTGCCCATAATAAAGAATTACAAATGTAACCCTATATTCTTTTATGGGATTGCAATGGATGTGCACAATCATGCACATTACTGGTGAATGAAATATTGACTGTGAAGTCAAATGGATATTCAATGCAAGGGAAGTCTGCAAGCCTCCAGCCATTGGGCTATAATTCAAAAGTGATATCCTCAAACTTCCAGCAAGATAGATCCAGAAAAGGATTGGTATTTTGAGCAGAAGAGTTAATTCCAGTTATTGAAATGAAGTAGAAAATAATGCCTTAATCTCATGAGTAAATGATAAGTCTACTTACAAGCATTAGCCCAAGTCCAGGATTGGACTACAAGATTAAATTGATTCTGACCTTTCTGAGCACTGATTTTTTAAATCCCCTTTTTACTAGAGAAAGGATCTGAGTTGAAACATTAGACTGAACTCAAGTAGTAGGTCGGTGTCTATGGCACCATCTGTGGAGGTAAAAGGCATTTCAGGATTAGAAAACCAAGCAGGACATGATATCCTACTCTGCCTGAGCTTTTCAAATCTTGCTTTTACTGTCTTTAACTTTTTATTTTGCTTAAAATTGCTTCTTTCTCTTTCCCAATTGTCCCTTTTAATCTTGCCAAAAGAGAAAATTAAACTTGGTGAACCTAATATCTATCCTTGCAGACTCTTTAGAAGAATTTTAATTATAAGAATTAATAATCAGTTTTTATATTTTTTACATAAAAATTAAATTTTAATTTATATATTTGTTTACATAAGTGCTTTTTTTTAACCTTCACTTGCTTCGAAGTAAGTGTTTGTTAAAATATTGTTCTCTTAATAATTAACTAAATTGTTTGTGTTCTCATCCCTCATTGATTCTCCTGTGGGTCAATTGCTCTCAATTAAAAGCAGAGGTTAACTTTAAATAACCACTTATCATGTGTAACTGTATCTAAGAATGCATGTGACATGTGCCAACTCCATTTAATTCCCTCAAGAAAAACAGCAAGAACAACAAAAAACATTTTTGTTGGTAAGGTCAGATGCAAGGATTATCTTTTGTAAATTCTTAAAAGTGAGTGAATAACCTCAGGCTGCATGGCCAAGCCATTTGATTCCAAAAACTCAATACTTCAACCACTATGCCTTTTTGATTCTTTATGGAAAAGCCCTTCCTCTCTAATCTAAATTAAGGTATTGGCTAATTTAAGCAGTCTTTAAGAAACAGTCATGTATAGTGATCTATTAAATTGCCTTAGAGGCTTTTCTCAGATTTTAACCAATTTCATTATGAAGTTAATCCTTATCTAAGGTGAGTCTTGATCTTGTTTTCCTTACTTTTATATATGTTCCCCAATCTCTATTAAAATTTCAGTCATTAATATAAAGAGATCATATAGTATGTGATCATTTGTGACTTGGCTTCTATCACTTTGCAAAATGTTTTTGAAGTTCATCCATGTTGAAGTTCATCCATGTCTGGGTCATCTTTCATTATATGGGTATACTACATTTTATGTGTCAATTCATTAATTAATAAGCAATTGAGATTTTTTTTCTACTTTTACGCTGTTGTGAATAATACTATTACCAATATTTGAGTACAAGTTTTTGCATGAATATATGATTCGTTTGTCTGGGTTATGTACCTAGGAATGGAATTGCTGAGTCATAGGCCACACTGTGAGGAACTTGTCAAAAGTGACTACACCAGTTTACATTCACACAAGGAATATACAAAAGTTCTTCATTTCTTTATATTCTCAAAAACAGGTATTGCCTGGCTTATTTCTATGGCCAACATAGAAGGTATGAAATGATGCCTCATTAAGGTTTTAATCTGCATCTCCTTAATGACATATGACATTGATCATTTTTTCATGTATTTATGTAACAAGTTTTTGAATTTTTCTTGAGGTTGAGAAGCATAAATATTATGAATCCAATGTTTGGGTTTCCTAATACCTGGTTCAAAGGCCCAGTGCTTCTTCTTACTACCTCTGGATGAACATCTTGACCATTCTAAGCCAGAGATTTCTTTCCTTTAAAAAGAGAACAATACCTGATTCAGAGGGCTCTTTAAGATTAAATAATATGATATATATAAAGTGGCTAGTTGATTAGAAAAACTCATTAAATGGTAGTTGCTGTTCTTATTATTAAGTTTATCTGTATATATCCTTTTGAGAAATGCTTTTTTTAAAAAGTAAAAATTCTCAAACTTTGTATTCTTAGAAATCCTTTGTACTCTTAAAAATTATGAAAGGCTTCAAAAAGCTTTTGCTATATGTATTAGATTTATTTGTGTTGTGTTAGAAAATAAAACTGAGAACTTTTTATTTTTAAATTTTTATTTATTTTTATTTTTGGTCCTAGAAACTAAACCCAGGGATGCTTTATCACTGAGCTATGTCCCTAGTTCTTTCTATTTTGAGACAGGATCTCTACATTGCTAAAGAGCTTGCTAAGTTACTGAGGCTGGCCTTGAACTTATGATCCTCTTTCCTCAGCTTCCTGAGTTTCTGGGATTAAAAGTGTATAGCACTGTGCCCAGCTTAAACTAAGAAGTGTTTAAAAACACTTGTTTACAAATAAATTTTTGAACTATATAATAAACCCAAGTTAAACAACATTTTTATGGAAAATACATTTTTTAGAAATAAAATAATTTGGTGAAAAAAGTAGCATTTTTGTGTTTACATTGTGCAAATCTATTTAATGTTTGGATCAATAGAAAACATCTATATTTCTTATCTGTTTCTGATGTAAAGAGTTATTACTTCAGGTACCCTCTGGAAAAAACCCTATGGTTAGCTCATGAGAAAATGAAAGTGAAAAAAGCATATAAGGCCTTAATATTATTATGAAAATAGATTGACCTTATAGATTTGCTGATGGATTCTCAAGGCCTCCCAAAGCCTTCCCAAAGCCCTGGACTACACTTTGTGAACTATTGCTATTATGGCTGAGAGAACTTCGAAACCCAATTAATTAGGTCCTATTTATATTCATAACACTACTCAATGTGAATAATTTTGGATTTATTTTTGAGGATCTTAATGTATTGGCAAGGAAATGTACATGAAATTTTTGAAAAACAAAAAAAAAAGATCAACTTATAAAAACCATGGAGTTATGGAATAGAAAGTGGTTCAAAACTGCATTGTATCAAGAAAGACTATTATGGGTAATTTGAAAATGCATATGGGATATTCTTGGGGATATCTTAAACTATATGATAATTCCTGGAGAGGAGAGACTGTGTTTCATAAATTTTAAACTAATGATTCTTTTTTAAAAGATATTTTTGTTTTTTAGTTGTAGTTGGACACAACACCTTTATTTTAT
Source organism: Marmota marmota marmota (assembly GCF_001458135.2). Taxonomy (NCBI): domain Eukaryota; kingdom Metazoa; phylum Chordata; class Mammalia; order Rodentia; family Sciuridae; genus Marmota; species Marmota marmota. The sequence goes on from NW_025999862.1 coordinate 6,320,750, forward strand.
TTTTATGTGGTGTTGAGGATTGAACCCAGCACCCTGCACGTGCTAGGCAAGCACTCCACTGCTCAGCCACAATCCCAGCCCTAATGATTCTTTTTATATAAGTAAAAATTCCAAAGTGATTTAATGATTAGCTAATATGTATGGCTAAATTTTGGATAATCATATTGGGTAAGAAAAAAATATGGCCTCATTTTGCTTCCAGATTTTGCAAGCAATCAATAACAGGTTATTCTATGTTTTATTTTCAGGGCTTTGAATCATGTCTTATTTAATCAGGCACATAATATTTATTTGATGATAAAGATTAAACTGTAAAATGTCACATAAGAGTTAATGATAAGAAACAACATGAGTTAATCCCACTGGTTTGGGAGGCTGAGGTAGGAGGATTGCAAGTTCAAAGCCAGCCTCAGCAAAATCGAGGTGCTAAGAAACTCAATAAGACACTGTGTCTAAAAATAAAATACAAAATAGTGCTGGGGATGTTGCTCAGTGGTTAAGTGCCCCTGAATTCAATCCCTGGTACCAAACCAAACCAAACCAAACAACATGAGGAATAATTTGCATTGTATTAGTACTAGTAACTCAGTAATTTATAGTCAAATTATTTGACCTTAATGATTTATAAAATGTTACACAAAATCAAGTTTCTTTAAAATTAATTTTTGATCCTGAAAAAATAGAATCACAGCAAGTATTTGATATAATTTATTTGAGATTAAAAAAGTATTAAATTGTTCTCATTCAGTTAGTTATGAGGCACATTCACTCATTTGCTCATTTGTCTATTCATTCTTTAATTTATTCTCTGACATATGATAGCATTTTGGTATTTTTTCCTGAAGTCACTTTAAAGAGAGCTAAAGTCTAGTCATGTACACAGAGCAGTACCTCATATTGTAGTCAATTATATACTGTGATGATTAATTTTCCATGTCTACTTGTGTAGCCCAATGGCTTTCCAGATTCAACATTATTTCAGTTGTGTCTGTAAGGATATTTCTGGATGAGATAAGTTCTTGAACCGGTGGACTCAGTATATTAGATTGACCACCTCAATGTTGTTAGGTAACATCTAATAAGTTGATGGCTTTAATAAAACAAAATACAGAGAAAGGAGGAATTTGCCCTTCTTTTTCCTGCCCCTCTGTTTTAATGAGAACATCTTATCTCATCTTCCCCTGCCCCTCTGATTGGAACCTGCATCAGCAGATTATAGAGGGCATATCATTAATTTCTCAGTTTCCATAATCACATGAACCATTCTTCATTTTATTATCTCAATACCAATGGAGAGGATTCTGCTTCTCTGGAGAACTCTGGATATTATACATATAAAATGGGCCATGAAATTCCAGAAAAAAAAAATCTTATGAAAATCAAGTAAGACTTTTATGGAAATTAGTCTGTACTGCATTGATTATAGAAGGCAAAGAGAGACTTTTTGTGGTAAATAAATAGTTTGAATCAACAAGGATTCAGAATGACTTATGATTGTAGAGAAGTCCAATAGCTTCACATCTAGAATTTCTTCTGCATGTTTGGGTTTCTTATCTTGGTTGTCGCTTAACATCATTTAATTTAAAACATTTAAAGATGATGGATCCCTGGATCTGAATCTCACATCTGCTACTTTCTAGCTTGGGAAAATGATCTAAGTCCTGGTTGTCCATTTATAAAAGGGTAAAAAAAATATAACTGAAGTCCTGTTATAATGACTAGATATAATAGATTGAAAATCATCAGCATGGTATGTGACCCCTAGTCAGCCAAAAAATGAATTGTTATTATCATTATTGATCCTTACCCCTCAGATACATATCTTCTGGAAAAATTCACATTTGAAATACTATCAGCATAGTACAATGCCACTATTGGGAGAATGGCCAGCTAAGAAGGCAATTTTAGATTCCTGTCATTGATATTCTCTTACTTGAAATCGTTTCCTTTTCCATAATTTAAATCATCTTTCCTGAGAAAGTAGCCTTAGCATTTTTTTCTCATAAAATAATTGGTAGTAAGAAACAAACCAGGAATAACTATCAAAATTATGCAACATTGCTAGTCTCAGAAATGCTTTTAGACATAAAATCTTAGTTAAAATGCAAAGTGACACCAAGCACAGTTGTTTACACCTGTAATGCCTGGTTCTTGAGGGGCTGAGACAAGAGGAGCTAAGGTTCAAGGCCAGCTTCAGCAACTAAATAAGACCTGTCTCAAAATTAAAAATCAAGAAATGGATAGGTAGATAGACAGACAGACAGACAGACAGATAGCTAGGACTGGGGATGCAGATCAATGGTATAGCACACCTGAGTTCAATTCCCAGTATCAAAAAGAAAAAAAATGCAAATGACATAATAAAATGAGAAGAAACCATTGTACTTATCATTGATTAATAAACTGTAAAATGTAGCAAATTATTCATGATAAAGTTTTAAGAATAATGTGTCTAAAAGCTCATCTCAATACTCTTCACCTTTCTTTCTGAAGACATCAATATGAACAAATGAAAACTTTTTAAAGCTTTAATATACAGTATTATGAGTGTACTTGAGGATTTTTAAAGAGTTGGGTAATAATAAGGAGAATATTTTCAAGGGAAAATGAATATTATGAGAAGTGCTTCCAGAATACCAAATTTGAACTAGAATAGTAAAGAAGAATATGTCACATATATGAAGAAATTCAGGTTTCTTTTTTTTTTTTCCTGCTGAAGAACATTTTTAAGTTATTTAGGTTATTAATACAAATGTACCTCATTCAGAATGGATATTAATAAACAATTTGAATCGCAGGTTTCTTTGAAATGTTTCAAAGACATTTTTGACCCAAAATGATAATAGGAAGTAGAATTTCCTATCAAGTTTAGGGTTTAAAATAAATGGCTGTTTTCCTACTGTGAAGAACATCAGTTCCTTATGAGACACAATTTATTCACCATATACATAGAAAATTGATAGCAGGAGCATTTCTATTTGTCATGTTCACAGTTGCCAGCTTTTGAACTTTTAATTTCTTGCTGTTACTTTGCAATCAAATTTAGTGTTGTGGCTTTGAAATAAATGATAGGTCACATCTAGTTAGTTGGATTTTGACATTGTTTTCCTAGAGTCAAGAGGTAGCTGAAGTTCCTGAGGTCTTAAAAATAGTTCTGAAACAGAAGCTTACACCCTAGGGGCATGATTATCTTTGTGAGCATGCAATTGTATTTTCAACACAATTAGCTGCCTAACTGTGTGACTAAACTTTTCTATGTATTTGCACATATAAGTAATTATGACAGAATTAAAATCTGAAGAGCTCTCTACTTTGTTTTCCCTTGGGGAAAGAAATAAAAACATATATTGAAAATAATTCTATTCTGTAAACTGAGTCATTGTATGAACTATGTATGAACATTATATAAAAATAATATTCTTTGATTTGTCCCCTCACCCTGAAAATAAAGAGAAATAGTAGAAACTATTTGTACTATTATGAATAAACATCATGAACTTGCAACAATCTGCTAGCACCATTCTAGTCAGATCTCTTCTCCCCTCCACCCACACATGAACTTAGAGTATGTATATTAACATAAATTTACAAATAATATTTATTAATTTATTATACAATAATAACCACTTCAGTTTTTTTCTACTCTTCACCAAACTGTTTTCCTAGTTTTGGCAATATTTTATTTACATAAACTTCTTATATTACTTGTAGTTTACTGTGAATTTAACTCTGAACAGAACATTTAGTACATTACTGGGTATACTCTTAACATCTGAATTTTCCCTTCATACTGTTCTTATAGATGGAGCTCAAGTTGTAAGGCATTTACAAGTACCACCTGAGTCAAATGTCAAGCTAGCATCCTCTGCCTTATGTAAACTTCTATTGGTTATTTAGACGAAGAATGTGCATAAGCTAAATGATGAGTATATTTGTAAGAAAAAAGTAAGAGTAGCAGGTATCTATCTGTGCCATTTGAAATATTCTCTAAATGTCAAAAGGGTATTTTAAATGCTTTTTATTAAATGGTAAAGTATCTTTAATTACAATGTGGTTGTTCACATCCTGGGATTACTTTTTATATTACAAAACTACTCTACATTTGTATTATTTGCACTGAGCTTGTTCATTTTACAAAATTCTGATTTAGTTCTTCAAAGTTTTAAGTCAATTAATTTAAACAATGCAGGCATTTAAAATTGAGTGATCACTTTTTTCAACCATTTTATAAGGGTGGCTCTTTTCATGCATGGTTAAGTGCAATTTTGGCTGTTAAATCCTTCTGCTCCAATGCAATAAGCATTTTAACTTAGCAATCTGAAAATCTTCAATAATAGATATTGCCTTGCCCTTTTTCTCTCCCAGCTTAACCATGTGGTTTTAATTTTTAAAAGTTAACTTAAAACTATTTCAAATAGATGATTTTCAATCTTAGATTTAATGATTTCTAGTAACAGGGCCCTATTTGAACCCCTTGGTAGTTCTTGTGGTTATACAACCTCAGAGCCAAGAAGTTACTCCTTATGACTTGGTCAGAGCTAACCTTTTTGCATTTAGATTTGCTTATTGTAGAGATACTGAACAGATGAAAGACATCCTCTGAATAACCCCTCATTGTCTTCACTGAAAGACAACAATTTAATAGCTGCAAATATTTAAATATCCTCTTATTCTTGTCTCCTAGTTTTTATCTTTTGAAATGACAGAAACATTTCTATTATTTAAAATTTTGCACATAGAAGATGTTCAGAAAATGTTTGTTTCCCCTATTATTTTAAGTACAGGAGAAAAATCTGTGAATACTGAACAAAAACAAAGATGTACATAACTGAGGGACTACAGTCATTCCTGAATATTATTAGTGTATTCCTATTCCTGTCTTGCATATGCCTATTCCTGTTTCCCAAAAGAATCAAGGGAATTTTCTGTGAAAAATTCTGGAACACTTTTCTCTGTATCGGTTTCTCATACAGTGCCCTGCAAAACCAGCTACTTCACTGTCTCAAATTTGAGCTCCCTCCACAGGTGAGCAAGTCTGCTGCCTCCATTTGGGTATATATTTCCTGGAAAATATCACCAATGTTTGGATGTAAAATTATGATAACTTTGTATTTCTAACTTAATTAGAAAATATTTTGCAAAAATAGAATTATTGCCATGACTCTGATGTTTAAATGGGTTAGATAATGGCTGTATTCAGTTCTACTTTCATTCCTTTGAAACATCCATATCTGGTTTAAAAATGATGATAAACTAGTTAATTAAAACTGATGTATCAGGTTAATTGATCACTTCTTAGAGCATCTTATCACAATGGACATTCAGGTGGCATATTAAAGTAAGTCATAAGCCCAACACTTTATGATTAGGTATATTTGATTTATATTAGGTATATTTGAATTTATAGAATAAGACACTAACTGTGGAAATTTAATTTATTGAGACATTAATTTGTATATTGTTTTTAAGTTATTTGAAATTATTTTTACCTCTTCTATCATTAAAAGTAAAAGTTTTTTTTTTTCTTTTTTCTTTTTTTTTTTTAAAGGAGAATAGTAGTGTGGTCTCTTAGAGGTTTTTGTGCTTCAGTTTTAAAGTAGAAGTTATTGGGTAACTACAAGCCAACTTATTCCTGTGTCCTGAGAGAAATGTGCCACTAACATAGACTGAACACATTTGTGTCTTTCTACAGAGTTACAATAAATTCATGCTGTACCACATTCATTGGTTACAATTCACTAAGTACTCATGAGTCACCTGCTAATCATAAACTGGACAATCACATGTTCTTTTAATTCCAGTCCTAATTACTAACATCTATAATACTTGTCACACACACACACACACACACACACACACACACACACATATATATATATATATATATATATATATATATACACATATATATAGATATAGATATAGATATATGCTAAGAAGTATCAATCAATGTGGTCACAGATTTCAGAAGGCTTCACTGAAAGCAAAGGCAGAAAGCAGATAGAAATGCAAGTGTTACTGCAGGCGGTCATATAAGATTAGAACCAGACCAAGAACTAGTTCAGGCCACAGAGTTGTCAGAATGTAGAACATATTCTAGGCCAGGATCTGATGGCAGGCAGTTTTGACATGGGCCATACCAAGTGGGTATATTGAGCTGAGCTAGAGCCTAGAGACAGAAAATCAAATCTTTCCCACCTGTCCAACTTGGCACTCATTCACTGGATGCTCTGACAGGTTGGTGTATGCCACCACTTCTGGTCTTGGGGTGCCCCCTTTTTTAATGGGTCTCAGGTGAAGTATTTACTTCTTTGGTGGTCTCATGTGTTTTTAAACTAATGGGCCTGGATTTTCTGATATGGAGTAAATATATTCATGCTTCCTTGTGTTACTGATTTAACTTGGTAAGTTTACAGGTGGTCATTATTTATTAGCATGATTAATTTACCAATTTGTTTCTTATGGTTGTGTTGGGCAGATGGAGATTGTTTACTTGTACAAACAATATGAAGAGTCATTTTACTTAGCACTTGTACTCAAAATGAACGACTCATAGCAAAACTCCTGCTTTCTAAAATGGAGTAATTCTAGTTTGGGTGCAGCCTGAAAACTACCATACAACAACTCAGAGGAGGGCACAGTTGGCTCTCCTCATCCTGGCTTTTGATTGTTCAGGTTTCGGCTTATTTAGGGAAATTAATATAAATTTTTCTGGTGGGAGTATGCTGGTGCTTGGATTTTAGAAAATGAAGTGACCAGAGGCTTTTTAAAGTTCATACCAGACTGGCTATAGGTCCTTGAGTGACTTGAGGTTTAGAAAGCATCTCTATGCTCCCTCACTGTGCTCTGGGCCATGATGCCCTATTGAGATGGAATATTAACTACCAGCATCTGCTCACCATTAAATCATCATTTTCTAAAAATCCCTTTTCCTCTGGTTGACAATAATGTGGAGCTGACGAAATGAATCTTCAAGATTCTGGCCCTTCCCAAATTCTTATAACTAGGTATATATTATGGTAAAATTTTCTCTCCCAGGATTATTTTTCTTTCATTGATAGTTGTTCTTTGCAACTCTTCATGGAACCTCTTCTCTAGGTTTACAGCTCAGCCAAAGCCTGCAGGAAATCTGGATGGAGATTTCTTGGAACTCTTCTTCTACATAGTTCCAGCTTCACTGGTCACTGCCCTACAAATTCCAATTAGTTCATCTCCAACTGAATTTTGATGTTTGTCTCAAGGATAATTGACATGTCCTGCTTGGATTTCCTCTGCCTGTATCTAGGTCTAGAAAATGCCTCCAGACAGAAATCCAGGGCAATTGAAGGATGACCCTAGTTTGTTCCACTCCTCGCGCATAATACAGTACTCTGTTTTCCCATGCCTGCTAAGAGCTGTTTCACATTTTTCTTTTTAGGTTTTCAAGTAGTTTATGACCAGAAGGCTGACCAGTTATTCTCCAGAAGCACAAGAGAGTGATATTTTAAAAACAGTGATTCCTCTGCTGAGAGCTCTTCAATGACTTTTTCTAGTCCTTAGGAAAAGATTAAAAATATTTGTGAGACCTGTTCTGGGCCCTGTCTACCAGTGGAGCTTCCTCTCAGCCACTGTCATTTTCACTCACTATTCCGCTTATTCTGTTTCAGTATTCCAGGTGCTGTGCATATTCCTATATCAAAACCTTCAGAACTTGCTGACCCACTGTCAAGTACGTCCCCATACTCCTCTTCCTCTATTAAATGTTTCCTTAAGAAATTTCAGTTTAGATGTCACTTCCACAGTGACCTCCAAAATCCTGGAGACTAAATGAAGTTTGCTTATCATATTCTCCTAGAACCTGTGTTATAGGAACTATTTTTTAATGGATCTCTTACATTTTTAAATATCTTGGGAGAAGAGGCACTACATTTATTCAAGACTATTTTCAAGAATATTTATTTGTCCAACAATTTTGAAAGATATAGACTCTGTCTACTTTAAAACAAAAAAATATTTTATTGTCTAGTACAATAAAAATGATATTTCTCTTCAAGACAAAGGACAGATGGGTTTTCTAACTATTATATAGGATTTGGTTTTCCAAGTTCAGGTGTCCTTTCCCACACTTGGATTCACTGTGTTTTTTTTGTATCACCTCTCTCTCTTTGTGCTGTCTTGTGAGAATTGGAGCAAAGTAAAAATGCTGACACAATGGCTACTGCCATTGCCATGAGCAATAAGCTGTCCCTTTTCTCTGAACCAAGATTCTCTTGTCTTCTGGTAACATTCATGAAATTGCTCAGGCTAACTTGTTAGGCTTCAACCAGTACAAAACCTCAGATTCTATATTCTAAATTCTATACTTGACATTCTGTATTTCTTCTTCAGAATAATTTTTCTTGATTGGTAAAATATATTATTGCTTTCATGCTTATCTAATGTTAGGTAAACTTCACAGAATTGGGACTCATTTCACCTCTTTTTGTGACTATTTGACCAAACAACCAGTAAACTTGTCAAATGAATAAAATAAGTATAACTGTTTAATATATTCTCTTTCAGGGTTATTTTGAGGATAAAGTCAGATAATTCTATGAAAGGGCTATGTTATCTCAAGTGTTATACAAATGTCTTACTATTTTGTTTTCTTTTTCATAAATATCATGGCTTTAGAGACTGGTAGCTTTGGATTTCAAGTCATGCTGCATTCTAAGCATGTAATATTTTAAACAGATTTCTCCTTTTTAATGTTTATAAACTGTTAACAATGCTAAGTTCAAAGAGCTCTTATTGGGGAACAAGAGGTATCTTTAAATATTGAGTAGTAAAGTACCATAGTTCAAAGCTTTGTTTTAATAAAATTATGGTAGGTTGTAATGAATATGCTGAGCTAGATTAGTTATCTTGACTGGAGGAGAAAAAAAATATTAAAAGGTTCCTATTATATGTATTAATGATGTATAGTGTTTTTACAAACCATAGGAAAGAAATATATTAAGTAAACTTTAAAAATTATAAAGACTGTTTAAGGATATTATAAAGAATTAAAAATAAAGAACTAAATAACTAGGAATTTGTGAACTTTCTCTTTCAAGCAATGCTAATAGTGGTATCCGCATAATTATAGGCTTTCAGTTTGTGCCTCTTTATTCCAAGTGTGTATCCTTGAGAGGGATAATATAATCCCTCTTTCTCAGGTGTCCTTGAATTATTCAATAATGGAGCAGAGTCACACATCTTAGCCTTGCTATTAAGGCACTTTTCTACTACATAAACATTTTTTCTTTGATTCGGAATAAGAATAAACAAAGCATATTATTTGGATCTTGTTGTAGTAATAGAAAGTTAAATTATTACAAAAATTTAAAAGTGTATTGTATCTATAAAGTACTTTGATAATGAAAAATAAAACTTGGAAGTATAAAAATAAAATATTTTGAAATTTAAATTTTGACATTTAATTTGTTCCATCAAAGAGTATTCATTGTTAGATTTCAGGACCATTATATGTAACTAATTATTTAGTAAAAATAAACACTACACAGAAATAATAAATAGAATTGGTGATAACTTCAATATTTTAAAGCAAGCTAAATGCTGAATATTAATTTTCTCATTCTGACTTGACCAATATTTCACTTCAATTATGCTAACTTATTTTTAAAAGATTTCCACCAAAGCCAACTATCTTTATCCTCCAACCTTTATACATCAGTAGTTTTCTAAGATATTAGTTTGCTTCTAATTATATTATTATTTTCATTTGTTACCCTAGTAGAATGGACAAAATAGTCCAGAAGAAACATGACTTTTCAAAATTATCTTTTGCAGAAAGTTATTCTAACATGTAATTACTAAATTTTATGCCTAAAATTTATTTTAATCTCTAATTAATTATGATCTAACATAATTAAAAATCATTTGTCAGTTGGGTAGAGTGCAGAATTTGGCCACCATGTAAAATGACCCCAAGCAGCACTATTTGTGCCTGTTCTTTGAGAATGAGGCCCCCTTAAAGCAATACACAGATCCCCTGGTTTTCTATGATGGGCCTTGGTCTGGAAGGCAAAGTCATTACATAAGGACAAAGAGTTATTTAATTGAATTGTAAGTGTCATAGCAATAAATAGTATAAACATTTTCAAATGCCAAAAGGAAGATCTTGATAAGAGCATATTTATTTGCACAAAAGGATATTTTTTAGTCACCTTAAACATATTTCCTTTATCCACATTTGACAATATTTTCCCTTTTCTATTGTGTTGCAACAAATATCTTTAAATTGTAAGGTCAAAGTATTTTTTACAGGTATATTAGAAAACATGTAATAGTTTATATAAAAGGAAAATATGATTTTTGATGTCAGAAATAAAATATATCAGGCTAGGGTAAGGAAGATGGAATTAGGACCAGCACCAATGTTTTAGTGATATGTAGAGAGTCAATATGTGAATATACCCTACTCCTCAGGGCAACTAGAAGGGGTTTTGGAGATAACCTAAGGTATTAGGAATGAGTGAAGAATTGTGAGATTCACATTTAAGTTACAGTAATTGCATGCCTATTTTGTTTCAGGTGATATGCTTAGTTAGATTAACATCAAATATTTAAAGTTTAGGTATACATTAAAGGAGATATATGTGCATCAAAATAGAGGCAAGGGAAAAAAAAGTAAGAAATCAGGTGAGATACAGAAGGGCATAAGTAGTTTAGGGTAAAGTAAACTAAAGACCACAATAAGAGGGAAATTTTTAAGAATTAAAACAGCAGTGTCCAGTCAACAGGATGACAGGTATGACTCACTAGAGAAAAGGATCTTCATAATGAGATGATAATGATAAAAATTATAATATTTGCTAATTCTTATACATCAGGTGCTAGATTAGGAATTTTACATGCAATATTGGATTAAGCATCACATAATTCCACCACAAACATATTTTGTGAACATTCTAGCATGAAACTTCTGTGAGCCTGGATGGAATTTTGATATGACATCATTGCACCTTGATGGTAGAACTAATTTTTCCAAGCATATAGATTTGTGGATTGTATACATCAGAATCACTTAATCAAATAACTAGGAATGGAGCCTGCTAAATGCATTGTAATAAGCTCCAAAGAGTATTCATATGTGATATTAAAACTTGACAACAATTCAAACCGGGTGATTACTTCTATCTAAGCAAGAAAATTCTCCTGAATAAGGTGATATTCTATTGAAGACTAGAAAGACCTGTTACCACCCAAAGGCTTGATGTGCTGTCTATACAACAAGAACCAATTACTCAAGAGGCAAGGTAGTAATAGAGAAAGAACTTTATTATGATAAGCTAGCTAGTAGGAAAATGTCAGGGATTTTTTTCCTATAGGAAGTCTTGCCAGGAAGCTGATTTAGGAGATAGGTAATCCACCACTTTGTTGGTGCCTTCTCACAGGTGGAGATTTGTGGCCAAATGATGGATGTCTTATTTTAATTAACTAGTCATGAGATTTATCCAGTTCTTCAAACCTCAATAACAAAGATAATTATTAACTTGGCTATTATTGTCACTGATTAATTTGCCCACATGCAAACTAGACTAGACTAGAGGGGACAGCTGCCCTGAGGCCCTCTACTGATCGCCAAACTCATGGTAATAAGAAAAAAACATTCCTCAATTATTGTGAAGGAAAAGGGTCATATGGAATTAAATAGGAATTCAGCCAGTAGAATTTGTCTCCGTGCTGAGCTTTAGAACATGGAAATAAAATTTTACATGAAAGATGTCAGGAAGAGACTCAGACCTAGGAAATAGATTTGAGATCCCAGGAGGTAGAAGATGCAAGATGCAGTTAGGATAATAGACACGTTTTGTTCAGAGGTGGCGACAGCCTCCATCCAGCCTCTAGCTTCAGCTTCAGCTTCAGACCTCAGCCATTGTTATTTAGCTCCAGTCAGTTTCATTTAGTCTAGTCAATTCCATTTTGTCCCTTAACCATTTCCATAGACCTCTTTTATATCCAGGCCAGACAAAAAAGGCACATTGCCAACAGGTTATATCAGTAGGCAGCAGCTCAGAAGCAAATATTTTATGACCTTGAGTATGTATGCCGAATCAGGGTGTTTCTGACCTTGACTATATATTGACCATAAACATAGCCAGTTCATGGCCTTGGTTACACACTGTAAATGTAAGATAGCCTGGCAGAATACTGAGCAAGAATGCCTAACTATAGCCATTTGGGGCCTGCTCCAAGAAAATGTATGGAATAAGTAATGGCATGGATGAAGAAAAAGCATGTGGCATTCGGATAGCAGAAGGGATGCTCAAAGTGCACATAAATCTTGGAGGAATTAGGTTGAATGAAAGAAGATTATAATAATTGGTCTTTATTGATCACAATGGAGGAATACAAAAAGAAAGAAAATAGGTGAACTGGTTCCCACCACACTTAGGTGGAGAGATTGTTATTGGCTTCTGGGAATATAAAGTGTGTGTTATATTTAAGAGAAAAGCTCACTGATGCAAGTGCACAGAACACATACACCATACAGCAACTACACCTGCAAATGGCTTTGCTCAGCTGATTCCACTAATTATTCATAGGTAGTGTAGTTGATCCAAGAACAGAGGAGTAGATAAATCCCTGATATCCTGTTGGCTTAGCTGCAAAAGGAGTTTCATGGGTACAAGAAATAAGGGCCTCCATGAGGAAGGCCTGCCTGCAGGTGAGTTTAAAACTTACCAAGGGATGTTACCAACAACTTTCCACCTCTCTCACATTTCTCATAGACCTTGGTCCATGTACTTGCTAACATGTACTTATTCAATGAATATAAAACTTTATGAAATAGGAGAATCTATTGGTGAAATTGATTTAATGCCACTCATTGCATTATTTGATTAAAATTTGAGGGAAATTTTAGAGATCACTTTTATAACCTGGATAGAAAATTCAAATGTCCTTTTCTACAAAACACCTTACCAAAAAATCACTATGCATTCCATAACTGTTCATGTCATGACATTAAGCCACACAAATTTGATAAATTAAAAATGAATTTAACAATACTTACAAGTATTTCTACAAAAAGCTGTATGCTGAATAACCCCAGATAAACCAGGGATTAAAAAGAAAAGGCAAATCTTGACTAAGCATAGATTTAGTTCAAGGGAAAAGAATAAGTTATTCAGAAGCATGTGTTGGACATCAGATATTGATCTGTTAAGTACTTTTAGAAACATAATCTTTTCTCTTTATTTTAATGTATTTAATATAGCTTTTCCATAGATGAAATTTAGTGTTCAAATATTTTGTCAATCTAAGTATTAATATCGATAATTAATTAAGTTTAATTTGTGTAAAAACACAAATATGATAGCTAAAAGAAATTCTGTTATGAATGTAATGCAACATTGAACTGATCTGCTTTGGAGGCAATATGTATTTTATAAATTTTTATAACTACTTTTAAGATCATTTTAAAGATCATTAGTCCTTCTGTTACTAAATTATGTTTAAGCAAAAGTTTTATCTAATTACATTTATTCTATAGTCACAGGTTCATGAGAAAACTTTCCAGATTTTAGCAATCCATGTAACAAGGTAAATTTGTATTAGCTCTTTCTAAAATACTTCCAATGACTAGATAATTGAAACCTGAATTGAGTATTTGAAGTTAAGTAAGTTGTGATGTTAAGATAAAACAGTGACTGACATTAAAAATCTTTTCAAAGAGTGGCTTAAGAATATCCTTTATAACTAATGTTATAAATGGCCAATGTTTTAAATATCTATAATATTCAGAGCATGGGCTTCAGCTTTTCAGTACTCATAAGAATAAATTTATAATCTTTGTTTTGAGGATAAACTATTATGGAATAAATTCTCTATAGGTCAGATTCTTAAGGGGAAATTTTTAAATTCTGAAAGGAAATGTTGCCTTTACCAGTCTTGCCCTTCTCTATAGCATATGGCCTGAGAAATAAACAAGTTAATAACAAGCTTTGTGGTAAAATCTGAACTATAAAGAATTTGCAAGTATGTGTAAACACAGATTAAATCATTGTCACCATTCAGACCACAATACTCAAGTTCACACACATGAGAAAAAGAAAGAACCAACCCACTTAGCTCTGGGTTGGTTCAAACACAGAATCTTTAATATTTGTAACTAAATTCTTTGAAACTTTCTTTATTCATAAAACGGGGATAAGATCTCCATTGCTTGGTGTAATGGTTAATTTGAATTATCAACTTGATTGGATTAAGAGATGCCCATGATTAAGAAACTTATGGAGGGTATGTCTATGAATGATTAGCATGTGAGACAGCCAACTGAAATGAAGACCATCCCTAAGCATGGGAAGTACAGTCCAATAGGATGATGACTTGGATGTAATGAAAGTTGGAAGAACAAGGAAACAGCAGCAGATACAAGCTCGATTCTTCTTGAAGGGTTTCTCGATTGCTGCTGTGATCATCTTCTTGCTTCTTCACTCTTCCAAAGCAGACACTGCAGTGATTTCCCAGAAACCTTCCATCTTTGACCAAGGCGGCACCATTGATCCCTCTTTTTCTGGGGCCTCAGTCTCTTGGACTGTGAAACTACTGGTTCTTCCAGCTCTCCAGCCTGTATATGGCCATTGTGGACTATCTAGCTTCTGGTAGTGTAAGCCAACCTGATAAATCCCTTTTTTATAATTATATTTCCTATTGATTCTGTTCCTCTATAGAACCCTGACTAATACACATGGTTGTTGTAGAGATTAGAGGTAGGATACAAAACCCTATACAACCCTGCACAATTTGTTATGCCTATAAAAATAATAGCTACCTAGTTATAATTATTAACAATGAGGTAGAACTAGAATAGAAGGTACATTCTTTAAATAATGACCAGAGATTGTGATGTTAGAATTGGGATTCCTGCTGGGTGTGGTGGCCCACATCTGTAATGGGGAAGCTGGGGAAGCTGAGGCAGGAAAATCTTGGGTTCAAGATCCTCAGTGAGACACTGTCTGTAAATAAAATATAAAATAAGGCTGGGGAGTTCAATCCCCATTTCCCACTCCCCACATAAAAGAAAGAATTGGGATTCCTGAAAGAGTAAGCCAGCATTTAAAACACCTGTAGGTAAGGAGGGATATTACTTTTATCTAATGAAGAAGAACATGGAGCAATAAACTATCTTCAGTAAGAATTATCAACACATCATTATAGTGTACTATCACCCTTGAAAAATTGTACCTTTTCCTCAATTCTTTCCATATCCTCTTGGAGCTGAAAGTATAGTCCATCAAAAACTAAAACACACTGCCCCACACATCCGTATACCCACACTAGTCATCATCTTTGTCTTCCAAGGAACTGTCACCATTTTTTTTTCACTTAAAGGATCCTTTTATGTATAAAAATTAATTATTATGGAGATTTTACTCCTTATCAGGACACTGGACCCTAATTGTTCTACTCAATCAATAAAATCTAAATTTTTATGAGATTCTGAAGCTCAAAGAGATGACCAACTTATACAAAATTCTGTATTCTAACTGAAAGAAATGGGCACCTTATTCAAAGTTACATTTCCTGTGCTATTATTCAAGAATTTACCTTTGAGGATAAGGAAGGAGGAGAAACAGTATCAGATAATGATAAGGAAGTGGTGGTCAGTGAGAGGTAAACTCACAGATTTTTCCCACACATGACATTTTAAAATTTTTTAATTAATTTTTATTCCCTAGAATTAGATTTTGAATAAAAATTTATTTTCTGTCCTTTCTGAAACAAGAGTCAGCAATATTAGGCCCTATTCCACCATTATATCATCACTTAGATAGAGCTGAGGTGGAGCTGCCCTATTTATATAGGACATATACTCTCCTGTGCTCACTTGCTCTCCCTGTGCCAACTTTAATTATGCTATCTTCGTGGCCCCAAGGGGAGAACATATGAGCTATGATTAAACAGAGGGCCTCGAAGAGATGTTTCCTATGAGTGGTAGAAGCCAAGTAGCCTGCAGAGACTGATACCCTATGTATGTACGTGTGGGTGTATTTACTTTTGCTTCAACTACCCTTTGGACCTGACATTTCTGAAATAGGGAGGATGAAGAAGTTTGTGTGAGTCTCACATGAATTAAAGAGAAGAAATCTGAGGATCTCTTGTTTTACCAAATCACATATTTTACACAAAGGAAATATTTGATTATTCATTATTTTGCTGACATGTATTTGCTTTCTTGTAGTGCCTAGATAATGGAAGAAATTAATATGTAATTGCTGAGTTGTATGCCAAGCTCTGAATCAGGCTTTTGTTTTATGTACACATCCATTCAGCTATATATTAAATTCTTCATATCAATATTATGGCATTTGCTGTAGATATAGATCAAAACTTGAGACAAAAATAATATATAAGTAACTCATTATTCATGGAAAGTGTTTTAGGGGGATCAGGTATAGTTGTTGGAGAAGGCCTCAGAGTTAATGGCATTTGAACTGAGAGTTAAGATGAGAAATATCCATATAGTAACTAAGAGAAGAAAACTCTGGAAAGCAGTAGGAACGACTAATTCAAAGGCGTTGCAATCAGTCAGTGTTTCACCCAAGTTTAGAACCTGAAACAAGTTCATGTGAGAGATATATGGAAAATGACAATGTACCATGTGGGTAGGCCATGGTGAAGAGTTTGGTAAATTCCTTGGAGATTTGAATTTAATTTTCCCCAAAGTCCTGAGAAAACATTAAATTAAAAGTCAGGCAGATCCATAATTTACTAGCTATTCAGTCTTTGGGCAGGTTTTAACTTTCCATGAGCTTTAAAGATGATGATACCCACATCATAGAATGTTTTGTCAGAATTAAATTGAAGATGCTATGCAAGGTTCTCTGATAGTGACAGATTTATCACTTCAAATAGGACAGGGGGGAGAAGCAGTCTTTCTTTTCTCAATCTAGATTCTCTTGTTCCTTCATCTGATATGGTAAAATTATAATTTGTTTTGTTTCATTTTAAAGTCCATCATAGTCATGACTAATCTTTAAAAAATTTCAGGAAGTAGTATAGCTGAGCTCCTCCTCCTCCCACCTGCAACATCAGGTGGGGTGTGGTGGCGGGTATACAGGGGATTGAACTCATGGGCACTCAGCCACTGAGCCACATCCCCAGCCCTATTTTGTATTTTATTTAGAGACAGGGTCTCACTGAGTTGCTTAGCACCTCACTAAGTTGCTGAGGCTGGCTTTAAATTCAGGATCCTCCTGCCTCAGCCTCCAAAGCCACTGAGATTACATGTGTGTACCACCACAGCCGGCTATCAGTTCTTAACTATTTCTTCCCACATCCTGAAATTACTGATGATTTAAAGGTTCCACAATCCATGAATTCAGAGTTTCCGAAGTTTTAAGTCTCTGATTATATGACAGTCTTCATATTTGCCTTCTTTTCCCTGATATTTAAACACACACACACACACACACACACTCACACACACACACTCACACACACATACACACACATCTTTAGGTTGTAGGTTGGAGTGAAAATCATGAAGTGTCAAAATGCTGCTCAAAAATTTCTAATAAAGGTAGTTGTAGATAGGGGTTGTAGATAGGGTAGGTAACTACCAGGTATGAACCTGGTGCAACCATGTTGAGATGTAGGAATTTTTAGGATTCAGAGATTTTGCCTTTATTTACTGTGGCTGGGTGGTAGGAAAGGAGACCAAATGTGCTAACAATGAATCAAGAGTGTATTATGGATATTAAGTAATTTATAGATACTAGAGAGCTATAAAATAAGAAAAATCCATTTGAATTAATTAGATGAAAATAATAATTATAACAATTATTAAAATGGTTTGTATAGGGCTAATTATCATATACATTTATAAGCTCATAGGCATGCCTTTAATAGTGATGTGTAGCAGCTTTGTACAGCTGTAAAGTTTTATGTAATTACAGCATGAGACTGCATTCAGCTATGCTTTAACTTCCATTTTTCAAGTAGCAAGTCATTTACTAAAAATTGAAATATTTATATAGAATATGACTTAAAAAAACTCTTCTCATACATCTAAATAAGCTTCAAAGAATGGTAAGAGGTTAAAAGATCCTAAAATTCTGTATGGTAATAACTATTGGGGAACAAAGTGAATGTTACTTTTCCAACTTCAGGTTGTATGTATGTGTAGCCCCTGTGTAGAAATTTCCATTGTTTGCAGCCTTCTGAGTCTGGTACTGAAATTTTGGACATGACTGTATACCTAATCCATAGCTGTGTATCATTGTTGTAGGTTCCATACACATTAAGAACAAAGTGGGGTTCTGCTAGACACAGCAGTTGAGGCTCTGTCCCTGTATTGAGTGAAATAAAGTACTATGTTACTGTTAATGTCTTATTCTTGTGCCCTTTGAGATCACTGCCATATGCTATCTTTGAGGGTGGTTTAACCTAGGCACCTGAGAGCTGAATATGGTTCCATTGTCTGAGTTCTGCACTGATGGTTAGTTCACAAAGATGTGGGATTCATCCACAAAGATTTTAGAAGATTAGCTAGTCAGCTTTGCCTTACACCTGAATGTCATTCTCTGTATATTTTCTCACTCCACTTTTAGGTAATGCAAATTGCCATAGAGGAGAAATTCTTATAACCTAAAATGACAATAAGAGCAACAAACTCCATGCTGTTTGTAATTATTTTAATCAAGAGTTCTGATTTTAGCTATCTGTTATGTGTTTAGGTTCTAAGTCCCTAATGAGTGATATGCTCTAAAAGATGTGCAGATATTCAGTTTTCTTTTGTGCATCTGTATAGAAAGTATTCTGCATAAGGTAGTTACTTGATTCTAGTGATTCTGAGATACATTGTTTCTGCACTGTATTTGAATGTGGAGCATCATTACACTTGAGGAAACTCAAGGAAAAAGTGAATTAATTCTAATTTCACAAGAAAAAGTTAAATTAAATCTATATGGCCTGCAATAATGGGGAATATATATTTGCTTTGCATGTTACTCTCTTTCAGCCATGGGAAGAGAAGCCATGATTAACTCAGAAAATTTTAGAAATTAAATTTATCATAGCACAGATTTAAAAGTAATCTATGCCACATTTTAAATAAGTACTTTATTGAATATACCCACTTCCAGAGAAATTATCATTCATTATTGCCTAAAGAATGGCAATTTACAAAAAGAGTTTAGGGTATAGATGAATGGTCATGGGATACCAAACTTAATTTTTTATTAGAAGATCCAGATTCTGTTTGTATCATGCTGGCTAATCAACCTCTTTGGGCTTCAGATTTCTTCTCTTTCTGTTGAAGATGAATGGCCTTCCATACCTAAGTCACATAAGTACTGTGAAACTCAAAAGATATTTATGAGATGAGACTTTGTAGACTAGAAAGTGTTAAACTCATGAAAGATACCACCAAAGGTTTAATATCTGAAATTTGCAGGAGAAATAATGGAAATAATATTATTTTCAAGACAGTCTACATACAATGGCTTTATTTTGTCCCTAGCTTCTCACTTATAAAGTTTAGAATGTATCCTTGAAGATGGAACTTTGTGTTCCAGAAAAAAGAAAGTATTATTAGTTTAGTGTGTGTTTGTGTGTGTGTGCATCCACACGTGCATGCACGAGTGTTATTGTTATACTTACAAGTTAATTTATTCAAATTCAAATACAGTAATAAACTTTTGATGGAAAAATCATGAAAATTTTCCAATTATAACATAGTGTTAGGTCTCATGTTTTTAACAAATATTCATAAATTTAGACCTAAAGAAAAATTCCTTTTAAACTGCTTGCATTAGCACGGTACATTCGTGCAAAATAGACCTTTTATTTTCTCCATAGCAGACAAGAATAACAGTTATTTTATTATTGGCAAATATAGGTATTTTTACAGAGACTTTTTTAATTTAGTTGAGAGTTTGGGTCAAATAGAAGAACTATAAAGGCCTAAACAGATTAGTAAGCTATTTGAGCTAACTTTTAGATAACTTGATATTTCCCTTGAGTGAAGTAAGTAATAGATAATATTAAGGAAGAACATATGTCAACTTCAAATTAAGAAGCCAAAGTCTTTTGGTGAACTTCAAGCCTCCTGATAAATTTTGCTTTAGAACTTTGAACTATATAATAAAACAAGAATTTTATGTGTTTATGTTTAAAATACAAGCAAATTAGTGTTTGCCAGGGCTAGCCTAAAAAATTGCCTTCACTGATATACTTTGTTTTTTAAAGACAGATTACAAAAATATTTTAATACAAAATTTAAAAGTGATATTTTAAATATACATAAGTATATTTAAATTTAACAAAAATATGAATGACTTCATACTCTTGGAAGTCTAAATAAAGATTTTAAGATTCAAAATCTTATTAGAAACCAAAAACCTACCGATTTTTTTTTTGTGTGTGTGTGTGTGTGTGTGTATTCTTAAGTTGCTGGATTTCCCTTTCAATTATCAATGGCTAAAATGGTGCCCTCTTTCAGGAATAACCATTCTTAAATCAAAAGTCTTTGAAGTAAAGTCATTTGATTTCAAAGTTATAATTGATTCAGTGCAGATATACCTATTTTTAAACCTTAAGCAGGAGTGAATACTATTTTATTTAAGAGTTTAGTTATTGCTTTTAATTCACCAAATAGTTTTTACAATTTAGGAAAGGTCTGAGTTTTCAGAATAAAGAGAAAAATTTTAAATAAATGTAAAGCATGATCAGATCAAGTAATATGTATTAGTTTAAAATAAAAGGAACAAAAAAGACTCACCTTCAAGGCCTGACTATTCTCTCTGGAGCCATGTGAATATTTTCATAAAACATTATCTGATGGATGAGGCACCTTAAATTTTTATTTGCAAGAAAATGCAAGGTTACAGCAGGATGTTTAAAGCATAAAAATCCTGCCACCTACAGTATAAATAAAGGTATGATTTAGATATTGGGCTTCAGTGAAAACATTGCTCAAATGAGACTTTGGTCCTGCAAATTAGGGCAACAGCCCAGCCACCTATCACCCTCTGTTCCAGGTGTGCCTCTGGCACTAAATGCCCAGTTCATTTAACCCAGCAGAGAGTGGCTGCTTAATGGAGCTGAGCAGCAGCCTGCATTTCTTGCCACATTTGACAAGGAAGTTCAGTTTCAGCTAGTAAACCTTATTTAGGGAACTAATGTTCTCCATTTGTGTATTTGCAAAGGATATGCTTCAGGCAGTGTCACAAAATGAATTCTCAGGAAATAAACTAAAAATGAAACTCAGGTCTTAAGATCAATAAATTGCAGTCCC
Source organism: Marmota marmota marmota (assembly GCF_001458135.2). Taxonomy (NCBI): domain Eukaryota; kingdom Metazoa; phylum Chordata; class Mammalia; order Rodentia; family Sciuridae; genus Marmota; species Marmota marmota. The sequence continues at coordinate 6,342,018 of NW_025999862.1, forward strand.
TTTGATTTTTATGAACTTTATAACAAGTCTCACAGTCTGCAAATGGGATTCAATAATAGGCTTCATTTATTTTCATTCTAAATGAAATTAAAGTGGATTATGTCAGTTTAAGAAAAAATGGCTAATGGGAAAATAAAGGATGAGAATTTAAGATATCAAGTGCCATCTCTGAATAACTAAATAAGAACTTTAAAAAATGATTGGAGCTTCTTGTATATTATAAGATGAAGCTATAACATTACATAATACATTCGTGAAATCATGTCTAAAAATGTACTTGTTCTTATTCGTGGAAAGAGCCTAAATTTTTAAGCTTTAGTATGCTTCCATTTAAAATAGTTAAATGTCCATACACAGCATATGGAAATTTTTTCATATAATAATAAAACTAATTTTAGTTAAGATTTTTTTTACAACATATGAAGAGTGCATACTTCAATCTACACTCCTTTATGAGCATGCAAAATCACATGTAAAACAATTATTTATATGGTGATTTTGCTTATAGGAAGAAGATCACATGCTTAAAAAAATTCTTACTTCTTGACCTATCCTATATTAGTTATATAACACAGACCCCTGTTTTTTTCATATATAAATATAAATATTAAGAGTATTTAGTTCAAAGGGGCATTTTGTGAGGATTCTATTAATTAGTACATTTAAAAATGCTTACCACCGTGCCTGACACATAGACACATACATTCTCAGTAACTTTTAGCTAGTAATATATTTTTATGGTAACTTGGGTTTTGAAAATAGAGAAGGTGAACTTAATCAGTATTTTTTTTCAGCCCTGAGTTTTAAGCAGTTGCTTAAATCTCTTGCCTTTAGAATTTCAATTGTTCTTTTTCAAATAAGAGCTATGCAAATCTACTTTTGTATGCAGAGTTTTCAGACATATAGGCGACCAGTCTCTCTCTCTTTTTTTTTTTTTTTTTTTTTTTAACTCTACTACAATCCTTAGAAGCAAATACTGCAATCTGCCAGCCAAGGGCAAAAGAGTACACATTTTTGTGCAGAGTGTAAATACTCAACAGTCGTTATGGTGAGATGATTTTATAGCAGCATCTTTCAATTTTACCCTTGCATATGCCAGTGTGAAATCATGAAGTTTTGCCCTTTAAATCTTGCTTTATTATTAAGTGGAGTCAGTAGAAGGCAGTATGGCTCAGTAGAAAAACAATAGATTAAGCACAGCCATAAATTCTCATTCTGGCAACATCACTGAGTCACTAAGGCTTTCTGTACTGTAGCTTGAAGTGCTTTATTGAGTAACACCAGTGGCTGAAACTGTCATTTGGCTTTCTATATTGGCAGCAACCAGAAGATGCTATAAATTGATGCCAGTTAAAAAATAAAAATGTTAAAAAAGACCCAGAATAGGGAAGGATCTTACTGAACATAATTAAACTGCCTCAGTTTTCAGATGAGAAGGCTGAGATTTAGGGAAATTATAGCATTTGCTGAAGGTCAAACCATGGAAAACAAAATCCAGGTATCTGATGACCAGTTTTGTGGCCTGTATGCTATGTGTGATACCAGATGGAAACTGGGGAAAACTAAAATAGCTGAATACATTATGTTGTATGGCTTACAGGCTGGCTTTTTTCTAGCCCTCTAGATACGTAACTATTTTAATAGTTATTTAGAACTTGAGGACCATGTGATAATCTATAGTAGCAATAGTTGAGAAAAAAACAAATTGGCCAACTATATTTAGTTGGTTCAGGATACCAATAGCTACTGTGTGACTTTGGATACTGTTAACATTCTTGCTGAGACTTAAGATATATAGCCCAAAACAATCAGATGTGTGGAATTGATAAATTAGGCAAAGTGGAAAGGATAGGAGAGAGAATTTACTTTTAGTAAGCACTTTACAATCTGTCCGTCATTTTACCAAGTACCTTATATAAATTGTCTATTTTCCAGAGTGAGACAGTCCTCTCTGAATTTGTGGCATCAGTGTCAGAGTTGTCATTGACTGCTGCATAGCCTCAGATGAATCTTTTAACCTACCTGGACCTTGGGTTCCTTATTTGTAAAACAGGCAATACCTAAACTGACTCCTCCAGGAACAGGAAGATTTCAGCTATGAAAGCTCCTGGAAAAGTATAAGGCATCCTCTGAATTTAAAATCATATACATTTTTTTTCTTTCAGTTGATCCTTTGTAGTAATTATATTTTGCTTAAGGAAATTTTAACTTGCATTCACTGAATTCATGTAGAATGATTAGAGGAATGAAATATAAGATTAAAGATTTAATCAAGATAATTAACCAAATGTGTCATCCACTTGAGAAAACAAAGTTGACACTTTGCTTCACCTTTTTTCCCTACCTTTCTTAATTTTTTTCTGTTCTATATGTTAATACATTATTAGGAGTGTTGTTTTATGTGATTATTTTATTGAATCTGCAATAGAAGTTCAAAGTTGATAATATACATGCATACTATTAAAATTAATGAGACTAATACAACTAAAAAAAATAAAGTCAATGATGACTTAAATACCTAGTCTTAAATACTATTTGTCTATGTAAATTGGAAATATTTTAATGTTGTATTTCAGGCAGAAATCTCAGATGTAAGCAGAAGAAACTAATTTGACTGTCTTAAACAAGGGCTGCACTATAGTTTCAATTCTGAATGTTTCTCAAGGCCTGTGAGTCAAAGGCTTTGTTCCTGGCCCTTGGGCGCTATTGGGATGTGGCGAAACTTTTAGGAGGTGGGGCCTAGTAGAAGAAGTTAGACAGTTGGAGGAGTCCCTTAAAGAGGATATTAGAATCCCAGCCCCTTCCTGTTGCTCTCTCTGCTTCCTGGCTACCATGAGGTAAACAGGTCTCTTTTGACCCATGTTCCTGCCATGATGCATGTGTGCCACCACAAGCTCAAAACAACAGGGCCAAGAGACCATGGACTGAAACTTCTGAAACAATAGGCCAAAATAAACCTTTCCTCTTTATACTTTGTTTGTTTAAGGTATTATGTCACAATGACAGAAAGTTGACATGAGCTCTTATAATAGAAGTGGGGTGAGGATCAAGCCCTAGGGCAGATAGGGACCATGGAATGGCAGAAAAAAAGAGGGGGTGAGAATTACAAAAGCTCAAATGCTGGTTTGTTTTGTTTTCTACTTACGAAAAAATAGATAATATAGCCTAAATACAGGAGTAAATATGTATGATAAGTATTTAAAACACAATGATAAATCAAGTAAATACCTATATATTTACTTTTTCTTTATGACCTTATCTCCTCTCTAAATTACTGTTCTGAAATATGTATTAATCCTTTTTCTTACTTGTTCTTGGAATTTTATATACTCAAAATAGCATAATGGCATCATACTTTGTGTATGTGGAGTATGTGTGAATGATGTGTATGTGGACAAACTTGTGTATATTATTTTATTAGATAAAAAATGATTGTTTGTATCCTCTACAACTTGCTTTTTCCCTTATTTTATTTTCTAAATACAAATGCATTAGTTCATTATATAAAACTGTTGATGGGCATATTGATTATTAAGACATTTTTCTTCATTTTCTTTCTTGTTCTCTTTCTCTGTTTTAACTGTATACAAAGCTGCTAGGAACATTTTAATTATTGTACCTCTGGTATATACCTATTTAAAAGTGAAGGACATAACTACTTCAGAGTGAGGGATAAGGACCATAGGTCCTAGGATTGTTCAGATATGAGAGGTAATATCAAATTGTTTTCCCATTTTAGACCTCAATAAGCAGTAAAGAAAGAGTTCAGATGTTTGAGAACTCTCTATAGATTTAAATTTGGAAATTTTTGCTAATCTGTTAATGTGAAATAGCTAACAATATTAATATTGTGCTTTTTTTTCCTTGATTCTCTGTGAGATTGAACCTTTTTATTTTATTTTTTTTCACGTTTGTCACCATTCAACTTTTCCACTATATTAAAATAACTATTTGACATTAGCCCATTTTTCTATTGGGTTGTTTTTATTCTGTTGTTTTTATTTGTTCTAGGAACTATTAGTTGCATATATTTTTTTCCAAGCTTGGATTTGCTTTTCATTCTCTTTATGATGTAATTGATAGAGAAAAGTTCAAAATTTACTTTACATATTTCTTTCTGTGGAAGTTTTAAGTCCTCATAATATTTTAAATTGCCTTCTGAAAGTTTTTCAGTTTGTCTTTGTCATTTAAAACTCTTAATCTATTTGAGTTTTTTTAATATTGTGAGTAAATACACAAGAACTTTTGATAAAAAGCTGGTTTTTTTTTCAATATTAAGGATTGAATCCAGGAATTCTTTACCATTGAACTATAGCCTTTTTTACTTTAATTTTAACAGAGTCTCACTAAGATTTCCAGGTTGGCTTCGAACATGTGATCTTCCTGCCTCAGCCTCCTTAATCACTGGGATTATAGTCATGTACCACCAGACTAGACATAACTTTTTTTTTTTTTTAAAGAAACTTTTACACCTATTGAGATACAGAGTAATGCCTACATATACCAAATTTATATAAACACAAGATTTGTATATAGATTTTTGTTTTGTCCAATAATCTACTTTTGTTCTCTTACTATTCATCTTAACTATTCTAAATTTAAAATGCCTAATAACTGATAGGGAAAGTTTACATGCTTACTTTCTTTCTTTCTTTTTCAGAATGTATCATTTATTCTCAACCTTTGTTCTTTCAGTTTATTGTAGTGTGTGTGTGTGTGTGTGTGTATTTCTAATCCTTAATTTTATTTTTCTTTTATTAATGTGTCAGCTATGATATCCAAGTCTATGAAAAAGAGAACTAGTGTTAGAGTATAGCCTTGTTTTTATCTAATTTTAAAATAATGCTTATAACATTTCACATTTGTATATGATGATGGTTGAAGATTTGTTAATTCTATGTCAGATTAATAATGTTCCCTTTCACTCCCAGTTTGAGTAGATGATGGTATTATGAATTGTTAGTATACTCTGTTATCTATTGAGAAGTTTACGTATAATTTGTTCTTTAATCTGTTAATAAGATGAGTTAGAAAATTAACAAATTGTTTAGTGATAAAACAATCTTGAAATGCAGAAATAGATCTAACTTGCATTTTATTTTTCCTATATAATGATGGATTTTTTTTTTCTTTTTGGTACCAGAGATTGAACCTGGGAACACTTAACCATTGAGTCACATTCCCAGCCCTTTTAAATATTTTATTTAGAGACAGGGTCTCGCTGAGTTGCTTAGGGCCTCACTAAGTTGCTGAGACTGGCTTTGAAGTCACAATTCTCCTGCCTCAGCCTCCCCAGCCACTGGGATTACAGATGTGAGCCACCGTGCCCATTAATTATGGATTTTTAATTGCTAATATATTATTAGGACCTACTTTTATATCTGTGTAGATGAAAAATATTTGGCCTGTAATGTTTTTCAAAAATTATTTTTAAATAATTTTACATTCATGGAAGAGGTTCAATGACAATACCAATAGTACAATTTCCATATACTCTTCCATTAGTTTCCCCTATAGTTAACATCTGACATTATCAAGGTACATTTGTCAAAACTAATTAGCATTGGTACAATGCTATTCATTCAACTGTAAACTTTTTTCCTCAGGTTTTATCAGAATTTCTACAAATGTCTATTTTCTGTTCCAAAATCCAATATAGGAACTCACATTGACTTTAATTATCATATTTTTATAGTTGCCTTCAATACAAACTGTTTCTCACAGTTTGTTGTCCATGTCTATTCTTTCACAAATACCACACTGTCTTGATTACTGAAGCTTTATATTAAGTCTTAAAGTCAAGTACTGTCAGTCCTCTGACTTTTTCTTCAATGTTGTTCTGACTGTTCTGGGGCTTTGCATTATAATATTAAGTTTAGAATTGGTTGATGACCTTTTGATAGGAATTGTATTAAATCTGTAGGTCATGTTTGGAAGAACTACATGAAGACCATCTTATATCTTCCTAGCTATGCCATGGACTATCTTCCATTTATTGAGATCTTTGATCTGTTTTACCAGACCCTGGTACTTTTTCTCTATATGTATTGTATCTTTTTTTTTTCAGATTTATACCCAAGAATTTATTTGTACTAATGTTAATGGTATTTACTGTGACTTTACTTACTTTTATTTTATTGTGATTTGACTTGTATTTTGCAACCTTGATATATTCACCAAAAGATTTTTGTATCTTTCAATCTTGATATAATCACTTCTTAAAGTTATTGAAAATCTTAACTCTTTAACTTCAGGGAGATTTTTGCTGATATACTTTTATCCACAAACCAATATGTCCTATGGAACCAGAGAGGGTTTTATTTATTCCTAATATGAATAGATTTGATATGCTTTTCTTGTTTATTACATTAGCTACTATTTCCAATAGATTGCTGGGTGAGAGTGGTGAGAACAGACATGCATATCTGGTGATCTTATTAAGAAGGCAACTAATTTCTCATTTTTTAGTATAATGTTAGCTGTAGGCTTTTTATAGATGTTCTTTTATGAAGTTGAGGATGTTACCCTCTATTTCTAGTTGACTGAGAGTTTTTATTATGAATTGGTGACGGTTTTGTCAAACATTTTTTTTCTTTCTATATTAATATAATTATGTGATTTTTGTTTTTTAGTCTGTTGATGTGTTGATGTGACATTAATGGCTTTTTAAATGTGGAGCCAGCCTTGTATTCCAGGAATAAGTTATTTGATTTTGGTATATAATTCTTTTATTATATTGTTGGATTCATTTGCTAATATTTTGTTAAAGATTTTTACATCTGTGTTCATGATAGATATCAGTTTGTAGTTTTCTTTCTTTCAGTGACTTTGGTATTGGTAAAAGGATAATGCTGGCCTCATAATGAGTTAGGAAATAGTTTGTCTCCTTCTAACTTCTGGAAAAGATTGTAGAAATTAATGTAATTAATATCACTCAATCCTACAACTTTGATCAAATCAACCATTAGAACACAGCTGGTCTGGTTCTGTTTTAGAAGATTATTATTAATATAATTCATTTAATAGACATAAGACGTTTCATTTTATCTATTTCTCTGTGAGTTTTGATAGATGTGTCTTTCGAAAATTTGAAATTCATTTAGATTATCAAATTTCAGGCCATACAATTGCTTGTAATAATTCTTTAAATGTCCACAAGATCAGTTATAAGAGCCTTACTTTTATTGCTGATATTAGTAATTTATATCTTCTCTCTTTTTCTTAGTTAACATGGTTAAAATCTTCATCTCCTGGTGGTGTTAGATTAATTGTAATAAAATCACTAGGCTACTTAGTAAATTGGAGGAGTGTTTTGAGGCCATGAATATATACTGTTTTCTTAAATATTTTTTTCCCATTAACTTTAGTACTCACCAGTAAATGATTGTTGATATGATATTCTAATAGTGACTTTTAGATCTTCCCCCGATTTCTCATCTACTTATACTATTTCTGGGTGTATATCATTTAAAAAATTTTTCTATTCCTAATCATTCAGTGTTCTTGATTCTGGAAATAAGTCTGGCAATGTAGAAAACATATACTGAAACTATTACCTCACTCTGTTTTTGTTGTGAATTCAGTTCTCTTTTTTATTTCCTATTTTTGTAATTCTTTATGCTTCATTCTGTGTAAACTCTTATAAACCTTTCAGTTTACGTATTTCACTCATTTATTTCTTTCTCAGTAGCATAATGTTATTTCATGCAATGAGTGAGATGCTTTGAAACTACAAGTTTTATGCAATGAGGTCTATACAGATCTGATGCAATCTCCTACAATACACAGGACCAAGAGTTTGTATTCTCTTTTATGCATAGACCATCGAAACTAAATTTTCGACCTTTGCAGTAGGCAGCTTCCCAGGACAAACAGCACTATAGGAATCTCACTCTTATGGGTTTTTATTTATTTTTTGAGATTTCTGAATTTTGAGAATTTAAGAAACAAACACTCATGTACCTTCATAGTGTGATATTTTAAAAAATCTAAAATAAATTTATTTTCTTATTCATAAAAAACAAAATTTTACATATTTATGGGATACCCTGTGATATTCTGATACATGTCTATATTGTATAATATTTATAGCAGGTTAAACAGTTGTTTAAAATTTTAAGAATGTACTTCTTTAGTCTTTTCCTTTGGGAAACATTCATTATAATAATAGTATAGTGATATTTTCCCTTATTCTATATGCCTGTCTACAAGGGCAGATAGGAAAACCACAAATGATTTATACAGAAACTTTAGAATGGCACTATTCTAATTTACACTATTTATTACAATTTACCAAATTATAAATTTCTTCCATTTCTCATAAATAGTAATTTGATATAGGACTTCAAAAAATTAAATTCTTAATTTAATTCTCTAATTTCTTCCTCCTTTGCCCCATAACTAGAATTCTATTCTTCTTCTTGCATGTTTCCCTTATGTGAGACTACTTAGGACATTCTTAGCGGTATGTCTAGTACCTTTGACATCAGAGCAGATAATTTTTAACCCCCATTTCTATTAATTCACCCCTAGAACAGATTAATTGTATAACTTTTCTATTATTTCTCATAACATCTATGAAATAAAATAAATAATAATAAAATGATAGAAGTAAAATGAACAAGTAAAAAGTTAGAGATTGACATTTCCAAGTGAATAAACTCTCTAAGGTTAAGAAAACAACTTCCACATAAAATGATTAAATTAGAGTGACTGAAGCTCCATTTCTTTATTTTATACTGACTGTACCTTCATTGTTTACTTGAAATCTGACAAAAAAGCAAGAATATGGCTAACACAGGGATTGATGAAACAAAATGCATCAGAAAAGAGCTTGAATGACTCCAAACATTTGCAAACCTGGTCTCAAAACGAAGGTGTGCAGCAAAGTCAGGGATGGTCTGCACAACTGGACTTCCTTGAATTTACTTCTACATATAATTCATTCTTGATTAAAGGCTAAGTAATTAAATTTTTGTAATTAAAATATGACATATATATTATATTATTAAAATTCCATAGGAACCTTACCGTTATTTTGAATTTAGGCCCATCAAAGGTATTTTTCAAGGACTGTTTTATTTTTGACATTATTTAGAACTGATGGAACATGTTGTTAATAAAATAGGAGATCAAATTGTAACCAGTTTGTTATTGTTGGGAAATTCTCTATAGACAATGTGCCCTCTTACTGTCTGTACTCAGGGCAGATTGTACCCTCTGTTCTTGTATCATGTGTCTTCATGAATTTATCTTTTAAATGCATTTCTATATTATATTACAACTTCTCCGAGAAAAGACCTATTAGCTACCTTATTGATACCTGCTAAAACTTTTGTGTATTTATGGTGAAAACATTCAAAATCATTTGTTGTATCTTTTTGAAGTGCACACTACATAGTCATGTACTATCACCGGATTCTGTAATAGCACACTGGAATTACTTCTATCTAACTGAAGCTTAGTATTCATTGACCAACTTTCCCCCAGTCCTCTCTTCCCCATACTCTTCAGTTTCTGGTAGTCACCACTGTACTCTCAACTTCTATCAAACCAACTTTTGTCTTTTTATTATTTTGTATGTGATCCTGCAGTACTTCCACTTAACTTGATGACCTTTTGTTCCATCTTTATTGTCACAATTGTTATAAGTTATTGTAAATGGAATTATTTTCCTGATTCTAAAAGAGATTATATCCTTTTTCATGGCTAAATGGTATTCCATTTTGCACAATTACATTGTCTTTATCCATTCATCAATTAATTGACAATTAAGTCATGTCTGTTTCTTTACTATTGTGAAAGTGCTGCAATACTGACATCGTTTCCTTTGGATATTTACCCAATAATGTGATTGCTGCACCACATAATAGTTTTTTTTAAAGGGGCCTCCATTCTATTTTTCATAATAGCTGTACTAATTTATATTCCCGTCAGCAATGTGAAAAAGTTTCCTTTTTCCACGTTTTTACGAGTACTTGTTCTTTTGTCTTTGATAGTAGCCTTTCTTACTCTAGAATGAGTGTGTGTTTGTGTTTGCAGTGCTGGAGATAGACACCTGGGCTTCACACATGCTAGGCAATCACTCTACCCCTGAGGCCTTCCATTGTCATCTGTATAGTTTCCCAATATTTTCTCCTTTACTCTAGGTTGTCCCCACATTCTATTGTTTCTTTTGCTGTGTAGAAGCTTTTTAATTTGATCTAACCTTTTTTTTTCTATTTTTTATTGTGCTTTTTACATCTTGTACAAAAAATAAAAAAATCTTTACCCATTGCAATGTTCTGCAGTTTTTCTCCTCTTTTCCTCTAATAGTCTCGTGTTTCAAGTCTTAAATAAAAGTCTTTAATTCACTTGGAGGTGGCTTTTGTAACTGTTGAGAGGTAGAAATCCAGTGTCAGTCTTCTGTAAGTGGATATACACTTTGCCCAGCACCATATATTGAAATGACTGTCCATTCTCCTTTGTGTGTTCTTAGCACCTTTGTTGAAAATAAGTGGATTGTAGATGTGTAGGTTTACTTATAGGCTCTCTATTCTGTTCCATTGGTCCATGTGCCTATTTTTATGACTATACAATTCTGTCTTGATTATTATGGCTTTATAGTCTTTTTTGAGGTCAGGTAGTATAATGCCTCCTGATTTGTTCTTTTTATTCACATTTGCTTTCTCTATTCAGGGTTTTGTGGCTTTAAAATTTTTCATATTGATTTCTCAAATTCTGTGAAGAATGTCATTACAATATGTAGTTTGCTTTGGATGGAACGGACATTTTTAACAATACTGATTTTTCCAATCAATTAATATGGAATGTCTGTCTAATTTCATTTGTGTCCCCTTCAATTTCATTCATTAACTCTAGGTAATTTTAAATTATGGAGATTTTTCACATCTTTGGTCAAAACTGTACCTAAGTATTCATTTTATTTCATTTTTTGAAGCTATTGCAAATGGAATTGCTTTGGGGATTTCTGTTTCAGTTAATTGACATTCAGCATAAAGCAATGCTAATGATTTTTGTTTTCTGGTTTTGTATCCTGCAAATTTGCTGAATTGGTTTATTGGTTCTAATAGATATTTTGGTGGTGCCTTTGGGATTTTCTGTATATTAGGACTCGTGGATCATGAGATGTGCACATGGTGACTGTTTTACTTTCTTTTTTCCTATGTGCCCTTTATTTCTTTCTTTTGTCTGATTGTTCTGGCTATGACTTCCAGTACTATGTTGCATAAAAGTGGTAAAAGTGAACATTTTTGTCGTATTCTAGACCTTAGAAATCTTTCAGTTTTTCCCCATTTGGTATGATAGTAGCTGTTGACTTTTTATATATGGCCTTTATATATATAAAGTTGTTGATGGATATTTATTTATTTATTTATTTATATATATTCAGTGCTGAGAATCAAACCCAGTGCCTCACACATGCTAGGCAAGCGCTGTACCGTACCGCTGAGCCACAAACCCAACCCCTATGAACTTTATTTCATTGAAGTATCTTCCTTCTGTACCTAATTTGTCCAGTTTTTTTTTTTCCTGGAGGGACATTGACTTTTACCAAATACCTTTTCTATATTTATTGAGATAACCATTTGATTTTGTCTTTCATTCTGTTGATGTGATATAAGGTGTTTATTGATTATCATTTGTTGAACTATTCTTGCATCCCAGTGTTGAATCCTGCTTCATCATGGTGTGTAATTGTTGTAGTCAGCCATTTCATCACTGTTACTAAAGGAACTGCTAAGAGCAATTTTAAAGAAGGAGAAGTTTATTTGGGGACCCACAGTTTGAAAAGTCTCAGTCCATAGACAGCTGGCTTCATTCCTCAGGGATTGAGGTGAGGCAGAACGTCACGGTGTGGAAGTGCGTGGTGGAGTGCTCAAGACATCTCACCAGGAAACAGAGTGAGTTCTGCTCAACAGCACAAAATATAAACCCCAAAGACATGACCCCAGGACCTACCTCCTCCATCAACACCCTACTTATGTACCCTTAAGACCCAGTTAATTTCTATCAGTGGATTAATTCACTGATTGGGGTAAGGCTCTCATAACCAAATGGTTTCGCCTCTAAACTTTCTTGCATTGTCTCACAGATAAGCTTTTGGGAGACAACTACTATTTAAGCCATAACAATAATCTTTTTAATATACTATTGGATTTGGTTTACTAGTAGTTTGTTCAGAATTTATACATCTATGTTCATCAACAATATTGGTCTGTAGTGTTTTTGTTGTGTCCTTGTGTGGCTTTGTTATTGGAGCAATACTGGCTGCAAAGAATGAGTTTAGAATTTCATCCTCTTCTTTTTTTGGATTAAGAATTGATATTAGTTCTTCCTTAATTTTTTGATAGAGTTCAGCAGTGAAGTCTGCTGACTAGTCCTAGATTTTTCTTTGTTGGGAGAATTTCATTATCAATTCAGATTTTTTATTTCTCCATTATTCAATCTTAGTAAGCTTTATGTGTTCACAAATTTGTTCATTTCTTTGGGTTATCAATTCATTAGCATATAGTTATTTATAATAATAGGTCTAATGATTCTCTGTATTTCTATGGTATCAGTTGTGATGTCTCCCTGTTCGTCTCTGATTTTATTTATATGACTCTCGTTTTCTTAGTTTATCTAAGGGCTTGTCAAGTTTATTTATCTCATGATACATTATTTTTAAAAAGTATATTTAACCAACATTTTTAGGTTTGATATGCCATAAATGTGTCTCTGAACAGATAACCTATAATGCTAGGAATGTCCTATGTTCCATTTCACCTTTTTGATTTATTCGATTAAATTTAAAGTCCCAAGAAAGACCATCTTTTTGGATGCCTACGTCATGTGCATATTCTGTGACTACAGCTGCTGTAGAAAATGGAAAGACACAACCCCTATGTCTTTGAGAGTGAAAGGCAGGTACCATCTCCCAATAAAACATCCATGGAGAAGAAAAAGTGACTTTCTGAAAGGAAATTCAGGGTTGGAAGGAAGAATTATATAAACTAAATAGGTAAAATATAAAAATAAAATAGCCCTGGAAACTACCTTATCCCATGTGCACGTATACAAACAAAGTACATACATATATATTTATATTACCATGTAAAGTGTACATTGTTAAAAATGAGTTAGTCTTTTTTATCTGTTTCTTTATTTTCTTCTAGTAAATTTAACTGTCCTAAAATATTGGTTTGAAACTGTAATTAGTTAATTTTACTTCTAAATCCCCTGTGTTTCTTTAACAAACCTAAGTTATGGTCTGTCTTCAAAACACCTGCAGACAACTGCAGGTGTCTGCCCTCTAACCTTACTATTTTAAAAATTCCCTCTATTTTGCAGGGATAGACACTATAAATCTTCAATAACACATTTTGGATACAGGACTCTCCCTGTTCTGCTGCTACTTACTGATTTTTGCTGTGATTGCACTTACACAGATAATAAACCAGACAGGAAAAAAAAAATTCTCCTAACAGGGTTAATTAAATATGCAGTTTATCAAAAGATATGAAAGCTGAGACTCTCCTTGCACTGAGTGGTTGTTTGTAAATTCATTATTTATTTCATCGTTTCTTAAAGCCTATCAGCAAGAAATAATGAAATGTTTCAAGGAAAAGATTCATGTTGATTCTTGGGAGATTTTTAAGAGTAACAAGTCAGATTTTAGAACAATGCCCTCAGTAAATGAATAGTGGTTGTTGTTTCTCTTCTCGTTCTGTTCCTATATGAACTCTCAGGGTAGAGCTTTCTATTGTATAAGTTGATTCAGGAAAATCATTATCTACTTGGTGAAATAATTAGTAAGGAAACCAAACAATATTAGCTCCATGTAATGTTATTTGAATCACATCCTTTACTTTTCTTATAAGTTCCTTTAGAATTTCAAAAGCAAATGTCTGCTTATAAAAGATTTTGTAGCCCGGCACAGTCTTTCATGCCCTTCATCTCAGACACAGGGGAGGCTGAGACAGGAGGGTCAAGAATTCGAGGCTAATCTGGGCAATTTAACTTTCCCCTGTTTCAAAATAAAAAGTAAAAAGCGCTGGGAATGTAACTCAGTGCTTGCCTATCATGTACCCATGTACCAGGCCCTGGGTTCAACACCTGCAACTAGAAAAAAAAAAAAAGGAAGGATTTATAATAGCAACTAAAGTTCAACCACGAGATCAAAATTGTCATTTCCTAAATTCCTTTCTTTAAGAAATTGTAATAGACACTTAAGGTGAAATATAACATTATTCATTCTTTAACCTTTTACTTATTAATTTCATAGGGCTGGATAATCACCCAAGCCTTTATTCCTATGACTAAATCCCTGGGACCAAGCAAATCCTCTTGTGGTTTTCTTGATATAATTTCTTAATCCCAGCTCATGAAATTGTAGTGATTTGATTCTTTTCCTTCTCATGTTGAATCTCTTCTTTAAAATAGCAAACATATAAAGAATGTCATTTTATTAACTTTTAATTACTGTTTTTAACTGTCATGTAAGATGGCTACTATAAATATGTCATCATTGGTGGATATTCTATATTCTACATGTTATCTTGCTTTTGATTGCTTCTACTATTATTAACTGTTTTATTGATAAATATTCTTTTTTAAAAAGTACTTTAAACATGTGATGTCCATTTGAAGTTGAAAGGACACTATCATTCTGGGCCCCTAACCAACCCTATAGCAGTTAATTACAAAATGCCAGATACTTGATATCACTCTTTTCTTGCTACTAGTAGTGGTCATGCTACCCATTTCTGGATGACAAGACATAAATATAAGCTCTTGAAGATTTTTCCCTCCTAGATAAAAACAGGGTGATATTGGAGCTCCATTGCCAATATACTGAAGACCTCAGAAGGAGCACAGGAGGAGATCCTGTATCTTTGTTGATCCTGTTGAGCTGCAGAATCCACAGGGATTGCCCAGTCATCATATTGGACTATAAGAAATATCTCTTTCTAAAGCCAATGTTTTCTTGCAGCTGAAAGGGTAATATTTTCTAGCTACTGAAAGCATCTGAATTTGGAGGCTAAGCATATTTCAGACTTTTTATAAATATGGGGTAATGGACATGGGGAGAAGACAATTGCAGGAAAATGGAATGATTTTCTAAACAAAGGTGATAAGAGAAGGCATAATTTGGGTACAGATATAAAGTTTGCTTTTTAATATATTAAAATCCCTTCTATAAAATACATGATTAAATGTATGCTAAACCTGATTTTCATACTGTTTCTAAGTTTATGCTTCCGTTATTTTTACATAAATTATTTTAAATTATTATTTTCAATTTTAAAGATTAATCTTAAAGGAATGATCCTATTCTCCTCCCTAGTGTCTGTAGAATATTAGATTCTCTCCATCCCCTACATCTATGTCCATATTTTCCTTCATAGTATAAGTTTACACTTAAATTCACAGAATCAAGATATATATATATATTTTTATTTCATTGATGTTTTTAGTTTTCTGAAATGATATAACATTATCCAAGTCTTATTCAGAACAAACAAAATCTGGAGTGTCCATTTCCAAAACAAAGTAGACAAGAAAAAGAAAATGTAGTAATTACTATTTTTAGCATACATTTTTCAGTAGAGAAGAACTAAATGCCTGATTGTTTCTCTGCTTTCCATTTAATGTGTCCATTTTTAAAAATATTGCTCCTGCATGGTTCTACTTTTTATTTATTATTTATGTTAGCTAATCAAGGTCTCAAAACCTTGTGTCTTGTGACTTTTTAAAGCTAGGGAAGAAGCCCGGTGTTTAATCAAAATTTTCTAAAATGTCACAACAGTTTGTGGGGGAGGATCTGCTTGAAATCCATACAGAAATCCTCCCTCGAAATGTAAGCAGTAATGATTCCTTCTGTTTTCCAAAATTAAACAGTAGGTGGGGTCTGTGGATTTTTTTTTAATTACTTTAGCTTTAGCTATTTACCTGTCACGCATTTAGGGACAAACAGAAAATGTGATGGCCGTCTTTAAAGAAATCTTGCCGCATGACTCTAATAAAATAGGAGGCATTTTAGAAGACTTTATAGTCATTTTAACATGGTGATGGAACTGAAATATGAAATTCCTTTAAGGTTATAATCAATTTGAGTAACATCTGAGAAAGTACAATAGAAAGCACATAATTTTACCTTTATCCCATAAAAGTTGTGACTTATTTTGACTGAGCAATTTAATTGACTTGCCTCTTCCTAAAAAAAAAACTTTAAAAATCTTTTAAAATAGAGATCTAATTACTTTACCATGGAAACTAAATATGCTCTCAGTGAATTTTGAACTTATCTCTGTCCAGACTTGTATATATTTATTCAATTTGAGTTGAAATTTAAAAAATAAAGTGAAAAAAATCAGTGTTGATTTTTACTGTGGCTAATCTTTTAATGTGATATTGCCTACCTAATTACTAACTATAAAAATCACCTCTACCTCCCCTGCATTAAGAAATGCTTTAAACAACCAAAACTATAAAATGCTGCCACCTTTAAATGTTTCCTACTAAAGTTAAAAGACAGGGATGATTTTAATAAGAATGCATTATGCTCCATATTGCTGCTTCTTACAATGACTGGAAATTTTGGCACCACACAACTTGGGACAATTATCTTGTCCTTTGTGTTCAGAGATGATGTTCTGACAGGTTATTTCCTGAGCAATAACTGAGATATGTGACCTGCTGTCCTTGCCAGGAGAGAGTCTATTTTATAGTTGACAGCAACAGTCACTGAGGAGAGAGTTTGACATTTGTGGCCTTGTAGCCTTTGGGTCAGCCGAGTCTGTTTCTGATTCCTCTGGCTGGTAGAGAACCCTGCCTTCTGTCTTGTCTTGACATCAGAGGCTGACACTGCCTTGTTGCAAATGGTCTCTCAAGGCATTCTCTCTATCGCAGCCCCCCACACATGCAGTCAGCTACCATGTCCTGCAATCACAAGCTTTCAATCCCAGTGCCATTTCCCCCATCCTCTTGTCAGTGAAATACAAGAGCTCATTCTGAATGCAGATAGGATCTCTGTTACTGGTCTCTCCTTGCTGGAGAGTTGGTTCTCCTATCATCGTCTATAAAAATGATTACTAAGCTAATGACTATGCATTTCTTAACATATTCTTAGAATGCTTGCGTATGATATTGCCCTTACAAGGCATTTGATAAATGCAGTTTCATTAATGATGGAAGAAAGACAAAAACACTTAGATTGATAAGCCTCTGTTATAGTGCAATACTAATGCAAATATTAATAATATTACTACTAATAATGTAATAGTAACAATAATGTCAGTAAATATTTCCATTTTCCATTTGAACAATCATTTTCATTTCCATAGTTCTTTCACATACAACACATAAATTTCTATAATGTGACAGGTAGCCGCCAAACAATGAAGTTCCTTTTCCCTTAAAGGTCTGTGAAATACTACCAAGAGAGATAACTTTGATTTTGGGTACCAAACTATAGGAAAATTAGAATAACAAAAAATATGTAGAATATCTTAGCATCAAATTTTGTATTTCAATTTGTCCTTCTAACTTCTCTCTGCTTAATCTTTGTCACTTTAACTAATTCTACTTCTACATATTTTCTCCAAAATAAATATTGTCTTTAAAGTTCAGCAATTAGTCCTAATGCCATGTCTTCAAATGGCTTCTCTGTTCAAATACTTGTCAAATCAATCTCCTCCTTTCTCTCTCTTTCTGTCTCTCCCATCTGCCTGATGGATATGGTGACATGAAGATTACCTAAATTCAGCATGAATAGACCCATCATCCTCTCTTGGTACATCTTTTCTTTTGGTTTATTTATTACTGATAAAAAGTTGCCCCTTTCTTCTAGAAATCAGGATTAATACCTTAGTCATTCAGAATCCTTCCTTTCCTGTACCTCCTGCATCTGATCAGTAGTACAGTTTTGAACTTTTAGTAGCAAATATCCCATCCTTTTCACTTCCATCACCGACAAATCTTCATTCAGATCTTTATGGAGTCTTTCTTGGAGCCTGCTCCAACCGTCTCCTAACTTGTCTTTGCTGCTTCAGCTTAACCATCTATTTTATATACTTCTATATTAGTTATGTAAACTAATGATTTCAAAACTCTTTTCAGTATTACAGACACTTATTCCAATGAAATGGAACTAAAGTATATAAAACAAATGAAAACAGAGTTGCTGTCTTTGAAGTGACAATTGGATGTGGAAACTCACAGGAGTCCCATCCATCCGGACTGTTTGTACCCTACCTCTCTTCACCCCACCAATCCAATGTGCTTCCTGAGACACTCTGATAGAACACATGAAAACCACTGTAAAAACATCTTCTCAGAAAAATTAATTATGACAAGATGATAAAGTTGTATTTCAAACATGCTGCAAGGGAATAGGCTTTAGAAAATCTAAATTAAAATATATTCTCTTGATAGAAATGGTTCAAAGGGGGAAAGGATAACTAGATAATCATTGTTAGGTTATTTACAACTTCACCAAAGCTTCAGGTTAAAAATAATCAGACTCTTAATGTGATAATAATTTGAGACAAATCTAATTTCTTATAAAAGATCATAATCTCATGAAAGTGTCCGAAATTGCTCTGGTTATTTTTTCAGGATTGATGATTATTTGCAAGAGATAGTAATGAATGACATTGAACAAAAGGTTTTGTCCCAGATCAGGAATGGTAGGATATATTTGCTCACCACTGACCATGTTTAACTCCTACTGAAATTTTCTAATGGGTATTAAGAATCTACCAGATTAAGATCAGACTTGTGCAGGGGTTGTGTCTCAGTGGTAGAGCACTCACGTAGCACGTGGGAGGCGCTGAGTTTGATCCTCAGCACCACATAAAAATAAATAAATAAAATAAAGGTATTCTGTCCATCTACAACTAAAACAAATATTAAAAAAAGAAAAGACTCTTGGGCTTACAGTTTAAATCACAACCTGGCATAATCCCTAACTTTTAGCCTTTTTCACATTTTACAATGTTGATAGATGTTTAAGTGTATATATTTTATAATTTTAATGTCTTTGAAGTCAAAATTCTTTTCTTATATTAGTTGCCTTATTCTGCCTTGTATGCTACAGGTGATAGGAAAGGCAGACAAATATATAACAAATGATTTATTGGTATTATATTATCATAGAAGGCTAAAACCAACATGGAGTAGTGAGGTATACATTTATTTCATCTCCAAAGACATTGTGTAATCTTTTAAAATTAGGATTTACAGGATAAATCTTCATCTTTAGAATTATTTAAGGGTTCATCTTTTACTAATTATGTAATTCTGGGTCTTAATTCTTAATAGGACAGAATCTTGGTTTGTCATCTCCAGAATGACAAACTTATCTAGAGATAAATATTTACATCAGTAATCAAATATCTATTGAAATTATTATGTTCTATACTAGAAAAATACAACAGAAAGAGCTAACTGGAGATTTGAGGTCACATCTTACATTTCAGGGCATCTCTGGGTATCTTGAGAACAATGGACACCTAGTCATTGTGATGAGTTTTTTTCTGAGGAGAAAGGAACAGATACATCTAATACTATTAAAATTAGAAGCAACAAAGTTACTTACACATTTTTACTTTATTTTGCTGAGAAAACTTATGATAAGTTAGAGAATTCTAGAGGTAGAAATAATAAAATGACATACGAGAGGTTTTTCTTGCGTAATAAAAGAATTTTAGAGCATTTTGCTGACCTAGGGAATTGGTATTAGCTTTGGGTATTTTGGGTTTTATCCTAATTAATCCTCTTAACTTCAGAGCTTTGTCCATCAGTAATATACCAAATATATTGCTTGTGCACCTCAGAGGTGAAGCCAAGAACTGCTGTGGCTTTAATGAACACCAACACGACAGTCTTGATAAGTGAACTTTTCAGCAGGGAGAGACCCAAACCCAATGCACTGCAACTGATTCAATAATAACTCTTTTGACTTTAACTAATGGTAAAGTTGTAGTGCATTATTTCCAGCAGTAAAAATTCATTATGAGTTCCAGTTTGTAAAATTGGGCAACAAATTACTTTCTCAGTCCAACAATACATAAAAGTAGGATTATTGAATTATTAGACCTTGAGTGAAAAAGGCATATTTACTCAATAAATAATTACTGAGTTACTACTGTATGCCAGAAATATATTTGGGAGGCCAAATTAGCAGAACTTTGTGATTTATTAATTTAATGTTGTGAGTGGAAAGACATGGAAAAATAGAGTAAAATTGGTGAAACTGATGACACTATACTTGGAATATCTATCTCTCTCTCTATATATATAATATTGTAATCTAGGGAAAGAAATATTATGTATAACATAATATTAGATATATACATAGAATATATGTGTATATATAACATTATATATACTATATCATACATACAAAATATATTACATATGTATGTAGTATATACATAAAGAACTGGCTTTGTGCAACATCAAGTAGAGCAAGAAATAATAATTATAATAGTAAAATTTCCTTTTTAATACAATGTGGTAAGAGTGTAGAAAATTCTAACACAATCTGAGTTGTGAGCAGAAAACAGTGAGTGTGAAAGGCTATTAATATATTTTCTGTTGCTGTAACATAAATATGAAACTAGGTAATTTATAGAGAATATAAGTTTGGTTCATGGTTCTGGCAGCTGGAAAGTCAAAGAGCATAGTGCTAGCATCTTCTTGTCATCTGGCAGAGCCTTCTTGCTCCAGTATAACTTGACAGAAGTCATCACATGGTAAAACAGAGCGAGCTGCTAGAAGGGGTCTCTCTCTTCCTCTTCTTACAGATTCACTAATACCATCATAGAAATTCCAACCTATTGGCCTTATCTAGTGGTAATTATCTCCCAAAGACTCCACCTCCACTAATATATGAAGTTGGAGATTAAGTTTCCAAATATAAACTTTTAGGGGATCATGTGGCAGGCTCTCTGAACAGTTGCTATCTGTATTGACACTTAAGAGAACAAATTTCAGCATAATGGAGACTATGAAAAAAGGCATACAGAGAAAATATGAAGATATGTAAATAAGATGACATATGAAGGAAAAGCTGCAAGCTATTTTGAATGTTTCATTCATAAAATGACAGATGTGAAGTTATTGGAGATGGGGATGAAGAAGGAAAAGATTTCAACAATCAGGACAATGCTAAACATTGATGGTTAGAACAATTATTGTGATAGTAATAGGAAATATGGGTTTAAGAATTATAGTATCAGGTGAGTTAGGGAGATAATATTTCAGTCAAGGTGAGATTGAGATATGATTAAGAAGACCCAAATCAGAGCAATGATAATAGGGATTTAAGAATAATCTATTTTTACCCCCTGTGATGCTAGGGATTGAACCCAGGGCCTCACACATGCTAGGCAAGTGCTCTAACATTGAGCTATGTTCCCAGTCCTAGAAAGAATCTTGAATTGAGAATTTTTTGTTTGTATGCAAAAATAACCAAACTTGAAGACAGAAAAGGGGATAGATTGGAGGGAACAATTCAGGAAAAACTCCAATCATTCATGTTTATGTGCTTGAGTGGACTATAGTTATATTTTCCAAGATAGGAAATATAAGAGCCATGGTAAACATGGTGAAAGGAAGTAACACCTTAATTTTTGTATATGTTGAATGGAAAGATGCATATAATGTATTCAGTTTAAGAAATGTGCCATGTTGTGCATGTGTGAGTCTAGTGGAAGAAATGAGAATACAATGTAGTAACTTGGGAGTTCTATTTGTATCGGCTGTAGAAAGAAACTACAAAAAATAATGGAAATATCTGATTCAAATACTTCATCTTATCAGCATTTCAGTTATCACAAAGAACAATGTATTCTGAGATAAACTAAGAGCCACAAAAATATTTTTGCTCTTAAGAAGCACAGAATCAAAACAAAAGTACTTACATGAGGGGATCAACTGGGAATATTTAG
Source organism: Marmota marmota marmota (assembly GCF_001458135.2). Taxonomy (NCBI): domain Eukaryota; kingdom Metazoa; phylum Chordata; class Mammalia; order Rodentia; family Sciuridae; genus Marmota; species Marmota marmota. Next base: position 6,363,956 of record NW_025999862.1, read on the forward strand.
AGACCTAATATATTTTTAACAGAAATCATGTACAATTATGTATTTTCTGGTATGGAAAAGGGCAGTGTCCCATTAGGATCTTGTACTTGATCTCATTTCCAAAATTCTGATATTTTATGCCTTCAGTTTTAATTTTAATGTTTATTTTCTAAAGATTCTAATAGTATTTGAAATGTAGCCATCCTACAGGATTTCCTTGTTATTGAGTTAACAATCACAAACCATGAAAGCATCATTTGAGTTTTAAGGCACTCAGATGAAAAAGAGCCCTTTATTATTAATAGAAACTTAGTTTGTGTAACCTATTTGGTAGTAAATATTTACTATAACTTTCACTATTTTTTTCTTGCCAATATTTGAATTTAAAATATATGAAATAGGATGATAACAAAAATCTGTGTTGTATCTCCTTTTTGAGTTACATTTTGAGTTTAGATGCTTTTGAAGATTCCTGCTTTATTTAAAGCAAAAAAAAAAATGTCCCTTGGGTATAGTATTAAAACAAACCCAGACCACAGCATATCCATCAATATGAAGGATAGTAAAGAAAACAGAGAATTGTAAATAAGAGATAGCTCCATCACTAATCATCTATATGTATAGACAGTCACCAAAGTCACTTTTCTCATCTTTAAAGTGGGTTTATTTTAGGATTGAATTGTAACATCATTGAATTAGCTGTACTCTTTTCAACTTTAGTAACATAAAGGAAGATTCACAGGTTTATTTTATAGAGAAGTCCAGAGAGTGTGTTTCTTCGGTTAATCTAGCAGTTCATCAACACTAACAAGAATACATATACTTTCTATGTGATAGGTTATCTCTTTCCTGTGAGGTTGCCCCAGAAATTATAGGACCAGCATCAAAATATCCAGAGGGAAAAGGGACCATCCTTCTCCACTGTTCCGCATTGAGCAAAAAGTTTGCCCAGAAACCTTCCGCAATATACTTCCCTAATTGTCATTGGCTGGAATGTGGGTCAAGGTCCCACTAAACTGATCACTGACAAGAGAAATGACGACATTAATAATTAGGATTTACCTTTGAACCTCATCTTCCTACAGTTTGGATACCTGAAAAAAAATCATGGTTTTCTAAGCAGTGATGTTATTAATGAGTTTTGGGGAATGAATCAATTTTATCTACTATAAGTGATGTTTAAAGTGTGATTCCTGGACCAGTAGCATTCTCATCATTTGAGAACTTGTTCAAATTCACATCTTCTGCCCTACTTCAGATCTATTGAACCAGGAACTCTGTCAGTGAGGCCAAGCCATCTGTGTTTTAATGGGCTTTCCTGGTGATTCTGATGCACTGTAAAGTTTGAAAACCACTGTGTTAAAATAAAATTTATTGAGGAAAGAGTTTACTATTTGGTCCAGGCTTCAACATTGCAAAGCTCTGGAGGAAACATAATGCATGTAAAATGCAATGACAGTGCAACAAGGGAAGTGACCTCCAACCAGAAAATTTGATGACAAGTCTTAGATATATTACCACCACACATTACTGCTTTCACATGTGTAAAGCACTAACAAAATTAACAATTCTTAGGATGTTATCTATACATGTTTGTATGCTAGGAGCCCAGAATTATTGAATATTGTGATAGTTACTTTTAGATAGATTATTATATTTTTAATCTAGATCTGAGGCTCCCCACAGCAAAGTTGTAAGTTACTTTCATTTTCACAAGAAAACATTTATTTACTCTATCAAAACTTAGTTATCTAAAACAAATGGAAGTTCTTATGCCTGATAACCACATATGATCATCCTTCAAGACTCGATTCACTATTGACATCGATTTTAAGTAATTTGTATTCACTTCTGTCAAAAGCCATGTTAAATAATTCATTCATATATGCATTAGATTTCACTCTAAAATTCAAATCTTCTGTGACCTATTGCTACATTATATAGTATCATATCAGATACTATATCAGGTACTATATCAGATACTCTAATACTTTAACTCTTTGAAGATGATAATGCTAGTATTTTATGAAAGAAATAATATGGTATAGTTTCAGTAAGGCATGTCCCTTGAAGGCCTGTTTGTTAAAGACTTGGACCTCAAGTTGGGGCTCTTAGAAAGCTGTTGGAATCTTTAATAGGTGAGGCCTAATAAGAGGATGTTAGGTCACTTGGGTTATGTTCATGAAGAGGTACTGGGACCCTAGCCCCTTCCAGTCTCTGCTTTCTGACTGCCATGAGGTACTTACTTGCTCTAGCTTGCAATCCCTGATGTAATACAGTGCTTTATCATAGACCCAAAGTGATAGGGACAACCAGCTATGGACTGAAACCTCCAAAACTATGAGTCAAAATAAAGTGCAACCTTTTACAATTGATTATTTCAGGTATTTTTTATAGTAATAGAAAGCCAGTTAACACATAATCTAATGAAGAATGCCTTTGCATCCTCCTTAACTGTATTTCTTAAGATTACTGTACATCTTATTCTTTAATAACCAAAAATATCAATATACAAGTAGTCCAGTCATTCTTATTAACAAAGTGCTGAGGAAAGTCTTTTCAACTTACTTCTAATGAACATTTATAAGTTCTCAGCTTTCTTTTATGGATAATAAGAACCATGAAACTCATTGCTTCATTTTTGCATGGGATGCAAGAAATCAGTTTTATTATTAATTGCTCTCCCTTAACTCTAGGACTTTTATGTAATTATGCTTCTGATACCATTTTGATTACATGGCTCCTATTCTATTGGCCTTGTTTCAAAAGTTTTAACAACTTTTGGGATTGTTTTGTTTTTAGGTACCAGGAATTGAACCCAGGGTACTTAGCCACTGAGCCACATCCCCAGCCCATTTTCATCTTTTTATTTTAAGACAAGATATTGCTAAGGTGCTCAGGGCCTCTCTAAGTTGCTGAGACTGACTTTGAACATGTGATCCTCTTGCCTCAGCCTCTAGAGCTGATGGGATTACAGCCATGCACTGCCACACCTGGCCTTTTGTCTCATTTAAAAATTTCTTGAATACTTTTTCGAAAACAAAAGAGTTATAAAAATTAAATTTCTCCTTCTACCCATTCATATTATTATATCTATACATTTATTCACTCACCTTTTCTTTTCTTCATCCATCCAGCCAGCCATATACCCATCTTCCTATCTATCTATCCATTTTTTTTGTTCAAATATCTTCTGGTCCATAACCAAATATAGCCAGAGAAAATGAATTCAAAGAATTTATAATTATGAATAGACTTATGGATCCAGAAAATATTTATGCTAGAATAGAATAGTGCAGATTCTTTGTTTTGCAGAAGAGAAGTTTAATGCCTTTCCTTTCCATTTTTTTCCCCTCTGATCAGCTTACATTGACTCAGAAATTTGGGGGATTTCTGGAACCATTTTAAAATGTTATAGAATTTATATAAATTAATTTTCTTTAGTAGATTTCCTTAGAAGTTTTTGTAAACCAACATGTAGAAATTTAGTTTTACTAAGAAATTTAGGATATAAGTATTTATCTAAAAAGTCATTTTAATTGCCATAAACTGAGTTTAAAATAAGAGGGTTTTTAAATTTATTCAACAAATATTAGTAAAAGAAGAGACTCAGTACACCAGAATATCACTAAAAAGTTCATGAACAATTTCTATTCAATATGCTAGAAAAATTTCTATTGCATGAATTAAACAATTATATATTAAAACATATTAATTTGGGCTTCCTGAAATATGAAGATATTGATTATGATAGTAGAAAGATTCAAGGTAAATGAATGTCAAATATAAGAAAAATGAACCTGTGTTTTTAAAAAAATTCAACTTGTGATCCTACATACAGGAAGTTATATGAACCATGGGGAATTAAGCTAATTTAGGAAAAATAAAATTACTATTATCAATGTGTTTGAGTCCATAATCTTTTACTGTAATATTATAAATCATTAAAATAATTAAAATTCTATTAGAATAAAAATTATTAGTTGGCATTGTGATTTGAGACAATATTATTATATATTGCAATTAATAAAATTTCAGTAGATCTATAATCTTATAACCTTTGAAGGATTAATCAGAACAGATATTATTTATAATATTTCAATGCAAAAAAATATATTTCTTGTTTATGAACTCATCTATATTTATACTAAGGTGAATCTGTCTTGACCAGCAAAGCTCATAATGTTATCAGTAGATAGAATCTGATATCCAGTTTTACTATAGGCCACAACACTTTTAGATGCCAAAGAGATTTTTTTAAAGATTTATAATTCATGTTAATGAAATGTGCACAGAAAAATTACAAAAGTGATATCCTTATCAGCATCTAAATCATTGTCCCGTGAAGGACAGATAATCAACAAATATTCTCTTTGAAAAAATTTTAAAGAGTCATGTCCAATAGAATTGTTTTTGATGATGAATCTGAGCTATGTGTACACTGTCTAATATGGCAGCCACATGTGGTAGGTGGACTAGAGTAATGAGGATGTGAAATTTTAGTTATATTTATTTTTAGTAATTTAAATATTATTAAATAGCAATACACTAAGTTGTTTGTAGGAGCACTATACATAACAGTCCAAAACTATAATTTTTCCAAATGACCATTAGTGACAGAGTTGAAAAACAAATTATATTATAATTGTACAATGGCATAGTATGCAGCAATGAGAATGAAAACTGCAATACTACACACAATAGTGTGAGAAAAATTTCATAAGTTTATTTTGTGTCAATAAGATACAAGAGAATATACATTATGATTCCAGTCTCATCTACCAGAACAGGCTAAATTTTTCTCTTAGATATTATAGGTCTCTTGATTTCTACTTCTAACCCTGCACCAAAGTCAAATCAAAATGTATCAAAGACTTAGGAATTAGACCAGAAACCCTGCAGTACTAGAAAAAAACACAGGGTCGATGTTCCGTCGTATTGGTATTGGCACCAACTTCCTTTAAACTGTCACCAACAAGACCCTTTAAACTCAAGAAAAACTAAATATCAATAAGTGTGATGCCATCAACTTAAAAAGCATCTACAAAGCAAAGGAAACAAGAGCATGAAGAGAGAACCTAGAGAATGGGAGAAAATCTTTGCTAACTGCTTCTTGGTTAGGGGATTAATATCCAGAATATATAAAGAACTCAAAAAACTTAATACCAAAATAACAAATGACCCAATCAATAAATAGGCAAAAGAACTAATTAGATATTTCTCAAAATAAAAAACACAAATGGCCAACAAATATATGAAAAGATGTTCAATATCTCTAGCAATCAAGGAAATGCAAACCAAAATGACACCATTTCATCTAACTCCAATTAGAATGGCAATTATCAGAACACACAAAATAAATAAATGCTGGTGAAGATCTAGGGAAAAAATATACCTTGCTGGTGGGACTGCAGACTAGTACAGCTACTCTGGAAAGCAATATGGAAAATCCTCAAAACACTAAAAATAAAACCACTATATGACCCAGCTATCCCACTCATTAGTATTTATACGAAAGAACCCAAACCAGCACACTATACCAATACAGACACCTCAATGTTTGTAGCAGCACAATTCACAATAGCCAAATTATGTAATTAACACAAATGTCCATCAATAGATTAACGGATTAAGAAATTACAGTATACACACACACACACACACACACACACACACATATAATGGAGTTTTACTCAGTCATAAAGGAGAAATTTGCTGGTAAATAGATGGAAATGGGAACATCATACTATGTGAAATAAGCCAGTCTCAAAAAATCAAGGGTTGAATTGTTTTTCATATGTGGAAACTAGAGTAAGATAAAGGAGATAAGGGGTGGGGGATCAAATATCATAAAGATATAGGGAAGATCAGTACATTGGAAGAAGGAGATTAAGAAGGAGAGGTGGCATGGTAAGTGAGGAAATGCAAATGAAATTTTAAAAAATTATGATATGTGCATATATATAGATATACCACAAGGAATTTAACCTTTATGTATAAGTAAAAAGAACCAATCAAAAATAAATAAAATAAATGAGCAAAAGGAAGTTCAGTAGAGTAGAGAAAGGAGAATGGGAGCAGGGAGGAGGAGAGGAAAGGGGAGGATGTGAACTGATATCAAATTCCATAAATGTATGAATTTGTCAAGATGAACCTAACTGCTATATAGAACTATAATGATCTAAAGAAAAAGTTACAGATCTCTTAGCATAGTAATTATTACTTGTTAAACAAATTACTTCTAAACTTATAAGCTTAAAGCAATAAACATTTATTATTCACATTCAGAAATACAGAAGTGGCTTGAGTGGTTCTGGCTTAGGGCTTCTCATAATATTATAGTCAAGTAGTCATCTTAGGCTGCAGTCAACTAAAGGCTTGAGTGGAGCAAGAGTACCTACTTCCAAGTTCACTCACTTGGCTGTTGGCCTGTGTCCTCATATTTTAGCTAACTATTGACTGGTCACCACAGTTCCTTACCATGTGAGTCTTTTCATAATTTACAACATGACAGCTCAAGTTCCTAAAGCAAGTAATATGCAAGAGAGAGGGACCAAAATGGATTCTGCAATGTCATTTTAAACAAGCCTTCAAAGTAGCACAAAAAGAGTAAGCATTCTTTTAAATAAAGAGTCAATTTATTCCCTGCATTAAAACAAAGAGGTATGTCAGAGAACAAAGGTCAGCATGTTATTTGGCACAGGACCAACTTTAAATAGTTAAGTATTCACTTTTGTGTACATTGTGATGTGAAGAAATAGAAAAATAATGTGAGGAAAAGTATGAGTTAAATCTTTATCTCAGGTTTAAAAGTCATTGGATAAACTTCTAAAATATTTAAATCAAGACATATGACTTATTAATATTAACATATGGTTTAAAGATGAAGCCCCAGGGAAAGAAGTTTCTAAGTCACTGGACAGATCCGAAGGTGGACATTCAGGCTAATTAAGTGTTCAGACTTTCATATGTAGAAAAATATCTCTGCCAGAAGAAAGAAAAAATAGTATCAGCTTCATGAAGCTATGGGTCTTAAAATTCTTTCTTTTTTTATTTTATTTCTCTCATTTTGGAGATATTCCAGATGTTTAAAAGATGGAGGCAGGATATAATAGAAAGGTCAGAGTGTGTCTCTTGTTAACCGTGTGATGTGTCATAAATGATCAGAGTGAGTCAGTCCTTTATGACACATAATTTAAAAAGTGGTGAGATCCTCCCCATGGATTTTAGGATATATAATCTGTGAGGTACCAAACACTTTCCTGTTATACAACATTAGCTCTCTAAATATTAAATAAATATGAACCACAATAATGAGTGTTCAATAAAGGGAAAAATGAAGGGTATGAAGTATTTATAGAAGTCATTCATATGCTTAATTGTAGTTTCCACTATTATTAATTCATTCCCAGTTGCTTAACATAATATAAAGAAATTATGACTTAGCATTATGTGAACTTTCAAAGGCAAATTTCTCTACCATTAGTAATTTTCAAAGATAATAATATAATTAGAAATATTTTAATCTGTTTTATTAATGATAGAAAACATAACTTGGTGACATCATTTCAGATCATTACCTGTAATGAGTCTGAATTCTTTGCTGACCTATTTAATTTGATAATTATGTACCCTCGTCTACTTTCAAATGCACATAATAAATTTAGCAAGGATTAAGAAGGGATAAAATATTCTTGGGTTACTAGAAGAGAGAGGCAAAAGGCTTAGGAGAATTTGCCTCTATAGGTCTGTTAACCTCATTGTCAGAAAATTAACATTAATTTCCCCAGGAGCACTGCAATTCAGAAGCCCCAAGGACTTCACTTATTAAAAGGAGGCAGTTCAGCTTTAGGGTTCAGAGAGCAGGCTTTTTAGTCTCAATTACCTGCCCTTCACTTATTAGCAGTGTGACCTCAGTTTCCTCATCTGTTAAATCAGTGTAGTAACAGTATAGTTCCTGTCTCACAGGGCTGCTGTAAGTATTAAATTAGGCATGCATATTAAATACTTATCACAGTAGTGAGCTGATATAATGAATGCTAAGCTATCATTGTGTATATTCTGAATAAAGGTGATTGAGGAAGTATAGACTTCAGTTCAGGAATTCTGAACTGCTTTAGAATTTTCCATATCAATAGACAAGACCTTTTGTTTGTCCCAAATATATTGACCCAAAGGTCATCTTTATTTCAAAAATTTAATCTTCAAAGTTCAGAACAGTTCATCCTACCTGGCATTTCAATTGATTAGAATGAATTTGTTTAAAATATACCCCTTTTTGATCAATGATTGTAAAGCATGACTATATATTATGTGTGAACCTTATTTTTTTTAAACCTGAGTAGATTATAGATTGAAGATAGGTTTGTCAATTTGTTATTCCTTCTAAATTACCATTAGCTGGATACTTCATTATATTCACTTTGTGCTTTCTTGAAAGCATTACAAAAATTTGCTCCTAGTTTGATCCATGCAACCATATGTCCACAGAATAAGTAAAGCACACTAGCAGCTGATGTTTAAGCTAATGAAATGAGAAATGTATTACATATCAGCTTCAAATAGTTCATTTATGCAGTTAGAGTAAAAAAGTTGTATTTTCCATCTGTACTTCAGAAATTAAACATTTGCTTGTGAAAGATTTTATTTTAATTGGAGCTAATATTAGCTTATTAATAAAAGGAACCTAGAGGAGTTAAAATGAAATCATGTTGCAATAATGAAAAGATTTTGTTGTATTTTCCTTAAAATACCCTAAATCTTTTTCACATTATCTCACACAGTGAAAACTAGATGTTTACATGGCTTTATGTTTTTTATTCTTTTCTTTTGCCAAAATTGCCATGGGAAAACAATGGGAGCAGTTTTGCTACTGTGGACATGAGTTTGCTCAAGGAATTGATAGAAGTATTGTGTTGCACACTTGTTGGTATATGAGAAAAATACTTTTTCGTAAGGAAGATTATGAATACAGTTTTGCAAACAGGCCATGACAGCTATTGAGACCACATTTCTTTGTGCTTAGAGTTAATAAAGGATGTCAAAGAAAGCAATGGTTTTTGTGGGTGATTTACTGTTCATGCCAGAACTTGGCTGGACACACCTTAAATGTTCTCTCTTCTTTCAGTACTACCACAAGTAAAGATAAACTCATTAAATATTTTTGAATGTTTCTGTAATCCTGACAATATATTTTTGGAGTTTCCTTACTTGAGAAAAATGTAACTCACATTACATTTAATACAACTTAAACATAAGCTACATTTTTTTTCTGGCTTTTATATATTCTATTCATTCCTTTAATTGTATTCCCTTAATGTGTTCAATTATTTATCTACTACATGCTGAGCTAGGTACACCAAATATAAATAGGCAAATATAAGGAAATATTGGAAATGCATAAACCTTAGTGTCATGACTCATTCATGAAACAATTTAGTAGTGTTTTGTGACAAATACTATTGTACTTAATGCTAAGAATGGCTTCCATCAATAAAATACTTAAAAACAAGTCTAAAGAATGAGCAGAATTTAAGCAGGGGAAGGACTATGATGTGGGCTTGAAAAGATGATGATGGTTAGAGGAAGTAGAGCTAAAAATTGTCAATGGATTCAGGACATTATTATGGTGGAGAGGATTGCATTTAGTGGGCATCTGAATGTAGGAGGAAAAGCAGAGCAGGAGATCAAAGAAAACACTGGGACTTTTCATGAGTGACTGGGCATAAAAATAGAGCAATGCTGTGTTTGAATATGGTTTCTTCCCTGTAAAATTCATGCTGAAATTTAATTCCCATAATGAGACATTAAGAAATAGGACTAAGTAGAATTTTAAGTAGGTGATTCAAGGTTCTGCCTTCATGAATGGGTTAGTCCATTAATCCACTAACTAATGGATTAGTGGGCTATGTGTTATCTTGAGAGTGGGTCTGCTATAAAAGCCACTTTGACCAGGTGTCTCACATGTCCCCTGTCTCTCAGCACTGTATCACCTCAGGGTTTGCCACCAAGGAAGCCATCTCTACATGTGGCCTCTTGACCTTGGACCAAAACCATGGGCCTCTTTTAACTCATCCACTGTATAGTATTATGTTATTAGCAATAGTAAATGGATTAAGACAAATAAGTAGATGAAAACTAGGTTTTCTGGATAGAAAATAACATGTTTAGATTCATATGGGATAGGTTTGAGGTGCTGTAAAAAATTCAGATAGACTTTTGCAATGGAAAATTGGATTGGCTTTCTGGCCTTCAAAGACTATGTCTGAATTAGAGAGTCTTTGGAAGTCATATCCATGTAGCTGGGAGCTGTGATTTGGGAATCTTTCTCCTCAGAAAAATGATGTGTTTTCTTCCTCCTTGGCTCTGTTATTCATTGAAAGTAGAGCAATTTGATGGAATCGTACTCTATAACACTATTAGCCAATATATGTTTCTGTGATGGTAGCCTTATTTCAATTTTTCAAAACGGAAGTTCATATATGTGTCAACTGAACATTTGAAATGGGTTTAATGTAACTGAGGAGCTGAAATTTTATTTACTGTTTACAAATTTAATTTTTAATAGCCATGTCTATGTAGATGTTATTATTATTGGGCAGCATGCCTAGAGGATGGACAAAGGAAGGGAGTACAGTAGATAATACTGGAAGGTACAGTGGCTTAGAAAAGTACCCTAAATCTAGTGAAGGGTTAATAAATGTTACTGTTTTTAAATCTGGAAATATCTTTTTATTGGATATTAATTCTGAAACTTTATTTTTTTTAAATAAAAGGTCGATCTACATATTGGCTTTGCTGATACATTGATACCTATACTCAGTGTTATGCCGTTTTAGAAATAGTTTGCATATGACATTACCAATTTCTTTCAACAATATTTTGATTGTATGGAAAACATCTTACCAAAAGAATGTTTACAGCATCTTTATTGATTTTACAACAGAATTAGTATCTATAATAGTTAGTTATAGTTTCTGTTTAGCAATTTAGACGTTTTATTTCTTTAAATATTGTTGTGTTTACTACTGTTTTTCATACCAATTCCTTTTTGTTATTTCTTGAGATTTATATTGAACATGATAAGTAACTACATAGTCTCAGGCTTGGAAATAACAAAGAGAATAACAAAGATAGATAATTTAAAAATATTTCTATAAATATGTGTTTCATTGTCTTTGATACCTTTTTACTTTTCAGAGATCCAAGAAAAAAATCCTGCCAAAATGTTTTATATCTCTACTTTTAAAAATTATGAAGTGTCAGTTAATCAAATAACTTATTTAAAAATACAACCCTACACTCCTGGAAATTATAGAAACCTACAATTACAAAGACAATCTTCTCTTATTTATTTTAATAGTAATTCCTGAGTTTGTAACACAAGTGAATGTCGCCTTGGAAGCCTTAAACAAGAACTCCTTAAACGTATTTGATGATAATCAATTTGTGGATATCTCAAAGAAGATCTATGACACAATTCATGATATCAGATGTTCTGTCATGATGATTCGGGTAAGTCTGCTTTTCTTTCCTTGAATTATTTCAACATTCTTCATCATCTGAAATGCTTGGAATGGTTGCAAGAAAGAGTTTATTCTATTCTCTGATATCAACACTGAAATCCATTAGAACTTCAGCAATTCATATGTATCCCCAAAGTCAGATCCACTGTCACAAACCATAATTCTACTTATGTATTTGGTTATAACTTATGTAAATGAGTATATTAGCTGCAGCATGTGCAGAAATGATAAGATGTATTGTGTACAAGTGTCTCATGGCATAATCAAGAGGCAAAGAGAAATATATCAAGTAATTTGCTTTCTTTCCTCTAACAAATGGCAAGTATCTTTCCTATTACTAAGTTGGAATTGATAAGGAAATATATTAAAACAAGGTATTTCTGTAGTGAAATCCTCTCTTCCTATATCACAGAATCACAGAGTGTTATGCAAGAAATCTGACCTGAGCCACCAGGAACAGCAAACTCTTGAACTTTCCCAGTCTGGGAGTTGTCTATTTAAGGAAATGCATGCCACATTTACAGCGATGTGAATGCATTGTAGGCATACTGTATATACACAGACCACAATCATGCTTTCACTCAAATGTTTATGTAAATTAATTTAAATGTTAGTAATGAAACAACATATGTATATGTAAGATATTAAGACTTGGGACAGGTTCACCTGCATGCAGACCCTTAAGTAAGGATTAATGTTATCAGAAGTGTATTTAGGAGCAAATAAAAGTGAGATTAGGATGGGAAGGAAGCTAATAAGGTATAATTATGAATCACCACAGGCAATTGGGGCTGATCCTGCTGGTGAACTCTGGGAGGTACTGTATTACACACCTCAGAATTATTTCACCTGAGGTGAACAAAATCTGGAAACTTAGCCACCTATTCATCCTTGATTAAATGCTATTCTCAGGGGTGGTACCTGGGCCTGATGTTCAGAGTCAGTCAAGCTCTTGTGGCCAAAGAAAGCAACCCTCAGGCAGGGTGGCAGGTGCTTGCAGTTAGAAGATTCAGCAGGACTGCTGAGTGTAATTTGTAAGAATGAATAGAGTTTCATCTGAAAGCTTCTGTCTGGACTTAACTACTAGTAACACTGTAGGATGAAAGTAAAAGTGGCAAGAAGATATGGGTAACGTATTAATAGTAGCTGATAGACCTGAAAGTTACAGTTAGGTGACACTGAGAAGTCCATAGGGCTGACAATGGAGAGCCTGGCAGGGTCGGTGGAAGAGTCTGCAAGACAGTGGTTAAAGTGTCAAGATATGAGATTTAGCATATCAGAACTTGGGAAAACCTGAAAGCCAACCAGTTATAGATATTAGAAAGAAGTCCCAACTCCAAATGTTTACATTTTTTTTTTCTCCACAATGTTGTGAAGCTACATGTATTTAGTAGTAATTATACTTTGAAGTTTGATCTTTTTTCTGGGCTGCCAATATGTGATATCATACTCTCTCAATGTTGAGCAGCTGCACAGAGCTGCAGCTCCCAGTCAGCCCCCCAGCCATGAGACTAAACAGCAGATACTCCATGGTGTATTGTGTTACTCATCTTGATATTCAGTAGGTTTGTTGTATTAAATGCAGTTTTGACTTAGATGGTATTTTCAATTTATAATGGATTTATTGAGCCCCATCATAAACTGAGGAACATTGTACTGATGAGCAGCATACAAGACTTTGTTCATATGATTGGAAACTATGAAGCTATACCAACACAGTAAGTGAAAAACAAAGAAACTTTATCAAATAATTCTTTTTTTCCTTGCAAAGGTTTTATGCCTTACCTGGGTAGACTAGTGGATTAGTACTTATCCCAAATTAGGAGGATAAGTGAGTCCAGTCAAGGAGACAAGCACTAATAGTGTAAAGAAGCTCTTTAGGAAATTGTCTTACCAGGACTAAAGCCCTACATTTTCACTATCCCTGCACAGATATTTGAGAAGATATGCCAGTGAAACAGTATATAAGAATCAAGGTAGAGAATACATAAAAGCTGTCTAGAGATGAAAAATCTTTATAAAACCTCTTTTAGCTAGATGTTCTAGTATTTACATTTTTTTCTTATTATCAAGATGACTTGTATATAACAAATCAAATTATCTTGCCATCATTTCTACATATTTCTCACAATGGTCATCTATAGGGCAGGAGAGCAATTTATTGTAATTATTAGTACCTTTGAGGCAGTATCTTTTTTCCTGATAGTCTATTCTTTTTCAAGGTAAATACTTCCATTTCTGTTAACTTTTCTCACAGGAATAATCTAGTATTTTGTGTTCTTCTTTAGTCCTTATTTAATTTTCAACAAACTTTTCAAGTGAAACTATCCAAAAACTGTTCAATCAAAGTAGAAGGCTTGTTCTTATGTGTCATTTAGACTGCTATAATAACTGTCTTTGTCTTATTTGTACCCCGTTTTAAACAAAAGGATTATTGAATTAAGGATGACTTGCTTTAAATTTTATTTTTTATACTGTTGTTTCCATTTTGGTTGTGATTGCCTCAGTCCTAAATTCTAATTCTGTTAAGTTTCATTTTGTTTTTAAATGACTTTTCATATAATTTATCTAATTGCTTTCTAATTTAGTTATTGACAGTGCCAAAGTAGTGATACCACAGGTTGTTGGTGACTGGCTCTCTCACATGTTGAAGTATAATATTAGAGAAGCACAACATGGCAAGCATATAGGGCAGGGTTTATTTAAAAAGAGGTAACACAGACTTCTCCCAGGGGAGAGAAGGGGGCCATAGCTGGTATCCTAGTATCCCAAGAAGTGAGTGGGTTTTGCCTTTTTATATGTCCTAGGCTTCCTTTTTCCTCCTATTCTATTCCCCTTATCTTTTTCCTTCCTACATAAGTGACTAGGCTCAGGAAATGCATAGTGGGATGGCCAAAAAGTGGGAGCCAGGTGGGCTGAAGGGGCCAGGAGGAGTCATCCAGGTGGGAAGGGGGAGCAATTAACAATTTCCTGTAGGGAGTAACAATTCCTGGGACAGGTTACTTTAGCAACAGGTTGGAGCAGGTTCAGATTATCTTGTTAAGAGTGGAGGAAGGGCTCTGAAGGAATTTAACATTTCAACTTCTCCATTGTCTGGTTCCCCTTGCCAATCTGCCTGTCTAATTCTGGCTTCACTAGCACCAATTAGGAACATAAAATGTGAAGTTGCATTTCCTTTATCTAGATTACTGATAAAAATAATAAATTATACGGTATTGGCCCTTTATCTGACTGAAATCTTTAATAGATAGCTCTGTTTAAGGATATTTGAATCCAATACTGCATTAGCTGAGCACATGTCTCTAAGTATATGATTTGAAAGAATGCTTTTTGAATTTTGAGATAGACATATTTTTTTCTTTAAATAAATTAGATGGCCATAAAAATAAGACAGATAAAAATAGAGTTTTGCTTGAAACTATAAAGGGAAAAATAGATGATGATGGTGAGAACACAAGGTTAAGAGAATATTTCTATTCTATATAGAATATTTCTATATATAAGAGAATATTTCTATATATTTCCACCATACTGACTCTCTACATGCTTTCTTTGCCAAAAAGCAATCTGCCTGCAGCCCAGTCTGGCCTGAGGAAACATGAAATGTCACATTCATCAACAAATTGAGTCAGGGGGCAGAGGCCTGGCAGTCAATGTAGATAATGAGTCCATCATCTCTGTCCCTACACCTGCAGATAAAGTACATATGTACTGTACTATATTGGTGTTGTGTGTCTGAATTCTCACACTCAAACTACTGGAGGGAGAGGCCCTGTCTGTTCCAGCTAGTTACTGACTCCCACAGAATGGTACCTGCTGCAATTAGAGTTCTGTGGAATTAAGTTCTGCTATATGGTTACCACTTGTATTGTTACTTTGAATGCCTGTATTTATTTCTGCACTGCAGAAGAAAATGTTATGCTCGAATTCGGGACCCCCAAAAGACCACCAGAGACAAAGATGGATGTAAGCAGTAAAGAGGTGTTTATTGCGAGCCAGCTGGGTCCTCCGTGCGTGCACCCAGCAACTGGTGACGCTGAGAGGCCCCGTGCCCAGGGTTTGCATCAGTTTTAAACACTCTTTGGGGAAGGCAGGGACCCCACATACATCATAGCATCTTTTAGCAAATCATCACACACCGCGGGAAAATCAAACAACAACTCTAAAACATGATTAGCACATTCACTGGTGGGAACAAGTTGGGTAAGGGTGATTGGTCAGTACAAAAATTCATTTGAACTGATTGGTTTAAGCCAAGAGGGGTGTTCATGCTGAACTACATGGTTTCCCAACAGGTTATCAACCACCATAAACTACTGGGAGGGTCATCTGGCATCCCAGGTATTTCCCTGTCTCATGCTGATTGGTGGCTGCTAGGGTATTGCTATGGGTCCCCACCTAGCCTGACTGAGTCTGGGACACCTGGCCCAGCAGATCTCTCCTGTTATTTGTAGATAAACAACTCAGCAGGGTGGGTATGTGCCTAGGAGTGCTCTGTGGGTCTTTCCAAGGACAAAGGTCATGCTCCTTCCTTGGACAGGCTTTGCTCTGAGGTAGAGGCTGGTTTTTCAAAAAAAGGTGTATACTACTGAATCCCTACTTTCAGTTTTCACTGCAGTGAAAAATTAAGGATTAAATATTGCTTCCTGAGAAGAGGAACAAAGTTAAACTGTCCATACTCCAGTGCAATGCAAATTATATAAGAAATGTTCGATGGAGAAATACAATACAATACAATACAATACAATATTTTTATACAGTGACAACTAACAATTAGAAAATATATTTTTAAAACGGGTAATAAATCAAATAAATTTAGTGATAAATTTAATAAAACACATATAAGGTCTATACTATAAAACTTACAAAACATTTTGAAGTTCCTTGAGTCATGTAATCACCCCCAAATGATTTCTGTTAACCCTTTCTACTCAAAGTCTAGAGTCTCAGACATTTTTTCTCAGAGGACTTCCATTTTTCTGGCTACTCTAATTTTCTCACACTTTCTTTTGTAGATAAAACTCTCTTTGTTTCTTTATTTTAAAATTTTACATTCATGTCTTGGTGCTTTGCAGATAAAGTTCTTTAGTTCATTGACTCCTACCCTGCTCTGAAGGCTGTAAGGAATTTTTTACATCCTTTGTATCATTTGTTCAGCATGTAAAATTAAATTTTAAAGTGTCCTTTGATTATCGTCTATTTTGAAATTCACTTTTTAAGGCTAAAGGATGTAGAAATTCGTCAACTTTATTCTCTCATTTCATTTTTTAAGTTAATGTAGTAATAATTTTGTCCAAAGATTATTGCGTTTAGAAATGAATTTTAATAAAATCAGTGTTTGCTGTATGCACCTTAGTTTTCATAGGATGATCTTGGATTATACCCCCTTTTACTCTCAAAAGTATCTTCTTTGAATGATAAATTGTTATGCTCACAGTAATTTCTGGGTCTGACTGTACTGTTTGAGGTCCAGTGGTGCATTGTCTGCACCTACAGGGCACTGTTCCATAGTGCTTGGCACTAATGACTGTAGTTCCCTGTCACGCCAGTTTGTCTCACCCTAGGGAATACTTTTTCTCTGTACAACTAACTGCTCTCAAATGTTAGCTTCTTCATGCTCTGCAGATTCTTTGTTGACTGTGGAGAATCTCTTCAGGCACCATTTTGAATTTAACACACAAAGACATAACATTTTTTTCATTTCTCCGTGTTAAGCAGATTTCCTAAATTCATTTTAATTGCTCTACTCTTTATTTTCACAGGAGTCTTGCCCTGAAATTCCAGTTAAAACATATGTCCTTTTTGGAAGTGTGATAGCTCCTTTATAGTGTCAGAAAGAGTTTGTAAAGAAGCTAGCTACCAAGGGACTTCCTAAGGGAACTTAATAAAAGGCCTGTGGCAAACTAACCTTAGCTTTATATGCAAATTTATGTCAGACTTTAGTGGGAAGAGTTCTATAGTGAAGCTCTTGCTGTTTCCTCTGAAAACAAAAGAGTGCAAGGTAGGGAAAATCAGAACAGCCTGCTGTGAGTGGTCAGCAAGAGCTGAAGTCTCCTGCTCTCCGCACACTTAATGGCCTTCCCTTTGGTATGCTATTTGAAGAGAATTTTGACTAAGGTAACCGAGGTGCCTAGAATAAGAAGGAATATTCATTGAGAAACATGTTGGTTAAGCTACAAAAGCAGTGTAGTGATCTCAGTTACTCATGCTGGGAAAAAGATGTTTGGCTTGAAGTCTTTGTAGGAGTAGCTCTCCCACCAAGGGTCAAAGCCACTGGAATGGCAAGAGTGCATGCAGTCCAGAGGGGCTTTGATGCAGAGTAGTCCTACATGGAGAGAGCTCTGTACAAGTACAGTTCAGAGACTGGATTCAAAATCATTAAATCTAAGGAGCCATGCATCTCTCTTTGAAAACACCTTCTTGTATTCAAGCAACTTGGTCCTTAGCATTGTGAACAGAAGAATACATGAGGAGGATGCTTAGTCGTGGATTTTTTAATTCTTTTATAATATAATTATTAGTACATGTAAATTGTACAAAGTAATGGGTTTCATTGTGAAATTTTTGTACATGTATATAATGTACTTTGAGGATATCCATACTCCCTATTGCCCTCTCTTACCTCTACATCTGACTTCCTCCCATTGGTCCCCTTTCATTCACAAATAGTCTCCATACTAATTTCATGCTTTTGTTCCCCTTAGATTCCACATGAGAGAAAATATGAAAAACATGTCTTTCTGACTCTGGCTTATATCATTCAATATGATGACCTCCAATGCTATTCATTTTCCTGAAAATGACATGATTTCATTCTTCTTTTTGACTGAATAATGCTCCATTGTGTATATATGAATTTTCTTTATCCATTCATCAGCTGATGGGCATCTAGGCTAATGCCATACCTTGGTTATTGTGAACAGTGACAGAATAACCACGTGTGCAGGTGTCCTGTTTGGGTGCTGACCTTGATTCCTTATGGTATATGCTTAGACATGGTACAGCTGAATCATATGGTACTCTTATTTTTAGTTTTTTGAGGAATCTATAAACTGTTCTCACTAGTGGCTATACTCATGAGCAGTATTTAAAGTTTCCTTTCCACACATCCTTGTGAGTATTTTTTATTTTCTTGATGATAGCCAACTATCAAAGAACTTCCTAAGGGAACTTAATAAAAGGCCTATAGCAAAATAACGTTAATTATGTTAGCTTTTCTTGATAATATCCATTTTTTTGTTTGATAATAGCTATTCTGATGGGGGTGAGTTGAAATCTCCATGTAGTTTTGATTTGCATTTCCCTGATTTGTATTGATATTGATCATTTTGTCGCATACTTACTGGCTATCTGCACTTGCCCCTTTGAGAAGTATTTGTTAAGCTCTTCTGTTCACTTATTGATTGGGTTATTTGTTCATTTTTGTTGAATTTTTTGAATTTGTTCTATATTCTGGATATTAATCCTCTGTGATATGAGTAGCTGGCAAAGATTTTCCCCCATCCTATAGGCTGCCTCTTCACTCTGATGATTATTTTCTTTGCTGTGCAGAAACTCTTAAATTTGATGTGATTCTGATTGCCAATCTTTATTTCCTGAGCTATAGGAGTCCTTTTCAGAAAACTGTTGCCTATACCTTTTACTTCAATTATTGCCCTTATGATTGCCTCCAGTGGTTTCAAAAGTTTCAGGTCTTACATTAAGGTCTTTGATCTATTTTAAGTTGATTGTTTTTACGAGGTAGGAGATAAGGCTCTAGTTTCAATCTTATACAGGTGGATGACCAGTTTTCCCACCACCATTTGTTGGAGAAGTTGCCTTTTCTCTGATGTATATTTTTGGCCTCTTTGTCAAGAATCAGAGGGCTGTATGTTTTTCCTGCATCCTCTATTATATTTCTTTGTTAAATAATGTTTATTTTTTTCTACCATTCTGTTTTGTTACAATGACTCTATAATATATTTTGAAATCAGATATTATAATGATTTAAGTATTATTCTTCTGTCAGTATTGTTCTGGCTATTTGGGATCATTCCTGCTTCCATATAAATTTTAGGATTGTTTTTATAGTTCTGTGAAGAATATCACAGGTATTTTGATGAGGAATACATTGAATCTGTAAATTGCTTCCACTAATATGCCCATTTTAACAATACTAATTCTCCCATTCCATGAACATGGGTGATCTTTCAATCTTTTAATGAATTTCTTTATTTTGTCTTTTAACATTTTTATTCTTGAGGTCTTCTTGTCTAGGCTTATTTCTCGGTATTGCATTTTTGAGGCTATTGTTAATATGATTGTTTTCCTATTTCTTTCCCAGCAGTTTCAATTTTGTCATATAGGAAAATTATGGATTTTTGTAAGTTGATTTTGTATCTTGCTATTTTGTTGAATTTTTTTATCCATTCTAAGATACATTTGGTGTACTTTTTAGGGTCTTCCAGATATAGAAACATATCCTGAGTAAAATGATATAATTTGATCTACTTGTTTCCTAATTGTATTCTTTTTATTTCTTTCTCTTCTCTGATTGCTGTGGCTAAATTTTCCAGTACTATATTGAGTAAGAGTAGTAAGATTTGTGGGCATCCTTGTTTTGTTTCTGATTTTAAAGAACATACTTTCAGTTTTTTCACATCCAGTAAGATATTGGAAAAAGGGTTTGCCAGAGAGAGCCTTTATTATGTTGAGGTATGATCTTTCCATTTACCTAATTTATTCAGAGCTTTTATCATAAAAGAATGTTCAATTTTATTGAAGGCTTTTTCTACATCAATATTTATGTGTTTTTTATCCTTGATTTATTTATTTGCCTATATTTAATCAACTTTACATCCCTGAAATAAAACCATGGTGTATGATGGTTTTATTTGATCATGGTGTATGATGTTTTTAATGTGATGTTGAATTGTATTTTCAAGTATTTTATTGAGATTTTGGCATCTATGTTCATCAACAATATTGGTAATAATTTTCTGTTTTTGTTGTGTCTGTATGAGGTTTTCATAGAAGACTAATATTGGCTTCACAAAAATCAATTTGTAGTAGTTGGTTCTCTTCCTAGTTCATGAAATAGTTGGTGTAGCATTGGTTTTAGTTCTTCTTTAAAAGCCTGATAAAATTCAGCCATAAATTCCTGTGGTCCTAGGCTTCATTGTTGGGAGAATAATTTTTATTGTGCAATCTCATTCCTTGTACTGATCTATTTGGGAATTCCAAATCCTCTTGTTTCAATTTTGGTAGGTCATATGTGTATAGAAATTTGTCCATTTTTTTCTAGATTTCCTGATTTATTTGCATATGCTCTTTCAAAATACTCCCTAATTTATACAGTGAATTTCAGTGGTTTTCCTTGCAATATATACATTTTTCCCTTTCAACTTTATGAATTTTGCTCTTTTCTCTCTGTCTTTTGGTTGGTTTGGCCTAGGACTTGTCAAAATTCTTTAATTTTTAAAATAACCAATAATTTGTTTCATTGATCACTTTTGTTGCTCTTTTAGTCTCTATTTCACATATTTCTGTTTGAAGCTTTATTATTTATTCCTTTTAATGATTTTGTATTTGGTTTGTTCAATTGGGATACAATTAGGAAACAAGGAGATCAAATTTTCTCATTTTCCGAGGGCTTGAGATATAACATTAGGTCATTTATTTGAGAGCTCTATATTACGAATGTGGACAATTATAGCTCCAAAATTGCCTTAACTGTGTCCTTTGGGTTATGTTAGGTTGTGTTTCCATTTTATTTTAGTTGTAGGAATATTCTAATTTATCTGATTAGAAAAGTTTCAAATTCCTCTGATTTCTACAGTGATCCATGTTTGTTCAATTTCGATCTGTTTGTATAGTTTATTCAGTTTCTGTTGCTGTTAAGTTCTAGCTTCATTCCATTATGGTCTGATAAGGTGAAGAAATTATTTATTTTCCTTTTTTGTATTTGTTAAGACTAGTTTTATAGTTTTGTCGCGATGGGCAAGGGTGCGACATATGCAGTCAAGGGGAGAAATAAAGAATGTCCACACACTAATGCCCTTTTCAATGCTTTATTCACTCAAATCACTCAGTACAATTTCACTCTATAGGTTCTTAATCAAGAAAATGACAATTCTTGATGCTAGGCACTGCAATAGACATAATCAATTCAAAGCAAACAATTCTAAGTTAACTTCTAACTACTGCAAACACACTTAATCATGACAGACCTATTACAGACATTCCCTCTGCATGCTAAGCTTAAGTGCTAGATTTAAAGTCTTAAGTCTTAGGCCTTAAGTCCAGCAGATGCACACTCACTCAGACCGCAGTGATCCCCTCAGGAATCAATGGAGGCTTCCTCTGGAGTGCAGCTGATGACTGCCAGAGGAGAGGGTCGTAAGGAGAACTCACCAGGGTAAAGAGGCTACTGTAGAGTTTGAGAGCAGTGAAGACAATGCAGAGGATCAGGCAAATGATGAGAAGAGTTGGGATGTCCATCCAGGTCCTCATCAGGCTCTCCGGCATGTGGGCATCAGTGTCAGCTGGCTGAATGTCTGTTCATTTGCTCCATCATTTATGCTGAATTTTGGGACTTCTACTCGCCCTTTCAATCCCTATCAGCCATTACCTGGTTTCTCAGCAAAATTTTTCATTCTAGGGTCAGGACATCTGGTCTGGTGGTTTCTGCCCTGATCTCTCGCTTCTGACTATATGAGTGCAAAGTCAAATGACAGTGACTTCACTCTGAGTTTTATCAAGGCTGTGGAAAGTGACTTATTTTATCATGCTATGCCTGATGACAATATTGGAGGGCTCCATAGGCTTGTCTGGTGGGAACTTCAGTTGTTAAGACCATCCTTAAAAGCTTATGTTATCTATTTTGAAGAAAATTCAGTGTGCTGATGATCAATACACATTCTTACGAATATTCTGTCATTGTTGAATGTTAATATTCTTTAGATTTCTATTAAGTCCATTTAATGTATATTGTAATCTAACTCTTATGCTTCTTTGTTGATTTTTTTTTTTGGTCTGAATGATCTCTCTATTGGTAAAAGTAAGTATTAAAGTCACCCACAATTTATTGTATTGAGGCCTATTAATGTCATTCTTTAGATTTTAGAAATTTTCTGCTATTATTTCATTGAATAAGTTCTCTGTATCATTAGCCTATAGTTCTATTCGCTTTCCTAAATCTATAAGTCATAGGTTTGGTCTTTTAATATTGTTTCAGAGACTTCATTTGTTCTGTTCATTGCAGCTGGATACCTCTGTCATTGTCATCTTTGTTACAGTTGTTATCATTGTCATCATCCTTTTCCCTCTCCTACTCCTCGTTCTTCTTTTCTTCCTCCTCCTCCTTTTCCTCCTCCTCCTCTTTTCCTCCTCTCCTTCTCTTCCTCCTCCTCCTTCTCTTATCTCTTTTCCTTCTTTCTTTATTGCTGTCCAAATATGCTAGTGTATCCACCTTGTCTTCAAGACATAATTTTCTTTGTTCTGCTTGTTCTAGTTTATTGGTAAGCTTTCAACTGAGGTTCTTTTATTTGACTTATTGAGCTTTTCATTTCTGTGATTTGATTGTTTCTTTTTTATAATTTCTATCTCTTTGATGAATTGTAATAATTAGTCTTTGACATTCTTTGTCCAGCATTTCATCCGCTTCAATATCTTTGTAGTCAGTTGCTGGAGTTATTAACTTTTGGACAAGATATGTTGTCTTATTTTTTTTTCTCATTTCTTATACTTCTGTATTGAAATTTGTGCATCTTTTGGGATGGCATTTTTTCCATTTTTGTGCAAGGGCCTTCTAAGTGATCACCCTTCTTTTAATGATATATACAAGGAAATCAGTGTGTGTGTAGTGTTGATTTTAATTCCAAATGAAATTCTTAGTTTCTTTCCCTATGGTTTCTTTAGCTGTGATTGGTAAGTTTTGAAAGAGTGTGTGCTGTGTCAGAACCTGCTTTTGCTCTAGGTGTTACAAGAGTGGAGGCCTTGTAAAAGTTCAGGCAGGTGTATTTTAGGTAGCTGCATTTGTGAGGTAAACCCACTGTAGCTACTCCTCTAGACTTAGCAGTGTTATGTAATCTGAAAGGATATGGAAACGACTTGTACTTTGATTACTCATAGGTATGATATTTATAGCATGTTTTTCATTTCTCTTTGTTACTGCTATGAGGACGAATAACTAGGAATGGGACTTCAGACCTTCCATAATTGTGTCTCCTTGGAGTCTAGTCATTGGCTGAAGTTTTTATGTCCCCTATTCTTTAAGTTGAACTATTCTCCAAGATTTGGGCAAGAATAGGTTTTGACTGAACTGAGGTATAACTGGGCTGGGAGTGTCATTCATTAGCAAAACAACTGTTCAATGCACTCAGGTTTGGGGATTAATCCCCAGCACTGCTCAGAATGAAGAAAACAAATGGTAGTAACTACTACTACATAAAACAAACCAGGTAGGAAAATAAAGTATTAACAGAAAACAAACAAACAAACAAACAAACAAACTAATACCATGGGAGCAATAGCAATAAAAAAGAGGGAGGCAATCATAATATAGAATGAACTAAAAAGTTACTAATTAATCAAGAGAATAATTTAAAAATCTAGAAAAATGCTATAAAATAATAATAGAAATATAGAAAAAGAATTAGAAGAAAAGAAAAATTAGAAAAAAGAGAAGGGAGAAAAAATCTAAAGATTTTTAAGAGTTTAAGAGAAAAGAGAAAAAAAATCCTAGTAAAGATAGAAGAGGAGAGAGAAAAGGTAAAGCAAGAAAATTTAAAATTACACATTAAAAAATAATAAAGGGAGAGAGAAAAGAAAACAAAAGGATAGATACAAATATATTAATATAAAGTATATAAATATATATAAATAGAAATATACATAGCTATCTCTCTCTCTCACACACACACACACAAAACAAAACAGGTATAACCAAATAAAAAGATAAATATTTTCTGTATACCAAGGAAGTTGTTTGTGTGGAGAAAAGATGTTTTCAACCTGTGATGAACAGATCTTATTTCTGTGATATCTTTGGCTATTGACCCCTGTGGAGAAGCATCCTATGCACCATTCACCCTTCTTTCTTTGTGTTGCTCACCTGGGGACCAGAGGGAGTCATTTGCAAGCAAATCCAATTTTGTAATTCTTGATCCTGCAGCTTGTTAGTACTGACTGGGGCACTGCAGAATTTCTGCCAACAGCAGTTTACTCTAGTTTTATTTTCTCTGCACACTTGTAGGGCAGAGCTGATACCAATAGCTGCAGCACACCCTGGTATCCAAGGCTTTCCTGGATTCCTGCTTCATGGGCTAGGAAATGCTATGGGGTCACAGCAATCCGCACTGAAGGGGGACTGGAATCAGCAGATTTCACCTATACTGTACTTCTCTCACTCTGATGTTCTGAAATTTAACTCCCAGATGTATTAGCAAGCAACTTTCATTTCCCATAGAGCTCCCATAAATGGTTTCCCAAGTTGTTAGTGCTAAATGGAAAGCAACCTTTATTTCCTTATCTGTCACAGATTGACTTCCCAGTGCATAGATCTCACAATGGTTTTATTTCAGAAGCTTTCCCCCATAGCCTAACTAGCTTTCAAGGCCAACACCTTCTGGATAAGTGTATGACATTTGTTGCTGGTACCTGGAAACAGGAAAATGTAGGAACTCTTGACTTCCAAAGTGGTAAGTCAGACAAGGCTTTCTCAAGATGGTTCCCTGATACTACACCATGATTATATGTTGAGAACTTGAGAATACCTCTTCCATGCCAGCACGCTATGCATATCCCAGGTCTACTGTCTGTTTAGACTTCACATCTGCATTTCACTGATACCTGTTTAGATCCGTTTCTTTCTTTGACCTGTATCCCTGGCCTATGCCTCACCAAC
This sequence comes from Marmota marmota marmota, assembly GCF_001458135.2. Classification (NCBI taxonomy): domain Eukaryota; kingdom Metazoa; phylum Chordata; class Mammalia; order Rodentia; family Sciuridae; genus Marmota; species Marmota marmota. The sequence goes on from NW_025999862.1 coordinate 6,389,345, forward strand.
AAGTGTTGGGTGCTAAGGCCCTCTTTCTCACTCCCTGTTTTCTCTCCAAAATCTGCATTTTTTTTTTCAAGTCTGTCTGTTCATCTCAAAACTTTAGTGCTGACCCTCAGTTACCCACTTCAAAGAGTAGCTGCTCTCCCCATTGTTTTAATTCTATCCCCAAGAGGAACTAGTGATCACTAGGTGCTTCTAATCTACCGTCTTGGAATGATCCAAATTGTTGTGAGCTTTTAAAGAATATTTTTTTTTATTTTTGGTAATTATAAAATGGCTTATTAAAAATAAGCTTATCTTAATAATTAAATAAGCTAAACTCATATTAAGTATTAAATCTAATAAGTTTTTATTTTTATTTGGGGACAAAATCGTGGTTCTATCCTAGAAACTCTGAAGGTATGCTAATTTCAAGAAGTTTGGCTATATGGTGGCATTTCAAAAGTAACTTTTATAGAGTCGAATAAGACTTCCAAAGAAAATACTCTTAAAAAAAAAACAATTTATGAAGTGATGACTTTTAGGAAATAGGCTTTGGAGTAGCTAATAGAGGAAGGGAGATTGAGAATTTTATATTTCCAGTATCTATAAAGTAAGTTATCATGTTTCAAAGGGAGAAATATACTGGAGTCTGATAGCAAAAGTAGAATTGAGGTGCTTGAGGTCACACAGTGATAGGAGAAGTCGCAGGACGAGAGTCAAGGTCCTTAGGCATCCGGCTTCAGAACATTTTCCTTTATCACAGGAGAAGGAAACAACTCAATGTTTCTACACCACAGGAGCCTTTAGGCCTCACTGACTTCCCTTTGTTGATGGACCAGTTATAAACATATAAACCCCAAGAAGCACTTTTTGGGCAATTGGTTGAAGAACACTTATCTGACATCTCTTCCCCACTCCTTCAGATTGAGTCACATTGGCCTGCTGGCTGTTCTTTCAATTTGCCAGACCACCCACCCTTCTGGTATCCTTTTACTTACTGTTCTTTCTAACCATAATGCTTTCTTCCTTCACTGGGGGCCTCTTCTGGGCTGCTCCATCATTACCTTGTCCAACATCCTACATAGGTCTCACATAGAGTCATACGTAAAAATAGCATCTCCCACTTCATCCACTCCATTTCCTTCCTTGTTCAAGTTTATTTACATAGTATTTGTCCTGACAATGGGCATGCTTTATAGTTATTAATTTATCCATTTTCTTTCTTTCCACAAAGAATATAATCTATATGAAGGAAGGAATTTTTAATAAAAGCTTTTAAAGAATCAGATGTCAGGGTTTTTTTACAATTAAATTAAGTGGTTGATTTGTATTTCAAATTTTACATTTGAAATGTCATTATTTTTAAGGAAATAAGGGCAAGGAAAATTTATTTTATTTTAATGTTTTATATACAAAAATGATGGACCATAGAAAACTAACTTGATGTATACTATCATGAAAAAAATTATAATTTGCTTAATGTTCAATTTAAAATAGTTTCAAGAGTGCCAAATATTTCTAAGTATTATATTTTGTGTTCACTAATGAGGTCACGAATGTGTAGTGCATCTGTATTGATTCTATTTGTCTTAATTGAAACCCCCATATACTTGGATCCATGTGGTTGTTTTAAAAGTCCTCTTTTACTCCTTTACCCTTTTGCAGAGGACAAAATTGTTCCTTAAAGATTATAACAATTGTAAAATGACCCCAATGAGACCTCTTGATTGTGTGTATAAGTTTTGGGGTTGTGAAAGAAAGACCATTCAGTATGGAGTTTTGGGGATTTGCTGGTGGAGTGCATTTTATGCATATTTTTCTCCATTATCAGTCCCTTGGTGTTATAAGCTCAGAAATGACACCAAATTATCTACAAATTTAATGATTAAAATGTGTTTTATAGTATCTTACATTGCAGTATTTGGAACAGAAATCAGAAATTTAATTAAAGTCATAAAATACAGAAAGATACCATAAGAAAAATTATTTCCAACCTTAAAAATGGCAGTAAGCCACGTTAACCAGCCTATAGTGGTATCTTTGCTACTTCATATAAAAATAAAAACTAGGGATTTGTATGTATCTTCTACTATTACTAAAATTAGTGATCTGGGAATAAATTCAGGAAATTTATATTGATAAAAATTTATAGAGGTTTATATTTTTTCTTAAAATCTGAAAATTGTGATTATTTAAGCAAGGGAGAAATAATAATTGGATAGACAACAAACAGTCCCTTATATTTACCATTGAAGAAGGATGGGAATTATAATCAATTACTAATCATACTGTTTATGCCTCACTAAATATATTGATCAGAAGTAATTGTCAAGGATTAATCTTCCTTAGAATGAGGAACCCCTCTCCAAAAGGGACTTGGGAAGAATGATGAAGGTAATAATGTTGATAATGATGATAATAATAATAATAGAAAAAAATGAGGCTTGTATTTGTAACAATATTTTTGTATTTGCAATGAACTGAAACCAAGCATATGCCAACAGTATTTCTAACTGCCTACTGTCTCTTAGGAGATTTAGGAAATCAGACTGGCAGTCATGCATGTTCATCACCAGAGCAGCCAAGGTGAAGGGATTCAAGTTGCGTCTCGCCAATTTAGGGACTTCTTGAGTCTATTCCAAAGTATAACATGTCACTGATTACAGAGGATTTTGGTGTTAAATTGACAGAAGAAATTGCTAATCAAAACGCAAGTGGGAGATGTAAATGCAAGAAGATATGAACTCACCAATTAATGCACAGGGAATCATTTTCTCCTTCAAATGCCTGTTTCTTTACTAAATCTGAAGCTTTCCCTGTTAGCTTTAGAAAAAGCACATCGATCTAGAAGGTTGAAAGACCATGATATACTGGCTGAGAAATGGATTAGAAATCAGAGTCCTTGATCCTGGCCTCAGCTATATACTATAGTAGCTGTGGAGTCCTAGGTCCCTCATTTAACATAATTTTGCATGGTGTCCCAATATATAAGGGGAGGGAATAATCACATATGTTAAGGGATCTCCCCCGTCACCTTCCTTTCATCTCATTTTTCTCACTCTCTTATAATTCCTGCCCCTGTCTTTTTCATTCATTAAGTAGTCTTATTATCCATTGATTTAGATAAGCTTTGAATTGTACTTACTATGTGTCAAAAATGAATCATATACTTAAGTATATAATGAAGGATAAGGTAGGTATAATCTCCATTTTATGGAGTTTATATTCTTGTGGGCAGAGACAGAGTAAATAATTATGTAGACAAGGTGATGATGAGTGATCAGAGGTAAGTAGGATGATATGCTGGAGAGAAAATTGGCATAGGGGAAAGCAGCACTTTAGTTATAGTAATTAGAGAAATTTTTTTTGGTTATTAAGAGAGAATCAGCGATTTTATGACAGAGGAATGCTCCAGGCAGAGTAGAGTACCTGCCGAGATGACAAGATTGGGGAACGTCTTGTTATGCTTAAAGATAGGAAGGAGACACTGTTTCTCAAACTTAGTGAATAGAAGAGGGGAGAAGTATAAAATAATTTAGAGAGGTAGATATTACAGGAAAGGTTATATTGGCCTTGTCAGACATGTTAAGCAATATGAATTTTGTTTCATAGTATGGTGTGCTATGAGAATAAGAATGAGCAGTGTATCTCCTTTGCAATTTTGGAAACCCACTGTTATGGTTTGGTTATGAGATGTCCCCTTGAAAACTCCTGGATTAATGCAGCAATGTTCTGAGGAAGAGTGATTGGATTATGAGAGATGTGACCTAATCCATCCATCCTAGTTTGAATGACCTGTTGGTAACAGTAGTCAGTTGAGGTATGGCTAGAGGAAGTGGGTCACTGGGTGTGTATCCCTGAAAGTATGTATCTTCACTGTGGCCCTTTCTCCATCTTTTCTTTATATTTCCTGACTCTGCCATGAGCTGAGCAGTTTTCCTCCTCTGGGTTTTCCCCCATGATATGCTGCCTCAGAGAAATAAAATGGGCCATCTGTGAACTGAGACCTCTGAAATTATAAGCCCCAAATAACGTTTTCCTCCTTTAAGTTGTTCTTATCAGGGATGTTGGTCATAGCAATGCAAAAGATGATAAAAGCAACCTTTCTTGATTTTGTTGAAAATGGACTTTTCAAAAAAAATCTTCAAAAAATATCTTAATCAAACAAAATTAAAACCAAGATGGATGGTATAGGAAAGGAGAATACCATCTTGACAGAGTGGTGTCTCAATGTGGTGTCTTTTTTTTTTTTTTTTCTGAGAGAGATGAGATGAGAGAGAGAGTAGAGATGTAATTT
>NW_025999862.1:6393639-6420119 GCF_001458135.2 Marmota marmota marmota
TTTTTTTTTTTTTTTTTGAGAGAGAGAGAGAGAGAGAGAGAGAGAGAATTTTTTAATATTTCTTTTTCAGTTTTCGGTGGACACAACATCTTTTATTTTTATGTGGTGCTGAGGATCTAATCCAGCGCCCCGTGCATGCCAGGCAAGCACATTACCGCTTGAGCCACATCGCCAACCCTTAATGTAGTGTCTTAAATAAGGCTCCTTAGTGCATTTTAAGCCCATTACAGAGTGATTTTAAAGTGCATCTTTCAAGGGAGAGAACTGGTTGGGATTTGGTGATATTGTAGATTTGAATGGGTAGACACAATCTACTAAGATTTTGAAGTAAATCTTGAAGAACTTATTGATAATATTTTGTATACACTTGATTAAAATATATTATTGGCATCAAGTTGACAATGTAGAAATGTAAAAATATGTAAATATAAATTAGAGGGTTGTTTTTTTGTTTTTGGTACCAGGGATTGAATTCATGGGCACTTGGCCACATCCCTAGCCCTCTTTTGTATTTTATTTAGAGACGAGGTCTCACTGAGTTGTTTAGTGCCTTGATTTTGCTGAGGCTGGCTTTGAACTCACAATCATCCTGCCTCAGCCTCCCAAACTGCTGGGATTACAGACATGTGCCACCACACTTAGTTAAATGATATTTTTTATATTCTTTTTTTCTTCTAAGTCTTCAAAATTTCCTGTTTTACATTTACATAGAATATCTCATTTCATATTAGCAAATTTTTAGGGGTTTAATAGGTATAAAATAACACAAAAGTTATTTTCTTAAATTAGGTACTAGAAAATTTCAAAGTATATATGTTGCTTATACTGTACTAGCCTAGATTGTTGACAACAGATCAACTAAAAACTTATTTTGGAGCTAAACTTGACTGGATTTTCTAAGAATTAATGTGGAATTGAAGGAAATTGAGAAACAAATGTGTCTCTTAGGTTTCTTGTTTTGAGCCATTGGGTGTGAATGTGATTTAATGAGCTAACAGAGACTTGGAGAAATCAGTTTGGGGAAATTTAATTCCATTTTAGTCAGCTCATTAGACATCAGATTTTCTTTTTTTATATAGCTATGTTTTATGGGTCATTGGATATATGGTTTTGGTACTTAGAGCACAACTTTTGCCTATGATAGAAATTTGGTTTTCCTTAGAGTGTAATTACATGTAGATAAGGGTATATTGGAGAAGAAAATATGATTTTATAAAAGCACATTTAGGAGGAGAAACTAACAAAAGAGACTGACAGGTGGTAACTGGAAAGATAGAAAAGCAAAACAGTGCTGTTTCAAAAACCAAGACAAGACTATTTCAATTGTATAGAATGTTTATAGGACTAGTAATGTTACCATTGGGATGTCCCATTGAAGTCCAGGTCCTTGGTGTCCCAAACAAAGAATTGAGCGAGACACATAGAAGTAACCAAGTCCGATTTATTGAAGGTGAGATAACACTCCTTTGAGTACCCTCTGTTGTGCTTAATGGAGGGGGCCAATTAAGAGAGAGAAAGGCTCAAGGTCCCAGTGTCTGGAAATCAGGGTCTTATGTCCTGAACTGTGGAGATGTTCTCTTCCCTATGCCAATCTATTTGAAGACTTAACCCATTTTCTTCCATTTGTTATCTTATGATAACTGATTAGAATATTCTCTAAATTTCCCCCTCATTGATTACTTTACTTTAGAAAACCTATTTAGAATTTGGCCCACTTTACTTCCTTTGGTCAGTTTAAAATTTGAACCTGTGGTAGAAGTTGTCATGGTGATAAGTACTTAGTGGCCGGAGTTGTCATGGTGATGGGATTTATTATAACCAGGGATAGGATTCGTCTTCTTGTCTTATCCTCTAGTGGCTTCTTTCTGATCCACCATCTTTCTTCTGTATCCACCATCTTGGTGTCCCTGAACTCCTACCTAACAATAAAATAAGGAGAAAATGTGTTTATTTTAGTTGGGAACATGGATAATCAAGTAGGTTAACATATATTTATGCAGTATATTGGTGTGAAGATGTCCTAAAATTGATGACTAAGGCCATAGTTGGCAAAAAGAGCCAAATACCTCTGTTGTAGTGTGAGATGAGTTATCCCCCCAAAAGCTCCATTGTTAATGCATGAATATTCATAGGTAAAATGATTAGATTATCAGCCATATAACCTGATCAGTGGATTAATCCATTTATTTGGATTAATAAATCCATAATTGAAAAGGATTAACTGGGTGGTAACTGTAGACAAGTAGGACATGGCTGGAGGAAGTAAGGTACTGGACATGTGCCTTTGAAATTCAGAGGTTTTTTTTTATTGGTTATTCAAAACATTAAAAAACTCTTGACATATCATATTTCATACATTCGATTCAAGTGGATTATGAACTCCCATTTTTACCCCAAATACAGATTGCAGAATCACATCGATTACACATCCACATTTTTACATTATGCCATATTGGTAACAGAGTTTGTCCCTGGCACCCTATTTTCTCTCTGCTTCCTGACTGTCTTGAACTGAGCAGGTTTCTTCTGCTGTGTCCTTCTGCCAGAATGTCCTGCTTCACCCCGGCACAGAACAATGGAGTTGGCCAACCATGGACTAAAACCTCTGGAACTCAGCCAACTTTTCCTCCTCTAAGTTGTTCTTATTGGGGATTTTGGTTGCTGCAACAAAATGCTGACTAACACAATCTCACTTATACACTGAGAAAACTCTCAGCCTCTTGGAGCTAGCAATCTTCACAGGGATTAGATAGAAATAGAGATGATACAGAAGAGTGAGTTAGATTTTTTTTTAATGTGCAATGTTCATGAATAGAGGTAAAATAGTTTTCTATTTTTCTATTGAATGGTTCTTTAGGACACTGTATGTTGTCCCAAAGAAACGTTACGATGGAGGAAAATTAACAAATATATTCTGAAAGCCCAACAATGATTAGAATTTAGACATCATAAAGCAAACTATACTTCATGTATCCATAAAGTCATAGAATTATAAACATATATGTAGGGTTTTGATAAGATCTAGTTTCTAATGATTCTTAGTGTATGTAGCCCAATCTTTTTTTTCTTTTATATATATATATATATATATATAGTTATAGTTATAGATGAACACAATGCAATGCCTTTAATTTATTTATTTGTTTTTATGTGGTGCTGAGAATCGAATCCAGTGCCTCACACATGCTAGGCAAGTGCTCTGCCACTGAGCCACAACCCCAACCTAGCCCAATCTTTTTCGCTTTTCTTACAGTTCTTGCTATTGAACTATATTGTCTTTGCTTAGAAGGCCTCTTTCTTCTTGTGTTCCAAGGAGTGTCCTTAGAAAATTATTAGTCTTTGCTTGTGCATTTTCTGAAAATAATTGTCTTTAAGTACAGTATCCATCTGTTGTTTTTCTTTGGAGAGATTTGCTTTGCTACAATATGCTCTTCAAAATGCTGCCCCATTCTGTTAATCCGAATGATGACTGTTGCCTAATTCAGTTCTTTCTCTAATGTAAGACTTAGTTCTACATGTGTTTCCTGTTCCAACAACATATTTATTATCATAATTAGTTTTTTCTAAATCAAAGTTGTAATGGGAACAGTTGTCTCAAATCACCTTTAGAAGAAAGTATCCTTCCCTGATTATGTCAGAGCTGAAAACACTTTCACTCATTGGCCATATCAAGTAATCTCCTGTGTGATACTAATGACATTCCACCACCTCATATCTCTCCCTTGTCAGTAACTTTATGTCCAGTTTATGATAGATGACAAAACCACTTTGTAAAAAACAAACAACTAAACAAACAATAAAACACCTACATAAATTAAAATGACTGGAGAAAGAGGAAAGTGACAACTTGGACAGAAGTCAAGTTAGTTTCTCTGTAAGAAAAGATGAGGTAAAAAAAATCAAGTGAAATAATTTAAATGCATTGAAGTGAAGACAAGAGAAAATGCCCTTCTGTTTAAAGCAAAGTTGCAACAGATACTGAGAAGATAAAAAAAAAAAAGTTATACCCTTGAGCAACTGGTAATGAAATCTAGCCTGAGGGAAGGAAGTTTTGAGGAGAAATCATCACCTGACAGGAACTTTACAAACTTCTCTCATTTCATCCCTAAAGCAACCCCTGAGGCAGGGATTTAGAAATCCATTTTATTGATAGGAAAGGAAACTTGTAACTTAACAGCACTGTCCCAAAGTCACTCTGATAGACAGTGGTCCAACAGAAGTTAAGACTCAACAGTTCCAAGGCCTGTTGTCATATGCTACATGTAATGTCTTGGTGAATCCCTAAGGTACAAGCAATTGCTGTGTTCGATCTAGAGTTCCTGGATATGGAGGTATGGGAGATTAATTTGAGTATATCTGAGCTATCCTTAAGAATTTGAAAGCATAATTAATTTCAGTTATATAAAAGGTAATGATAAGAAACAAAAAAGAAGTATGATTTGTTAGACATTGCTCAGGGTTTTACAAGGGTCTTCTAAGTGCTATATACATCCTGTCATTTACCTGTTCTGCTTTTTCTTGCTCATAATGAGCTTGAAGAAATTTGCATATGTAAAGACAAGAGGAAATAATAGCCAAGGAAACAAGACTGAGAGCTTGCTTCTTATTAGGTTTCTACTTGCAGGACAATTTATTCCACTACATCTGATTTTGCAGGTTGGGCCTATTATAAAGACTTGAAGTCAATTTGGGTAAGAATAGACTCTAACAAAGAATTTCTCTATTTTCCCACAAACCTGAAGATATTTTATACAAATATAGAAAACTTTTGCAGTTAGGGCTTATTTGGTTCTGTTAGTTTGAATTAATATCCCTCTTTAAAAAGCAATAGCTTTTAATTTAAAATTATTGATTTGAGGAAGCAGAGCTTTTTAGGAATAAAGAAGTGTTTGAAAACACAAAAATCCAATTTTGAAGAATATGTATCAAGTTTATCAATAATAATAAAAAAAACCTAAAGATAGGCTTGAGGAAGTCTGTATCACTCCATCCTCCAGGGAGAGTACTTAGCATTATTCTCTGTCTTAGAAGATCAGTGACAAAGGAAGTGTGAGGGACCAGACTCTCTTGGGGCCTGTGGGGAAAGCATGCATTGTAGGCTTCCCAGCCTCTTCCATGGTGAAATCTTTGTGGCCAATGCTGAGGAGCCCAGAGGGAGGGCAAGCCAACACCTAGAGTGCCCATCACCATGGAGTGCTAATCTGTCTTCTATGCTGTACACCTTCTTTTTGTTGCTGTTCGGAGATACTTGCCACATGTTCCCTGAGTTATGGAAAAGGTACTCTTTTGGTTTCTCTTGACTTAGTTCCTCTTTGTTGGAACTATTATAAGGCCAAGTCTGATGCCAGGGCCTCAGGCATCAGGAGACTGAGGCTGGAGGATTGTAAATGCAAGACCAGCCTGTGCAACTTAGTGAGACCCAGCCTCAGAATAAAATTTTCAGGACACATGAGCAAAACCTTCTAAATATGGATATGGATTAGAAAACAATAGGAAAAAATGACAAAACAAGGAAAAGGCCTGCAGAAGCCTTTTTGAAGGGACGCCTTGTCTTTCTGCATCTGTTTGGCTACTACACAGAATATTAATGTGCATTTGTACTTGGTGGTAATGATAGGGGTGTTCACATGGTTGATCAAAATTGTTCTGCCAGCTATGATGCAGTGATGATGGATTACCCCTGTCAGGATAGCCAGTTAGAAATTTCTACATCAGATGGCCAAAGGGGATGATATGACACAGGTTTGAATCAAAATAACAAACTAGATGGAAAAAAGACAGGTTTTACTTTAGACAGAATAAAATATGCTCTAAAACTGAGCAGAAAGTGTAGTAAAAAGAATTTCCTTCTATGGCTCTCCACTACACACCCACCCTCGCCTCCTTGCGCTGAGACTTTAGACAAATCATATAAGCTCTTCGTATTTTAAACTTGATGTGTTCTAAAAGGTTTTTCTCAGATTAAGTAGAGATAATGAATATGAAAACTGTTTAAAACAAAACTGCAAATTCAGGAAAATACTATATATCTGATTGTTCAAGTCAGAGACTGAACCATCATCCTCTGATGGTCCCATTCACCTGGTTCACCAAGTTCTACCACCTGTGGATACAAAAACAATTTTGTGATTTTTGCCTTGCCTGGGACTTCAACCCTTATTCCACAATAATTTCTACTCATGTTTGTATATGTTTAGATGTCACTTCTGGAAGGATTTCCTCACCCTAACTCCGAATTAGATCTTCATTCTGTTTATTCCTATAATACCTTATAACTTCCACACAATTGATTATAATAATTATCATATTTTTCTGTTAGAATTTAAGCACAAACAAAAAGAACTATGACCTCAGATCTTTTTGCTCTTCACTATGGTACCATAAGACTTGGCTCATAATAGATAGTAACTAGTTTTTTTGAATAAACACATGAATAAATATCTTGCTCTGAAATGTAAAATTAAAAAAGGATATTATTATAGAAATTATGGTTAAAAGCAACTTTTATTTAAGAACTTATTAAAATAAATATTTTGATGCCTATGGCAAGTAAACTTTAAAATTAGAATGTTGAATTTGATATTTTATTTAACAATCATGTAATGATTGGGGCAATATATTGATTTTTCTTCTCATCTACATTATATGCTTTTCAAAGTTCTTCTTAACTTACATAAAAGTTTATATATATCATAAAGAAATACTTCTTTGAGATAAAAGTGATTTTTTTTGTATTTCATAGACCGATCTGGCATAATGTTTAAGAGTATGGTCTTTAGGTCAGACTGCTTGCAATTTAATTCCTGGTTCCACTACTTAATAGCTGTTACATTAGGCAAGCAACTTAACCTCTCTGTAAATGTTTTCTTACTTATTTGTGAAATGGGGATAATAAATCCCTCACTGAGGATTAAATGTTCAATGTATTTTGGAACTCTGGCACACAGTAAATATTTAATGAATAATTATTATCTTGTTATTCAAACAGTGTTGATATTTTCAGTTTCTGAACTATCATGTTAAATAGTAATTAGGATTTCTTATATTTTAAAATCATTTTGAGATACTGAAATATTATAAAGCATTTCTTATATAGCTAATGATACATGTTTCTATTAATATTTTATTATTTAGTTTCAATTTGCTGTTGTGGAACTGTTGGAATTTCTGAATTTCAAGAAGTTTGCTTAGTGGATTTTAATCTACTATACTGCATTGGCAAGAGTATTCAGTATTCTAATCACCAATTTACCCTTATAAACATAAAACATTCAGTTCCAACATAATTTCCAAGGGAAAATTTATGGAAACTAAGAAAATTAGTCTAAAAATCCATCTTAATAAAATGAACTCTCTAAATATCTAAGAAAATTTTTAAAAATGAAGAATTTGAGGAGCATTGTCAAGTATCAAGTATTTAAAACAATTTTAACTCTATATTATTAATCATGTGACATTGCTTCATAACTATAAAAACTGATGGGTGAAATAGAAGAGATGCCCATGAAAGAAACCCTTAAAAAAATGAATGTTTTGGGGGAATACAAAATGGATACTGAACACAATCCTCTTTGTGGAGAGTTTCTGTGAGTATGGCATTTTTATAGTTCCCTTCTGAAAGAATTCCTGATGCATGGATTACTGTTTAGTCCCTTATGTAAACCTACCTGTGGATTACTAGAACAGGATTCACTTCTCATCCAAAATTAATCACCTAGAATGATCAGTGGTCTATGAGGTAGATCAATATGAAAGGTCTCCATCATCCAGTACTGACATTATATCCCATGTATGGTAACTGGCCAATTCAATCAGATCCTCTTTTCTGGGTTCACATAGGAATAGCAATATTAGTGGAGTAGTGCAGAAGACTGAAAAAGAAAAGGTGAGGTGACTGTTAAAAAGCTATAAGCAAGCTGAAATAAAATCTGAGTTTGTAATAGCAACAGAAAAATAAAAAATGGAAGCATAGAGAGTAGTTAAGTTGTTGTAGGCTATCGGTTTAGGGGGGCAATAGACAACTGGAAGATAAGGTAGTGATAGAACAGCAAAGTTACTAGAGCTGCAACATACTCAGATGTTCTAGGGAATTTTGCATCTTTCATTTATAGTCTATAGTATATCTCATTATCTTGCCTCTGATGATATTTTGATTCCAAGATTGCAAACTAATTTTGTGGCTGTATTTCACCTACTCTGTATCTTATACTTTGCACTAACCAGATTTGTTGCAGTGCCATTGCTATGCCTACTGAGAGTATGTTGTATAAAGTTTCTAGAAGTATATTAAGACATTTTAAAATTCACCTCCTAATTTTAAACACTAAAATCATGCTGCTATATAAATTCAGAGTTATAAAGTTCAGTGACCTACAGAAATATTAATATATTTGCAGGTTGTGCAAATAGAAATTGATGCAATATTAGTATCATCAAGGTGAATTAGAGGAAATTAATTTATGGTGATCTCTTGTACTACTTTTAGAAAATGAATCTAGAAAAAACTTGATAAAAGAGGTTTGAGATTGGTATAAAATTTTGATGATAGTGAATCCGGAGGGGAAGAGAAAATCTGTGGGTTATAGTTTATTATTTTCTCATAGACAAGCTAAACTATACATCAGAAGTAATTAGTTCTTATACATCTTATTCATGAGGATAATGTCAAATATGAATATCCTAACTCATATTATTTTGTGGAATTTTTATTTATCCTGTATAAATTCTATTCCAAGTAGTAGAATCAGAAGAGTACAGGGAAATGGATGGCACTAGAGCAGATTATGCTAAGTGAAGCTAGCCAATCCCTAAAAAACAAATGCCAAATGTCTTCTTTGATATAAGGAGAGTAACTAAGAACAGAGTAGGGACGAAGAGCATGAGAAGAAGATTAACATTAAACAGAGATGAGAGGTGGGAGGGAAAGGGAGAGAAAAGGGAAATTGCATGGAAATGGAAGGAGACCCTCAGGGTTATACAAAAGAACATACAAGAGGAAATGAGGGGAAAGGGAAAAATAATACAAGGGGGAGAAATGAAGGTCAGTAGAGGGGGTAGAGAGAGAAGAGGGGTGGGGAGGGGAGGGGAGGGGGGATAGTAGAGGATAGGAAAGGTAGCAGAACATGACAGTCACTAGTATGGCAATATGTAAATCAATGGATGTGTAATTGATGTGATTCTGCAATCTGTATATGGGCTAAAAATGGGAGTTCATAACCCACTTGAATCAAAGTGTGAAAGATGATATATCAAGAACTATGTAATGTTTTGAACAACCAACAATAAAATAAATAAATAAATAAATAAATATTTGATACACTTGACATTTAAAAAAAAAAAAAAAAAAGAAGCTTCCAGATCCCTTGCCAAAATATTGTGCCATTTTATACTTTCATGAGCAATATACAGGAGTTCTGATGACTCCAGTTCTCAATATTTAGGGTTGTATGTAATTTTTACTTTATTTACTTCAGTGAAGGTAAAAATCATATTTCCTATTTTTAATATGCACTTTCCTAGTAATAAAGAATAAAGACCATATTTTATCTGCTTATTGCCTATTTATGTTTCTTTTGTGGTATATATTGAATCATTTGCCCATTTTTTTAATCAAATCTTTTCATATTTTTATTTTTTATTTTTAGGGGTTTTCATATATACTTGATAGAAATCCTTTACTTTAACATTTTTACTGTTAATATTGAATTTTGTCTCCAATCTGTAGGTGTCTTTCTTCTCAATTCCCTGTCTTTATATGAGCAGAAAATTTTAATTTTAGTGAAAAACAATGTAGCTATTTTTTTTTTATGGTCAGTGACTTGCACGTGTTATACAAAATGATATCAATTATCTAAAAGAGAAAAAGCATAAACTATAAGGTTTTTGAAAATTGTCTCCTACATTTTCTTTTAGTAACAGAACGGTCCTGGGTTTTATATTTGGGTTTATTTGATCTGTCTTTGAATATCCCATATATTTGAAAGTTTCTAGTTCTATTCTAATTCTCATTTGATTTTACAAATGCCCTTTGTTCCAGTTAACATTTAAAGCGATTATTTAAGTTTTCTTCATTTTCATTTTGATTGATGACCCGTGATATTTTAATTCTTGGTTTCTTTCTGTTGTTTTTGTTGTTGTTGTTTTATTGGCAGGGATTGGACTTGGGAGCACTCAACCATTGAGCCACATCCCCAGAACCATTTTGTATTTTATTTAGAGACAGGGTCTCACTGAGTTGTTTAGTGCCTCGCTTTTGCTAAGGCTGGCTTTGAACTGACAATCCTCCTGCCTCAGCCTCCAGAGCCACTGGGATTACAGGTGTGTGCCACAGCACTTAGCTCTGTTTTTATTTTATTTTTAAAAATTTGTTCTAATTAGTTATATATGACAGTAGAATGCCTTTTGGCACATTTTACACAAATAGAGCACAACTTCTCCTTCCTCTGGCTGAACATGTTGCAGAGTCATAGCTGTAGTATAATCATACATGTATTCAGGATAATAGTGTCCTTCTCATTCCACTATCCTTACCATCTCCCCACCTTCACCCCTCCCCTCACTCCCCTCTGCACACTCCAAAGTTCCTTCATTCTCCTCCCACCCCTTATTATGGATTAGCATCTGCTTATCAGAGAAATGATTTGGCCTTTGGTTTTGGGGGTTTGGCTTATGTCATTTAGCATGATATTCTCCAGCTCCTTCCATTTGCAAATGCTATAATTTCATTCTTCATTAAGGCTGAGTAATATTCCATTGTGTATATGTACCATATGTTTGTTCAGTGAAGTGGCCATTTTTTTTTCTTTTTAGTTAGGTTGTTTTGATCTGTTTTGTGTATATATCTGTTTATAATTAAGTTTTTCTTTGCAGACCACAGTAACGTAAGACTCACTCTATCAAATTCAAGATCTTTGATTATTCTCTTAGTTTACTACTTTTAAAGAATTTTCTATTATATTAGCCTATGATCTTCACTGTATCCTGAAAGATAAGTTATAAGTTCACTTGAAGGAAACATGATTTACTTAATTTGTCTTTGGAACAATAACTAAAATGAATAGGTCATCCTGTCTTTTCTGTATTTTAAATTTTAAATTTTGGATTTTCAGACGCTTATAGATTCACGTGCAATTGTAAGCAAAAAATAGAGTCAGGTACAGTAGCATACTTAGTAATCCTAGCTATTATGGAGGCTAAGGCCAGAAGATTACAAATTTGAAGCTAGTCATGGCAACTTAATGAGACGATTTCAAATTAAAAAATAAAAGGGCTGGGCATGTAGATCAGTGGTAGAGCACCCCTGAGTTCAATTCCAGGACCACAAGCGACAAACAAAAAATGTACAGAAAGCCCATGTTCCATTAAACCAAGACATTTTGTATCCCTACAGGACAACATAAGAATTAGGAAATTAACA
Organism: Marmota marmota marmota; assembly: GCF_001458135.2. Taxonomy (NCBI): domain Eukaryota; kingdom Metazoa; phylum Chordata; class Mammalia; order Rodentia; family Sciuridae; genus Marmota; species Marmota marmota. The sequence continues at coordinate 6,405,056 of NW_025999862.1, forward strand.
GTGATATCTGTGATGATCAAGATTACTTTTTATTTAAATTTCACCAGTTTTCCATGCATCCATTTGTGTGTGTGCATGTGCTTTATCTTTAAATTCTTGTTGAGAAGACAATGAAAATTTTAGATTTTGTTTGGTTATGGTTTATCTAGTACAATGTGAATGAGTTTGGAGAGTTCTTCATTTTCCTTCATCTTCTCAAGACTTTCTCATTTTTACTTGAAAGGTAATCCATGGGTCACTACATGCAAAAGAAATGTTTTTTGTCTTTATTTGATTTTGAAATCCTAATGTTGCTATTTCCTCGAAATTAGTTGTTTTCATCTGACTAAATCAAACAGTTTCTTTTCTTCTTTTAATCATAGGGCTTACAAATTTTATATAATACCAAGCAATGTTCTTCAGTAATTTAAAAAATCATTTTCTGATTGCCTTAATAACTCTTATCATTGTTCTTTGTCCCATATTTCATATTTCTCTTTGTTTAGGTTTTCAAAATTCATCCTTTGGTTTTTGATGTCTGTCTTCTTTGTTATCAAAGAGTATTCTCCAGTTTTAGCTTGATGTTTTAAACCAACACTTTCAATTATTCCTATTTTTCAAACTTGGCAATATTTGAAGATATTTTGTTTTTGAGTTTCTGTCCAATCTCTATGTCTAAACCTTTATTTTATTTTATTTTTTGTTGTTTGGAAGTAAGGTTAACAAAGAGCATCTGTTCTTTTAATTTTGTGGCACTACAGGGCATCTGGTAACCCAGTAGGTTATCTATTCGGTTCTTGCAGGCTTCTGTAGGTATAATAAAGACTATTATTTGTTTTGCCTGACTATGTATATTCAAAATCCCAAAGATGGAAACACATAAGGATGATGAAGTGCTTAAGGTGAGGATATCTGTGTTCTATAAACAGAAAAGTCAAGTGATAATTGTAAATAGGCCACTTGCAGAAGTTAATGTTGACATCAAAGTTGTGATTTGCATTTCCTGATTTTGTACTTCATTTAAAATGTTAATTATTCCTTTCCATAGGCCTTTACTTTTAGAACCCCAGAGTTCTGTAAAATAACAGAAAGGTGGAAGTGATAATTATAACCCAGACTTTCCTATTACATGTGCTTGAATGCAAAGAAATGCCAATATATAAATCATCATTATAATAAAAATACAGAAGTATAGGTTAGACCTCCTAGGCAATACACTTGTTAACACTTAGGTATACAGAGAGATATTTAATTAGCTATACTTTATTATCCTTGTTCCTACTTTAACATTTATAGCTTCCTTTCTTAGAATAGCAGACAGAGGAATTTAAACTGAATATATTGGACAAAGTGTGTCAAGAAAAACAAACCAACTGAACGGTGAAGCCAGTAGTCTAGTAAAATATGCAGTGCACATAGTTGAAAGAGAATAAGGAAAAATAACAACAAATGAACCTGTATCAATACCATGGCAACTCATAAAGGAAATGCTTCAAATGAAAAAAGGCAGTATGAAACATGTTCTCTTCAAAGGATAATTTCTGAGTAACTGTGGAATGCTGCTAGTGTAGTGATACTAACCTCATGTTGTTTCTAAATGATGATCAAGTACTTTTGTGTTGTTGATGGTATTGTTCAGCATTCCTCAACATAATTTTTGAGGGAGACCATCAAGAGGCAATTGTATCATTATCCCTGTTCAAAATGAAGAGTTCACCCACTGATTTTAATGATGAAACAGCCAGAATGGAAAGCAAGAGAGAGGACATGATAGTATTTTAGCTTTTATTATTTCCCAAAGTTAAGGAAATAAAACATTAAAGCAGAAAGGTTAAGTATATCTTATATTTTAGAATTGAAATGTGATTAATTGGTGAAAGGTGATCAAATCAATGGATGCATGCAAAACTGGTGAAATTTAAATATGATTAATCAATCAGTTAAAAGAGATCTTTTCAAGAATCTCTTGAAATTAGAGTTCTTATTTCTTTTTCTTTGCCATAGTGAGCTCCTGGACTATTAGATGGCTTTGACAGTGTTTCCATGCAATGCTGTATCAAACTTATCATGGCCCTTCCTATGTGTCTTTATGATTTCTTCATTTTTATTAAACTCTAAACTCCTCAAGAATATGGACCATATTTATCATACCAATTCATTACTAGCACCAATCAGTATTTTTCACATTGGAAAAAAATAAATGCTTATTTTAAGGTCACTGAAACAAAAATTATGCCAGTAATGTGTATTTATAATCAAAACATTAGAAGTGGCAGAAAAGAAAAAAATAACAAAAAAATGTAGTCTTTTCACTCAGAGATAACATGTTCTTTCAAATGTTTTTTATGCAGATATATGAATATATATTTCTAAATTTATTTGTATTCCTCAATGAGATTATATTTAGTTATATGTATTATTTTTAATCAATTTTTGTCACTAGCTTAGGATTCCACACCTAATCTTATTTTTGCTATTTTCTAAGTTAACCATTTTAAACTATTTTAGGTATATATTTCATATACATATTATGAAGTTAATCTTACTTTTATTATTTATCTGTTTATACAATTGCTTTTAGACTCTGATTATATAAGAAATAAGAATTTGCAACAATGATTCTTTTTAGTGTCTGGATAATTTTAAATTATTCTCTTACTGAAAATCTAAATTTATCAAAAAATAGATATTTCTAAATGTAATTTTCTATAAAACAATACCATAATATTATGAAAGAATTCACTCTCAACTTGAATTCTGAGTTCTTACTCACTCTAGATCCCTACTTTCAAACTTCAGTTACAGAAAATTTGTGACCTGGTGCCACTCTAACCCCTAACAAGAGCCAAGGAAGCATATATTAGCCACTTAAATTTCATAGCTTTTTGTTCCCCAGTTAAGGGAATAAAAGCCACAAAATAGAAGGCAAGCATACTTCGAGGTTTAGAATTGGAATAAAACATGATTAATTGATAGATAAAACTAATTATTATTTTTTATTTTATTTTTTCATAACAAGATTGAACCAAGGGGCATTAACCACTGAACCACACCTCCACCCTTTTAATCTTTTGAGAAAGGATCTCACTAAATTGCTTAGGGCCTTGCTAAGTTGCTGAGGCTGGTTTGATCCTCCTGCCTCAGCCTCTTGAGGTTGCTGCAGGTCCCATGGTATCCAGCAAAAGTATTTTTTGTAAATGTAATTTATATTTTCCTCCAAATGCTATAAAGTACAGAATATTAAGTTAAATATCCTGTGTGTGGAAATAATCATAGTTCCTAAGACCATTGGAAAATAAAAACATGTTTTCATTTTTTTATAACAATGGAGTTCATAGAATATATTCATTATCTTAGAATAAACCATATATCATAGAACTTGGGGAAATAATTAAACTAAATTATAAATCCACAGTACTTCAAAGTCAAGAATAAAGCCTGACTGGTAGTACATACCTGTAATCCCAGTGACTCTGTAGGCCAAGGCAGGAGGATCACAAGATGAAGGCCAGGCTGTGCAATTTAGCAAAAATCTGTGTCAAAATTAAAGAGCCTGGGGATGTAGGTATGTGGTAAAATGCTCCTGGGTTCAATCCCCAGTACTACAAAAAATATGTCAAGAATTTTCTATGATTTTAAATTATAATATTTAATTACTACAAGAGTTGTTTAATAATGTACAGTGCAAGCAATTATTATACCTTGAAGAGAAAGGGTTATAAGACTACTTTAAAAGATTGATTCACTTTCTGCCATTTTTATAGATTTATAGGGATCTCTAAGGAGGAGCTGCTGGATCTCTGGTACTGTCATTTGTATTGCAATTGTAATATTAAATGTCCAAAAATTGTTTACACAAAAATCCATTACTGACCTCAAGAAAACAGTATTTTCAGAAAAGAATGGTTCAAATGTTGACTGGGAGGACAGTAATGCTTTTGAATTTCTAAGAAAGATATCTTCTGTACAAAATAATGTTTCATTCAAAGGAGACAAGAATGGCAAAATACATAAGCTATGCCACATGAAGTTATGGCTTGATTCTAAGGATTGTGATTTTATTTCTTTAAAAGTTCATAATCCTTTTAAAATTTCAAGGAATGAGCACATTCTATGTGAAAATTGAATAGACAAGCCTTTTGTAAAATGTACATTACTTTTCCATTGGTGGATAGAAAAATAGACTTTCGGTTTTCCATACACACATCCATTGATTGAATATAAGTTACTTTTTTAAAAGTAAGTGGAAATAAATTTGGGTATGGTTCTTAACAGCTATATGTAATTTAGTTAATTTAGGAAAAAACTTTCAAAATCAAAAGCTGAACAAATCCTAAGTGAATATAGGCATGTTAGAAAAATAAATGCAGAAAAACACTCTTCCTTTACATATGCCATGTGCTTTTTCTCTGGAAACTGAATAAACTGTCATAGAGTAAGTGACAATTGGTGAACAATTTTAGAAAAAAATAAAAATGATAACGGATGATTTTACATTTTCATTGAAAGTTATGAATGGTTTTAATTTTAGATTTCCCAAGCTGTATATTTTATAGAGACCTATCAGATGACATCTCTTGTAAAAAAAATGTTTGTTTACTCAACCCCACAAAAATATTTTGAAGATTAAATATTACCAAATGTTTAGCTAATTACAGCAGCTTCAAAATATGTAAGATTTGTCTACTTTATTACCACATAACTAGTCTCATATGTAGCCTTTCTAAGAATTCATATTCTTGCCACATGTTTTTATTATTTTTGTATTAGGTTGGCCTAATTCTGGAAGACTTACATATCTAGGGAAAAAGATGAGAATATATTAAAATCATAGACTTTGTTATTAAGAAAAATCTGTGTTTAGTTCTGACTTGTCTTTTACCTTTTTTTTCCTGTCCCTCATTTTCTCCAGTGGTTCCTCTGGTTTTCCAAACATACCTTTCCTTTTCAGGGATTAAAAGATAAGTGAACATAGGAATCTCTATGTCATCTCAAATAAGACTTCAAACGATCCAAGGAGACATATAAAGTTTCCCTTGTATTTTCTGTAATCAGAATGACCTTTCTTTTTTTTTTTTTATTTGTTTGTTTGTTTATTTATTTATTTATTTTTGAATGACCTTTTTTTCCAAGACCAAAAATGGGAATTGGGTATGTCAATAGTGCTTACAATGAGAAAATCATTTAGGTCATATATGCCTGAGAAAAACAGGACAGATGACCAGTTTATTTAGTGTATAGGCACAGGTTATGAATCTGAAAGAAAATGATACATTGGAAAAAAAATAAAATACAATGATAAATTTAATAATAAATTTATAGTATTTTAATATACTATAAATGCCACTTTTAAAAACTACAAGATGGAATAAAAATAATACAAATTTCAAAGAATGAAATAAGAAACAGCTCTGTATATTATATTGCCCTTGAGTTTTCTTTTGCTATGTGACAACCCCAAAGTTCAGTGGTTTAAAACAACAATATTTGTTACCTCTCATTTTCTGCTAGTCAGAAGTTGGAATGTAGTTTGGTTTAGTTCTGTTGCTGAGGATCTGTCACAAGACTTCAATCAAATTGTCAGCTGTCGGGGGCTCAACTAGCGAAGGGTCAGCTTCCCAGATTACATGGCCATTGGCAAGATTCAGTTCTTTTTAGGTTATTAGACTGGCTGTTGGACAGGGACTACCTTCAGTTCCTTGTCATTACATACTGCTCCAAAGAGCAGCTCACAATATGGCATATAACTTCATCAGCAGGAGACAAGTGAAAAGCCAAGAGAGAGCGTGTGAGGAAATCAAGTCACAGCCTTTGAGAACTTAACCTTGGAAGTGCAGTCTTTCACCTTTGTTGTGTTTTATTTACAAGATGAAGTCACTAATTCCAGACTATACACAACAAAACAACTGCAGATCATACTGTATACATGTGTGGTACAGAGAAATAGTAAAAGTTCCTCAAAGATCAATGTTAACCAACTACCATTCACAAACATATTTTGAATTCAGCAATATTTTGTAAACATGTATGTGTGTGTTTAACATTCTAGGGCTCCCAGGAATTTTAATATTTAGTAAGAAGAGGTGGATTCTAATTAAAGAGCCATACCTAATTTATAACTGCATATGTATTTATTTGGGTGATTAATTTGGTATATATTTTACTGAAGTGTAATATACATACAAAAAAGTATAAATTCAGAAATGTACTGCTCTATGACTTATGACTTTATGCAGACTGAAAACACACATGAAACCACTCTTACATTAAGGAATAGAATATTTTCAGTACCCCAGAAACATGCTTAATAATAATTTTTATTTTAATTAAACTAGCATATCGATTATACTTTTTCTTTATGATTAGTGAATTTTGTGTTCTGGTTAAGAAATAAATTCCCTGTATTAAGGTCACAAGATATTTTATAGGAATTTGTTTTTGTTTGATGTTATATGTTCCATCTGAAATTGACTTTTGACTGTGATGTGAGATAAAGGTTAATATACATTTTTTTCCTCATGTGGATTTCTTATAGATCTATTAAAAACCATAAATTCAATATTCTTTTCCCACTTCAAGGTCAACTTTGTCATAATTCCAGTGACAATATGTATGTAGACTACTTTTATTTATTTTTTCCAGCAGGGTAGCACGGTAGGTATTAAACCCAGGGGTGCTTTACCACTCAGCTATATTCCCAGTGCTTTTTATTTTGCATTTTAAGATAGGGTCTCCCTAAGTTGTCCAGCCTGGCCTGGAATTTGTGATTTTCCTGCCTCAGCCTCCCAGATCACCGGGGTTATAGGCAACTGCCACTGCACCTGTCTCCTTGTAGTAGTAATGATGTAATTCTCTTTTGTTCTTAATGAACTTTAGGTGGATCATTTTTTACGGTCTTGTTTTCTATTTAAATTTTAGCATCAGCTTTTGAAACATTTTCAGAGAAATCCTGAAATTTTTATCTTGATTTCCTCGAATCAGTTGACAAGCTTGAAGCAAGTTGACATTTTTATAATACCAAATCTTCCCACAAATGGACAGGGTGAATTGTATTTGTTTTCCATTGCTACATAACAAATCAGTACAATTTTATCAGCTAAAAATGACACAAATTTGTAGCTTACAGTGTTCACGGCTTAAAAGTCTGATGCACATTAGCTGAGTCTCTGCTCAGGGACTCATCAGATTAAAACCAAGGTGTTGGTCCAGGCTGCCATCTGAGACTCCAAAAAGCATCACCATCTTGAAGATTTAACTAAGAAAACCTGGAATATACAGTGATGAGTGTGCCTTGCAGGTGATGTTCCATTGATCTTCCTGGATTGCTCTCTGTTTAGATGGTAAAACATAATTTATTCCTTAGCAGTAGTAACATAGCATTAAGGCAGTTTATTCAGCATGCTAATTAATTCTTGTGAAATATGAGACTAAAGAGGAGGAGTCAAGGGAGAATGGAGGCTTCCAAATAATAGTGAAACTGTCAGCTTTGCTATTGTTGGCATTCTTACAAATAAAGCTAAGTCATGCACATATCTGTGGATAATTGAAAAATAATTGCTACTTTATTTATTTTGATTCTGCAGTGATCTAAAGGGGAGGATAATATAAGTAAGCTTATTAATTTAAAATACACACCCATTCCCAGACATTTCATTGTTTGCCCTTTGCTCTGAAATGAGTGTGCCAACTAAAAGGACTAATTATATTGTATGAAGCCATCTTAATGTATAATTAGAGAAAACAGTATCAAATTTAGAAGTCAAGAAGTCAATAAAGGACTTTATTTTAAGTAAATATTGTATTAGGTTGCATCCCTAAACTTATAGATTTTAACAAAATTACTCCCCCACACACCTTAAGTATTTCAGAAAAAAATGACTGTTGGCTATTAAGCTATTTCAAGTGACCTCATCAAAAGTGAAGAACAGTACTTGTGTACCAGCAAGTCTTATAATTTTTCCATTATGAAATATTTCTACATGTAAAGACTTTTCAAAATGAGATTGGACTCAGACAATAGGGAAAAACAGAAAATAAATTGAGACTGCTTTTGATAAATTTCAATGTATAATTACATTTAATTGCTACATAATAGTTCTCTTATAAAGGACTTTCTCATCCTTTTATGTATTAGCTCATATCTGAGGAAAGTCATATCCTTCCTTTTTAAGTTATATGTCTCTTTAGACTTCAATGAAAACATTTTAGTTAAAATAAAGTCCTTTATTGCATCTTCTTTTTAATTACATTATTAAAGCATGACTAGGCAGGTGAGAATTATCACTGTCAGACTCATCTATACCAATTTGTGGGAGGAAACATTAAAAAAGAAAATTTCTAATTTTAAATGTTTTAGAAGAAAATATTTTAGAATAAACTTTTTGTAATCTCCATTGTTTTACTGACAAGCAGCAAAATACTACATGACATTCCAAATACCAAACATTCTGAAGAAAGTATTTTCTACAGACCTGACCTGAGGGTGGTGAGAAATTATGAAATATGGTAGGTATTAATTAAATATCCACGGACAAATTTTAATTGAACTTAACATAATCTATCTTGTATCAGTCAGTGTTCTCAAGAGAAATAGAACCAGTAGATCATATGTGAAGAGTTTTTATGAGGAATTGGCCCACATGAATGTTGGTTATATAATTCAGTCAGAGACTGAAGGCCTTCGAAGTAGAGGAGCATATGGGGTAACTGCTAGTGAGAGCATCAAAGAAGATGAGACAAGCCATACTAGACCAAACGGAGAGATAGGAAAAAAGGGACAGATTTCTTCGTTTTGTCTTTCATTTTAAGAGTTCCTCAATAGATTGGTTGATGTCCAACCACATTGGGGAGGGTAGTCTACTTAACTGAGTCTGCCAATCTCATCCTGAATGCCCAAACAGCCATCCCCAGAAATAATGTTTAGTCCAGATACCCTATGGTCAAATTAATATATAAAATTACTCATCATACACTTAAAAGATAATGTGGTAATTTTGGACATGTACACCTGGCCGGTATCTTACAGTTTGTAATATATGTTTATGAAACTCAGTCTCCTCAACTGTAAAATAGATAAAATGATGAAGGTTATAAGAGCTGGTTGGTAATTCTGAAAACAAGCAAAATAAAACTCTTAAAAATAGAAGCTCATCTTACAAATCATTTGGTGGTAAAGCGTATGCAAAGCTTATTGGTAGTCTTTTCTTTTTCTTCTATTTAGTGTGCATAGTCAACAGTAAAGTCACAACTTTACTGTTGAATCATCAATTTAGTAGAAAAAATAAAAAGAAATCAATTCTAAAATCCAAAAGAATATAAGTTCTATAACATATTTAACTCAAAAGAGTTTTGTATAAAAGAGTATATTCAAGTATTAACATTTCATAAATGATACATTACCTAATAACCTTAGATGGTTAAAACTACTAACTTCCTTCCTTCTTTCTAGCCTGTGGTATTATCCTGTAGCCATTTTTACTCCTTATTTGTTTTCCCAGGTTTGTATTGACTTTTTCCTTATGTCCAGAAAAATTACATGCAAAATATTGCACCAAAGATATATTTCAAAGATGTTCTTCATGGCCTGCTTAAAGGAATTATAGAAATTTTGTCAAGGTTTTAAAGAAAAAAAATTAGTGTACAGCTGACAGAAGTATGATAATATCAGCTTTATAACCCCCAAATCTATTTACCCATATCTTAAGTACATTAAGCTATATGACTAAAATAAGGTTAGGGCAATTATTACAAAATAAATTTAACAAAACAAGGGACTTTGACTAGATAAACTTTGTGTAGAAGAGAACACTGGTATAGAAAAGAATGAGTTTTATTTTGAAATACTTGCTATATGAATCACTACAACATTTTAGTGTACTCATTTGTTTTCATGTTCTTCTGCTAGATTGTCAGAACTTTGAGAGATGGGGTTCTTTCTTTCTTCCAACTTTCCTTTTTTTTCTCCATATCCAACAATAGCCAGTAATAAATAAAATATTTTTAAAAATAAACAAGTGAATAAAAAAATAAAGCAAAGTAAGAGAATCATTTTGGGTCTATGGTCAAAATGACAGTGTATAAATTCTAAAATACTGAAGGTAAGAGAACAAATATATAAGTAGTTATGGATGGAATGAAAAGATCCTGGATGAGAAAAAGAACTTTGTAAATTGATGAAGTACAAAGGAGCTGTGACTCCTGGTTGTATGCTGTTCAGGAGTGGGGAGTCATCTCCATGTGCGTACTCAGAAACATGAATAAAAAGAAAAATCATGCAGAAGTTAAGAAATCAAACTCACAAAGAGACTAAACAGAATTAATGGGCACCATAAAAGGTAGAGACTATGTGCCTGCAAATCTTTTAAGACTCTGAAAAGAGTAGTCATAATCAATATATTTTATGTCATCAAAGTGAACCAATTTTAATTAAAATAATAAAGGTTCAATGAAGCATTGACTGGACAATAACCTAGGTCATAAAAAATGCAAAACTGGCTTCTAAAATTGTTCTTAAGCCAGAAGTGTCTGTTCTTCTATACCCCTTAAGGCAAATCCCAAAATGCAAATTAGTCACTTTGAAGCATTGCAATTTGATTCTAAGTACAAGGTCTTTGTAAAATTGTACATGATTGATAAAATTGAATCATGTTCCCACACTAAACACGATGATATGAGATTCTCCCCCAGCACATTACATTGCTTTGTTCATATATTTAGAACATCTGTTTTGAATTGATTCTTCCAAAATTCTGCTGACCTATTCCTTCATTCAGCTATTTTGTAGGTTAAATGGGATCATGTTCTTAATTACCTAAAAATTATTAATAAGTTCTTTTTGTTGGAGGGGTGACAATCAGATTTTGTAGTATCAGTAGTTAAATTAGAATGTGATAAATCCAATATGGCATTATAGAAACCAGGTCACTGCCAGGGTAGGGGCAGAAGGAAGCTGACTAGTTACTAAAAATTCAGTACAGTTACCATGTTCTTGACATAAAGATTAACAAGCTCATTTTTTTGGAAGTGATCAGCATTACTGTAAATGGCTTCTGTTAAGATGACAACAAAGCACTAATTAAAAGCAGAATATTTATTTATTTATGCTATTTATTTATGCCACGTAGCTTAGAAATTACACAGTGAACTGGGCGCTTTTGGGGAAATTTATGGACCAAACCAGTTTATAATTAGAAGGTCACTTAGTGAAAGTGGAATCAAAACTAGATGAGTTGGTTGAGTATTTGTGCCATCAATCTTATGCAGCAACTGTATTAGGTTAAACCCAAGCCAAGTGAATTTACATTATCTGCTCAGAGAATTTACTGTTCCCAATAGTACAGGGGACATCAGGAGTACCTGTTGTTTTTTTATTTTCCTTAATGAAAGTGAGCTTCAACATGTTAGAAAAATATTCTCCAAATTATAGTCACAATTCACTTATGCCTCTTTGAAACAACATCCAACATCTTAGCTGTACTTAAAGTCAGTTTTACAGAAAGTTTCTCAAGTTATTTTCACAGTAAGTAAAACATATCCTTTTGTGAATACCTTTATTCTTAAATTTAATTGGCTACTTTAGCAGTTGCTATTGCTTCATAACAAATCCCCTAAATCTTAGTGACTTGAAAGTAGAATATTGATTATCTCAATGTTTCATGAATTCTGCAGTGACTTAGATAGATGGTTTGGTCATTCAGATTGTTGCATGAAATTTCAATCAAGGTATTGACTGAACTAAAATAACTGGAAACTTGGGGATCTGGTTCTGTTATATTGTAGATATGGGGTATCCCTCCAAAGCTCATATGTTAATATAGGAGTTAAAAAGATTAATTATGAGAGCCATAACCTCATCCGTGGATTAATCCATTGGTGGTTTAATAATTTGAATGGATGACTAGGTGGTGACTGTAGGCAGGTGGAGCATGGCTGGAGGAAGTAGTTCACTGGGATTGTGTTTTTGGGGATTATATATTTTGTCCATAGCTCTTGCACTCTTTCTGCTTCCTGACTGTCCAAAGCTGTACAGCTTTTCTCTGCCATGATGTTCTGCCTAACCTTGGGCCTAGAATGATGGAATCAGCTGGCCATACACTGAATTTATGAAACTTTAAGCCTAAAATAAACTTTTCCTCCTACAAGTTGTTCTTGTCAGGTATCTTGATCATAGTCACAAAAAACTGGATTAACATAAGTTCTAATGTCATTCATGTAGCTGTTAACAGGTGGATTCAGTTATTTACTATATGGGTTATTCAGAATGTGACTTTCCTCAGAAAATGATGAGATAGAGACAGAGATAACTGGGGGTGTAGAGTGTGGAAAGGAAGATACACACACACACACACACACACAGAGAGAGAGAGAGAGAGAGAGAGAGAGAGAGAGAGAGAGAGAGAAGCAGAAGCCAGTTTTGCATAACTGAATCCCAGAGTGACATACTCTTACTTTAGCCATATTCTCTTGATCACACGGATCAGTGCAGGTGGGAACATGAAAAGGATGTGGATACCAGGATTCTGGGATCATTTATGTCCATTCTGTGACTGCCTGCTATGGTTTCTCCTCTATTTCTGCAATAGTCCTATCCCTCCCACATTCAAATTTCTCCTGTTCTCTCTCTAGGCTCCCAAAGCTTCATCCTATTACAACATCAGTTCATAATCTAGAATCTCATCATGAATCAGGACCAGGTAGAGATATAGTCCCTTGGGTACAGTTCTATAGGTGAAACTTCTCATGTGCTGTTCATCTTGATTTATACACCTGTAAACAATAGAGATAATTTATCTGTTACTTCATACTCAACACACAAAGGTGGAACAGTCACAAGATAACTATTGTGAATATTTCTAATAAGAAAGGAGAGAAATGGAAATTACATAGTTGGTTTCTCGAAAGTCTTTAATTCAGTCAGGAAAATATTGGTGATTTCTGGATTAGGACTCTGTCCTCCTGTTGGTCTTTTATTCATAAAAGTCAAAATTCTACAAAGAATGTGTTCAAAGCGTTTTAAGATATCACTGACACGTCTCTCAAAATCCTTACAGTTTATTCAAGTTCATCCATTAGCTAGTCCCAAAGTCACTGTCACACTGTATTTTTATCAAATTACATATTTGCTATGTATGATTCAGTAACACATTACCAAAATCAGCTTTTTAAGAAATCTGAGAGTGTCTTAGATAGTTGAGTTTGTCTTTGCCTCTTTTAAAAGGTTACAGTCAAAGTGTTGGGGTTCTCAGAAGGTACATTCCAGGTCCCTGAAGACTTGACTGGGGCTGAAGTATTCCCTTCACAGTGGCCTTGTGGTTTTCATCACTGGGCTTCTGCCATAGTATTCCTCTTAACATAACTTCTCCCAGAACACACGGAGAAAGGCAGATGTGGGATTTGGGAGGAAAAGAGAGAAGAGAATAAAAGATTCAATCTTGCAAGACTTAATCATGGAAGTACATACCATCACTTCTATCATTACCTATTGGCTACACATTGCAACCTCAGTAAAATGTGTGTCTGTTGTGTCCATGTGAGGAGCATTACACAATTAGGGAATAGCAAAAGAAGGAAATGATCACTGATACTTATACTGGAAATATTGGAGGCTGACCATCAGAGTTACCAGTGGTGTTGTTTTTTCAATAGAAAGCAATAAACTTAAATGGTTAAAACAGCCTTTTTCTGAAAAATATTGTCAGTTTCTTATAAGACAATTAAATATACATTTAACAAATGACTCAGCAATCATAATCCTGGAAATTGATCTCAGAGAATTAAAATTTACTTTTATAAAATAATAGCTTTATTCATAATCATTAAAAAATTAGAAACAATGTCTTTCAACCTGTGAATGGTTAAAAAAACACTCTGGTACATACAACCATAGAATACTACACATCAATAAAAAGGAAGTAACTATTGATGTATGAAATACATTTGGATGGACTTCAAAAGCATTATACTAAGTGAGGAAAAATCAATAGCAAGAGGTCACACACTCTATAATTTTCTCTATTTGATATTCTTGACATGAAATTAGAATTTATATTAGATTAGTAGTTTCCAGGGTTTAGAAATAGCTGTTGCAATTATAGAAGGGTAATAAGAGGAAGATCATTGTGGTATAGAATAGTTCTGGGCTTGGCTGTCTTAGTAGCTACATGAATTTGCACACAAGATAAAATGGCATGAAATGTCATACATGCATTGCATGAATGACAGTTTCCTGGCATTGACATTGTAGTATAATTATGTACCATGGAACAATTGGGGGAGAGTAGTTGAACAATACCTGGGTTCTCTCTGTGCTCTCTCATAAATTTCTGTGACTATATAATTTCAAATTAAAAAAAAAAAAACATGAGTCTTCAAATTAAGTGTTAAAATTTCTGTTCAGTCACCTGTTCACCATGTAGTATGGATATATTACTTGGCCTTTTTGTTTTTTAAAAAAAATTCAGTTAACTTGTTAAGATGATTTGTAGTGAAAACTTTTATGCATAGGCACTGAAAGCAGAGGGGGCTTAAGATTCTGCCTTCTTTTTCTTTCCATTTCTGAAATCTGTACAAAGAAAAGAGTGGGGGTAGTGTAAGTAAGGCAGAGGGAGAGTATGAGATACTTCCAGAGTTAGTTAATGTGTAAGTATTTATTATGATCCTTGTTATGGTTTAGATATGGTGTCCCCAAAAAGCTCAAGTGAGAGACAATTGGGTTAAGGTTATGGACTTAACTTAATCAGTGAATAAATTGAGTGGTAACTGGAGGCAGGTGGGGTGTGGCTAGAGGAAGCAGTTCACTGGAGGTGTGGCTATGGGCTATATATTTTGTATCTGGAGAGCAGAGCCTCTCTGCTTTCTGATCGTCATGTGAGCTGCTTCCTTCTGTCACAATTCTGCCATGATGTTCTGCCTCACCTCAAGTTCCCAGGAATGGAGCCAGCTATCCATGGATTGAGACCTCTTGAAACTGTGAGCCCCCCAAATAAACTTTTCCTCTCCTAAAATTTTTCTGTTCAGATATTTTAGTCACAGCAGCAAAAACAACAACAACAACAAAAAAAAAAAAAAAAAAAAAAAAAACCCCCCC
>NW_025999862.1:6420214-6574066 GCF_001458135.2 Marmota marmota marmota
ACAATAGCCAAAAAAAAAAAAAAAAAAAAAAAAAAAAAAACACCCCTGACTAAAACAATCCTTTCACCTTGGGATGTATTCTTGGAATCTTTATTATCTGTCTTTCTCAGGCAAAGCCAGGACATATAAGTCTTAGATATTTACCCAAACTATTGGTTTCTGTTCTTATGAGAATCATTCCACCTAAGTAGTTCTTATTCACTACTAATAATAACCTCATTGTCTTATCTTAGGCCACTAATTACAATTTCATTTTAATTCATTTAATTCATTTAAATTCAGCTGTCTTTCTACCACTGTCTTAGGTACCTGTTAAACAGTTACCATGTATTTTCTATTTATAAATTCTTACTAATGGTATTACTTTCTGCATTTGGTCTTCAAATATTGATATACAATCCAACATTTCCATTTCTAGAACTTTGAGAGATGGAGTCATTGCGCGTTTCAAGCAATGTGCAACATGACAGGAGAATGGTTCCCAGAAGTGGGGATTTGCCTTAAACCACTAAATCTTAGTTTCCTCATACACAAAATGGAAATTATAATATCCAATTTAAGCACTGGCTATGGTGATCAAGGGAGACTGGTATGTAGAGGCCATTGCCTGGACTTACTCAAACACTGAAAAAATAATAGCTCAATAAGCCAGCATTGCTCCTATTTCTCCCTCTGCTATTTCACTTCTCTTTAGATTCATGCATATTCTGCCTCCTGTACTGCCTCACATTGACATCCAATAGCCACAGATGAACCACATTTTCAGGTGATCTTCACTTTCCATTGGATATCATCATTCTTGTTGTTTCTTGTATATTACTCTGTGTATATCAGTTGTTACTGGGGACTGATGCCAATTTGGAAAGAAGACTTTCTTTCATTTTGTTAATTTCAAGTATTGCTTCATACAGTACAAAAACAGTAGTAGAATTTCTGAAGAGAGGAGGGGCATTTTTCATTTAGAGGTTTGTTTTTATTTTTCCCCCAGTGTCTTTTTTTCCTTAAGACAACCTCATGAGTCCTGAGTTCATAGGGAATTGGGCTGAGAGCTACTTAGAGGGAAATCATCTCACTGTACTGAAAATCTCCTTCACCCTCAGGCAACCTACCTGTATTTTTGGACAGGAATTATGTACATCACTTCTATTTCACTTAGAATTTTCTAGGAGTTTGCTCTGTTCCTCTAGTGAATAGACTTTATGTATCAAAAAGACAAGGTTATTATGTCCCGTTATAAAATCAGAAAGAACTACTTTTTTTCTTTTATGTTCAGAAAACTCACTAATTAAACAGAATATGTATTTTTTTCTAAGTTCCTTTCTTGAAATACCTAAATTATAGGTGATATTATAGAAAGTCAGAAGCTACCTAATCAAATATCTGTATTATAAGAGAGAGGAGGCAACTCATACTTCTAGAACAATGAGAAATACATTTTCTTGAACTCTCCAGACAAAACATTTACACAGACACACACACACACACACATATGTATATATACATATAGATATGTGTGTGTATATAGATATGTGTGTGTATATACAGTATTCACATTATATATTTATATAATTTAAATATAGCTTTCTTTTGGGAAAATATTAAAGATAATAACAAGAAATGTTCTTTTTTTAACCAATGTTGTACATATCATTCCTTTAAGACCTATTAATGTATCATTTATTACATTCTGTCTCTAAGTTTTTCAATTAAAGTTATCTTTTTTTATTCAAGAAAATTTACTATATATATATATATATATATATATATATATATATATATATATATACACACACACACACATACAGACAGACACACACAAAATTAGATATAACAAGTTTATTCCAATATACTATACAAACAACTTTGGGAAAGACACTCATATGAAATTTTGTTTCTTTATTCTCATGTCAAAATTAGCATGTTGTTTTTCCAATTTATATTCTAGATAAAGATTTAACTTCCTTCTTGCAGATACACAAATATTTTATATGAAGGAAAGAAAGCACAACTTAAGCAGGTGCGACTGCCTGCTGCAAATTTCAGTGGGCACCTTTTGTTTATCAGAGAAGGTAATGTTACTCTGAAGACAGTAGAGGAGTTGGAATTGTTGCTACCTCTGTGTGTTTGGCAAGCTGCCAGAATCCCTGGCAACAGAATCTGCTATTTTTATTTTTTTTCTAATCACTTTTGCTCATGTAGACCGCTGAACACAATGCTTAGAATCACAATCCTTTCAAAATTACACAGCTTCCAATGCTCCTTACAATGTTTTTGGCTACTATCAACTAAAACCCTATTTTTTTCCTGTTATCCTATTTTAAATGACTTTTAAAATAACTTCTTAAGTTCCATTTTCATGAAGCAGTTCTAAGGGAGAAAATATTTTTCCCTGAACAAATTTTGGGCAAATATAACTAAAGTTTAAAGCAGAAAATCTGCTTTAGTCTATCATTTCTTAGATATTAAATCCATTAATGTGAACTGGAAATGTAAGTACCTATTTTTACCATCAATGTGTCTTACAGCTGTAAACTCTCAAAAATAGGATGAATTAAAGTTTTGAAATCTCTTCATTAGTTCATGGTCTGTGATAGCTGAATCCAGAACTGATCTAGGAGGACAAGGTATATCCATACCGTTGATATTTGCAAGATGGTTTCAATATTTGTTCTCATCAGCTTAACTCATACCTTATGCTAAGATAGTAGGGAAAATATGTGAGAGATCATCTGCTTGTGTCTATTTTAATCATCAGTTCCAACAAGGTTGTAACTTTTCTATAACATAAAGAATGTAGAAAGGCTGGAGTTGAGGCTCAGTGGTAGAGCCCTCGCCTAGGATGTGTGGGGCCCTGGGTTTGATCCTCAGCACCACATATAAATAAATAAAATAAAGCTATTGTGTTCACCTTTAACTAACACTACATATATTTAAAAAATAAGAATGTAGCATAGACAATAATACATCTAGGTAATATGACATATGAATTAAAAAATATTTTATAAGTTTAAAAAAATTATTCCAAACACACTTTCCAGTATGTTTACCTTGTTATGACTTATCTATAATGCTATTGTCTGAAATTACAAAACAAATAAATTATAACAATAAATGGGCATAACAATTTAAGATGAGTTTTTATATTCAATTTTAAATGTGAAGATACTTAACAGTACATTAAATATATTTGTCTGTTTAAAAATAACCTAAATACACAATGAAGTTTTAAATAGAAAACTAAAAAAAGTTTTTAATTAAAGCAAAAGATGATTTTAATTAAAATTTTGGAAAGAGAATGTAATAAATGATATATTTGTAAGTCTGAAAGTAACAATTTGTATAACAGAAAAAAGGACATTTCTTTTTTTTTTTTAAAGAGAGAGTGAGATGAGAGAGAGAGAGAGAGAGAGAGAGAGAGAGAGAGAGAGAATTTTTAATATTTATCTTTTAGTTTTCGGCGGACACAACATCTTTTTTTTTTTTTTTTTAATTTTTTTGTATGTGGTGCTGAGGATCCAACCCGGGCTGCACGCATGCCAGGCGAGCGTGCTTCCGCTTGAGCCACATCCCCAGCCCAGGACATTTCTTAATGGTAATTTTCTGTTAATATTTTCCAAAGGGAAAGCTATATTTAATTTATATAAATACAAAAAAATGCAAATGCTGAATTAAAATTCTTCACAATGATATATCAATGAAAGTTTTAGTTCTCAATTATTTTGATTGGAACCTTCCCACATACATAAAAATAAAGATTAAGCAGAATTATAACTTCAACATATAAAAGTAATTCAATATATTTATTAGCCAAAATAAGAGTAAACTAAAATTAGAAATAAATGCCCTGGGAATATTAAAAAAAACTAATATCATCTACCTTGAATATTCAGATATTAAGTAAGAAATGGAGAGGTATTGCAATCGCTAAAATACACCTATATAACAGAAAATAAAATGTGATATTGAGTCAAGGCATTCAAGAAACAGTTTCTGTACTGCAGAAATGTTCAGCACTATGTAGGATTTACATAGGTAATAATGTGAAATTTGTTCAACACTTCTTGAACCACATAATCACATCTAGCTATAAAGAAAGGGAGATAAGGAAAGGATTTTTGCAGAAAAACTTTGAAGATTCCTTGTTGGGTCCTTTCTGATTGCAACCATTCTTGAGTTGGCTGATGATTTCCAGTCCTCCTTCGTCTTGGGCCTCCAATAGTAAACCCCTCAGTTCTTACAACCACACACTCTTATTCTGCCTGCAGGGTCGCCATCTTAGCTCCAGACTGAAGTTCCCACTGAATTTATCATGACCACCTTCTGGAATTTATATCTTTTGACATCTAGATGGGAAGGTCACCCTCAGACTCAAACACATTCTTGTACTCAGTAGCCCTTGGAAGCTTTAGCTTTTTTAGACACTAGGTAAGCTCCAAGCCAGTGTATTCCCCAGCCATGGGAAGCTCACTCCATCTCTTTTTCGTACTTGTGGAGAAGTCTTAGTTTGGGGTTAAGAAATGCCTTTATTTTCTTCCTTTTGGTGTGGAGAATGTACTTACAGCATAGCTTTCTCTAAAATAATCTGAAGAAATGCTGCCTGTGTCTGCTATTCTCATATCTAAAGCCCTCTGGAGCTATAATGTGAGGAAGGTTGAAATGTAACATTACTCATTTTTAGTGTTTCACTTTTTATAGTCTGCATGAGGTCTAGCACCTCTTTTGGAACTTAGCATTTATTATACCTTCATGCCTTGGCCAAAACTTCAATTTTTTCAATTCCTCAAACTGCTGTCTTTTCCTGTGTTGACCGTGTTACTATTGTGGCTATGCTGCTGCTTAGAAGCATTCTGGGAAGGTAGCCAGTTCCAAATTTACATTGGTTATCAATCAGGCAGTTCATTAATAGTACACCATGACCGAATGTTCCCAAAATGTTACTTCCCTGAGAGTTACCACTTAGTCCTGTAGATGCCCCCAGAGAGCTCTCTGTTTATCAAAAGTGTTCTTTCTACAATGTAAATCCAAGAACATTTCAGAGTGCATAAGCCACCTAAAAACTGTGGCATCTTGTACAAGGAAGGTGGCCTGGGTCTTAGAGAGATGTCATAAATAATTCCATTTATTTTATGAGATCACATGTTAAATGCAGTGTTAACTATGTATGAATTATTTTTTGAACCTTATGTAGCTACGTTTTTTTCCCTTTTTTTTTTTACCCCATCTGCTTAGCATAGAATTATATATTTGTTTAATATACAGTGATATCTTTCTCACATCACAAAAACATTATGGTATCTTAATTATGGCAATTTTAGGTATTACATCAGCATAAATCTAAATTTATGGAAATAATAAGGTACTCAAATTTAGACATTTATTTAAGTTGGGAGAAAAAGTATAATTGCTGGCTACCTGAAACAACATTAGCATTGTTGCAAACATTAACTGAACTATTTATATCTAAGCAGTGGATTTTCTCTAGGATTATAGAACAGTCCTTACTCTAAAGAAATTCTTTCTCATTCCTCACCCTAATATATCATGTAATAAGTTAAACTTTTGTTTTTCTTATCTGGATACAAAAATAGTACTCTTTTATTTCTCAATGCAAGAACTCTTGGACCAATTGAAGTGAGATTATTTAGAGTAAAATGAGATTCTGAATCTGATGCTTTTATTAACTTGCCTGCCTTAGTAAATTATAGCATGGCCATTTTTCCATGCAGCAGCTGTTGTGTGGAGATCATGCTTCCTGGCATACCTAATCCTTTTCTTCCTATATGTGATACAGTCTGTTTTCAGTGTCTAAAGATTCTTATTTTATTACAGCTCGTTTAGACAGTACTATTATTTTAAGTAATAAATTTAAGCACTTTTGAAGTACCATGCTAGATGCGTTTTCTGAAAAATCAGAGTCAAATAAAATATTTATTTTCTTTTTAAGACTTGAGAGTCAGAAAAGAGTACCCAAACCTTCTTAGATACTTGTATTTTATTATCACTTTCTTTTTCTGTCTCTCTTACTTTCACATATAAGTAGCTTGGAGAATAGCTCAAATGTTTAATGTTAAATAATACAAAAAAAATGCACAAGCTAATACAAAAACGAACAAGCTAATACAAAATGCAGATAACTAATACAAATGCAAATTTTAACTAAGTCTGACAAATACATGCTAAGCTTTTCCTGAGCCTTCCTGGTTTATTGTCCTATATCCCCAATCTATTTGTATGTACAACATAGCTTATTTTAATAAAAGGAATAAAAATCTATATGGAAAATGGGATTATCTCCGACTTTACATCTTTATTTAAAAAAAAAAAACATTATAACTTAAAAAATGTATTGTCTTCTTGGACTCCTTGTAATTTTTTGGCTTCTTTCACTTGAACTTATTTCCTCCATCTCTCCAAACTCAGTTTCTTTACTATTTACGAAACACTTTGGGTGTGATCCTGCACAGGGCATTAGAACTAACTTTTTTTTTTTTCATTTCGTGGTATGTTCTTATCCCACCTCTTTCATCTCTTTTCTAACACTACTTAATCATTGAGATGCACTTGAAGTAATCTACTCAAAGTTGTACCTGATTCCCATCTTGTACTCTTCATCTTTCTTACCTTTTGGTAATCTTGCATCATGTACTATTCATGTTACTATTTCTCCTCACTAGAGTATAGGCTTCAAGAGAGTAGGAGTAGGAGTTTTTGTTTCTTTTCACTTTTTTTTTTACACCATGTATCCTTCAAACTTAGAACAGTGCCTAACATAAATTCGACTCTTTACATCTTTGTTGAATGAATAAATGTACCACTTGCAGCAAATATTAGGCTATTATTATAGCTAGAAAAAATATCTTATTTAGTGATGTATTCAGAGTTTCTAAATGTTAGATTAGATAGAGCCATCTTGTTAGAAGATAGGGGTGGGGGTGACAAACTTTTAAAAAGTATGTGTTCACATAAAAATGTATACTAATTTTACTTAGGGGTATTCATAGGGTGGTTTTGATGTGAGTCACTGGTAGACTTTGAAGTAAAGGAGAGTAAAGTCACCCCTCCAGTGTTCCTGTGTATTGATTCCTCTGGTGACTGGAGAAATCCTTATATTATTAAAATAATGGTGCTTATGTGGAAATTTTGAAGGGATCAAGTGTATGTGGGGGTGAGTGGTGACAATGATGGTGATGGTATTTAATTGAATATTTTAATAAAAGGGTGTGTACACATAATAGGCGGCCACAAATGTTGCTATTCAATATAAAATAACGGTACTGCCTATGGATTTATGGTCTTTTATATACATCTCCGCTTTTTAAATTCTGTCAGGTAGATCCTTGATTTCCTTTCTTAAATCATTCCTGGGCAGCTTTGATTTGTGTTTTTCCTATTTGGAAGAAAGACACAAGCTCGTGTAGTAGTGTGTACAGGAACCTCTCAGCACTAGATGAATGTTACTGATTTTAATTATTACTATCTAGTGGCAATTATAATTTAATTAAGCTCACCATGTTGTCTCTGGGATATTGTCAGTTTAGGAATGCTCCTAGATGTTCCATATCATTCAAGTTGTACTTTCTCTTCCTAGTCTATTTCCTGTGGATATGTAAAAGGAAAAGCACTGGCAGTTTTAAAATTCTTTTCATTTTTCTTCCTCATTTTTGAGTAGCCACAGAATTACTAAATCCTATACAATCTCCCTCTCCATCATTCTATCTAATTCTTACTCTAGAGATGAGAAATCAAGATCATTAGCCGTTTTTCACCTTTGCCTGAGCCTCATCTATTGCCCAGGAATCTTGAAACTATAAGTGGGTTGGAAAATTGAGTCCTGATAAAACTGTTCTTGATATTCTTTCTCTACTTTTTCTCATTAAGCATTACAGAGAAGTTCACTGATGCTGACAGAGTAGTTGATTGTGCCTGGAAGAGGTATTGTGTTGACAAGTACAAATTAGATCATCCTGGACTAGTTTGTGTTTTGCTGTTTCAGCTGCTGTGAATGACTACAGCAAAATAATTTTTTATTAATGTGAATAAATAAATCAAGTAGAAAATTACTTTAAAAATAGTGATTTGGGTATTGCAACACTATTTGAATTCAAAGGAGCACAATAGCATGACAAGATCCACAGAAGCACCATCAGCCCTGGTCATTTTAAAATTTGAATTTATATATTTAGAAAGTCATTAATAACATTTAGAAGCTATCAGTAAACTGTTTTTTTTCCTACCCTATTTCTCACCTCTGCCATAATTATCTTTACAAGGCAAAAGCAACACTGTTTAAAAGCATTGGAATTGTTATTTGGTCAAATATAAATTCAATTGATGGCACCTCTAGATGATGGGCTCCTTTGGGGGCCAGGAATAGAATGAGAGCAGAGAATCTGGAGACATGGCATGGCATGGTATGGCATGACATTTTGGAAAAGACCCTGGAATTTTCATAGCTATACAGATACCTGAAACGTAGGGTAAACAGGCAATTGTCTATTTTCAACAGAGAAGACATACATTGTCTATTTTCAGTAATTCTCTTCTTTGGAAAGAAGAAATGCTTTTGACTGTATGTATATGAAGAAGGTGTACCAATCCCATACAGCAAAATATCTCTTGCTAGACAATTAGACATGCTTGTTTGGTTATATGAAGTGTGATATCTTAGCTTCAAGAATGTCACATAATTGTAGCATTTTCTCATTGTTTAGTCTGATAATTTCCTTTTAAGGTAAATTATGGTTAGACAGTATTTATTTGCACTCACCAAAATTATTTTACTTTCTAAATATTACTTATATGATGAAAGTCAGTGATGAGAAAGTACATGACAAGTGAGTAGAAATATACATTTTTCGTCTGCCAAGAGACTGCCTTTAAAATGTATTAAAGATGGAGTTCAATGTCCTGCACCAAAGGACAAATTATTAAGAACTACAAATGTATAGTTGTATCTTACTAATTACCTTCACGAGTTTAGAAGAAGTAGAGTGAATATATATTTTTCGGTTGATAGTACTTAAAAGCCTAGACTATGGAAGTAGACAGGCTTATTCAAACTGATTATTTTACTCACTACTTTCAGATGAGAAGCTAGGTTCTGAGAGATTCTGAGAAATGGGAAACTCCCCATAATATAAACTTATTTTCCATTTTGCAAGGAAGATTTTTTAATTGGTTAATTTAACAATAAAATTTTTAGAGAATGTAGATGAAATAGCAAACTATCTATAAATTAATACAGTAAATATATTTATAATAAAAATTATGTAAAACCTACTACTTGGTCTCTGGCATTTCAAGAAGCACATTTCTTTGCACTTTTCATTGGCATCTGGAGACCTCAGCAGCTTCTTCTTTGAGTCATTTTAAATGATTTTGCAGAGGATTTCACTGTGTTCAAAATGCTGAAGATTAGGAATCTATGGCTAATGTTAACACTGGAAAATTTATTTCACAAGTGTTGTTAGGTCATTCCTGCCTACTCATTTATTCTGTAGAGGTAATGATCTCCCAAGGTACTGATTTACATTGACAAGGTGATTTTCTAGATAGTTGTTTGAAACAACATTCAGTCATTAACAATTATGAGATAACATCTCCAGGAGTAGTTACTAAATCAGTGTTACATTCCTTTGCATTTTCTTTAAAAATCATATAGATGACCTCTTTAATTTGCCTGAGGTAGAATTCATTGAATATTTCTGAAGCATACCGATCAAAATATAATTGTTGAGAGTACATTGGTAAAATGACTACATATCTATTTTCTAAGTAATGTATGATGAAAGTCCTTCTCTAATAGTTGAGTATATTCAGTAAACTTTCATGTCTCCCAATTTTGTCAAATTAGGGAATAATAATGTAACTGGTCTTTCAGGAGAGTAATGGGGTTTAAATTAACTTAATGTGGTTAGTTTAATGCCTGGTACTTAATTAGTACTTGACAAACGGCAAATAAATGGTGACCTCTTGTATTTTTAAAATGAATTCATATTTTTACATTGTTTTCTCCTTCAATGTAAATTATTAAAAGGTCTCATAAAGATGCACACATAAATAATACATTTGTACAAAATGACAAGCCATCTAGATAAATTTATCATTTTTGATCTATTAATAAACTGAATCTCAATGAATTTTGAAAAGCTATGGAATTACTGTGTCATTGTGCATATGTTAAAGTTGTGTTTCAAATACATTTACAAGGGAAAATTGCATCTGTAACCATTTACTAATTTCTGATTTAAATATTGAATATAACTTTTTTCCTATTTCCATTTTGCAGACAATGGTGGATCTTAGCTTTTATAGAAGTTACTTTCTAGAAAATTTCTGATTTAGGAGTTGAGAACTCAGAACATGTTAAGTTACAGAAGCATTGAAGGCATTTAGATACACAGAATAATCTTTCAAAATCTCCTCAATTCCTATTAATATCTAAATAGCATGCATGTGATAAAAAATTACAGAATATAGTATTTAGAAATTAAGCAAAATGGAATGAGAAATAGACATTCATGTCCAAAACCATGTCTAAAAGAAAACCTAATTTAATGAGTGCCAGAGAAGTGGGAAATAGAAAAATTTTGTGAACATTCTAAAGCAGACTTGTCAGCATGTCTGTGAGCCTGAGAGACTGCTGACACTTATTTTTAAGAAAAATTTCATCTCAAATAAATTACTCTCTTTATCATTGATATTGACAGATCCTTAGTTCAATTCTGAGGGTGATTAAAAAAACATAGTACTTCATTTCTGGATAAGTTTATGCCATTAATAATGTATGTGTTTCTTCATTTTTTAAATGTGTTTGGGCTTCTATTCTGTGCCCTGGCACATGACCTGACACTTGAATAGGCATTAGTAATTCCAGCAGGAATAAGCTACAGTCCCTACACGCACATAATTCAGACTAATAGGAGGAAACAGACATTTAAGCTGATAAATTCCATAGTGTTATAAGTGCTATAACGAAAGCATGAGCAGATGGAAATACAGGAGAGGAGATGGTCAGCATTGGGTCACTAAGAGCACACTGATACCAGTTATAGGTGCCAGGAGACAGTATTCACCAATATGATGAAGAGGAAGGCTGAAACAAAACCTTGGAGAACATTTATATCATGCCAAAACTTTGGAAGGTTTATCTTGGGGGCAACATGGAGTTTTGGGAAGGTTTTGATCAAGAGAGCACTCTTGTGAGCTTTAGCTTTTTAATATATGAAATAAAGGAGATTAACTTGGTATTTTCTATTCCGTTGTGTTCCAAATTTTGTGGACATTTTTCCCTTATTTTGCCCAATAGCAACAGACGGAGGAAGATGGAGGTGGGGGAAATATAAATAAGAAATTTGGGTCTGTCACTGATGTCAGCCATCAAATAGCATTGTCAACCAGAGAAAACTTGACTGCTGTTTACCAAGAAATGAAAGGATGGGGCAATGAGAGTGATTCATTTCTGTTATGGTTTGGGTGTGAGGTGTCCCAGAAAAGCTCACGTGTGAGAAAATGCAAGAAGGTTTAGAGGAGAAATTATTAAGTTATAAGAACCTTAACCCAATCAGTGAATTAATCCCTTGATGGGGATTAACTGAGTGGTAACTGAAGGCAGTAGGGTGTGAGGGAGGACTTGGGCACTTGGGGTGGGTGGGGCACGGATTTGGGGTTTATATCTGTGGAGTGGAGTCTCTCTCTACTTTCTGATCATCATGTGAGCTGCTTCCCTTTGCCACACTTTTCCTACATGATGTTGTGTCTCACCTCAAGCCCTGAGGAATGGAGCCAACTGTCTATGGATGAATACCTCTAAAACTGTGAGCATACAAAAAAAGTTTTCCTCCTCTAAAATTGTGCTCATCAGAAAAAAATTCATTTATTTTAAATAATTATTTTACACAAATATAAGAAGATTCTTATAAAATCAAAGAAGGAGCTCTTTATGAACTTACAGATTTTGATTGCTGATGACATTTATTTTTTTCAAACTAATGCTTTGTTGTTTTATTAGAAAACTAAGATGGAAGTGAGTCTGTGAAATTGATCCTAGACCTACCTTAAAACTTTGGCTTAGAATTTAGGCTTTTAGATGCTAAAGATACAATAGTAAATGTGAAATATATGGTCTTTACTAAAATGTGTACTCTTGATGAGGGATGGAGTGATAGATAAGCATAAATTACATATGAATGCAAATAACATTCACTAGTTTGTTCTTTATAAGATAGTTATACTTAGCAAATAAAAAGAGGACCCCAATTTATATCTAAATTTCAGTGTTTTCACTTTGCTTTGGGAAAAAAGTTAACCCCCAAAGAAAGTTCAAAGCCAGAGCTTCTTTCTTTGATGATATTTTTTTAACACTTAAAGTGATGCCGCCTTTATAACTATGATATCTATTTTTTTTTCCTATACACTAAGATTATTCTAAGGTATCCCAGTGCTTATTGCTTTGTTAATAAAGGAGTGGGACTACTCCCTGCCAAACTCGGAAACTGAAATGGAAGTTCACACATGTATGAGGGTGTTAGGATGAAGCCAACTACCATGTAGAACTCTAAAGCTCTTTAAAAAGGCAAAACAAAGAAACAAAAAAATCACAAAAATCATTTGAACAAATCTGGGTTTATCACTATTTATTAATGATATTTTTGTAGTATTCTTTGAAGCATACTTTTGAAGCATTATTTGTTGTTGTTAGTTTATATTACAATGTTTCCAATTTTATAATTGAAATTCATTTTGTTTTTATATTGTTCTTTAAATGGGGATTGACTACAGATTCTTTACCAATTTCTCTAACATCACCATGATCCTGCTCTCTGTTCTAAAGTAACTATTATGATGTTTTGAAGTATGGCAGTACTGCTTGTTTTCTCCCATTAGAGAGATGGAGGTAGATCTATCTATATGGCTGATCTTGGTCTGGATTCTAAACTTTGACTGATTTTTCTTATGATTTGTAGCCTGGACCTAAACTTTTTTCCTCTCTCATATTTATTTATCCTGTCAATATAATGTGCAAAAGAAGTCTATACCAAAAGACAGAAACTTGTTAACTCTGATCTATATAAGAAAATTGAAAAACTAATTTACACTTAGTATGTGATTCATTGCTAATTAATTGACCTCATCTTCAAATAACTTAAAATCTCACTGACATGGCCAAGTGTGCCTTTGGTTGTCTTATAGAAGATGAGACTTAAAATCTCACTGACATGGCCAAGTGTGCCTTTGGTTGTCTTATAGAAGATGAGAGCAAAGAGAAAAGGTAGAACAGCCAGAGTTTCAAGGGGGAAAAAAAAACTTTGCAAGATATACAGTATAAAAATATCAAAGGAGATTTGAAAAATATCAATGGTGTAACCAAAAGTTAAGAATAGTTTGACTGCCTAATCTGATGAAAGTAAGAATTTATGTTATAGGGGTTAAGAGGAGAATGTGTGGAACTATGTAATACAAACTATTTAGGATGTGGGAAATTAAAAAAGAAAAAAGAAAACTTAAGCAATTACTTGCTTGAAGTTTTGAAGAAGGTGCAATAGCTTTCTTTGGTTAAAAGTACAATGTAACAATCAATTAAAAAATCTAAAGAGCTGGATAGCTATCATTGATCTACAGCAAGTTTAGAAGAAAGAGCAAGCAAGCTTGGGAAAACAGATAAATGTGTTCTATGGGAGAGAAGTGAGGGTATTACATTGATAAATGTTTTAAAATATAGAGTGAGTAGGTTAAAGATTAAGCACTACATAGCTGAAGTCTTCTAGCAACATCTGCTTTAGAAAACAAAATGGGAGTTTGAGCTATGGAAGAGAGGGATTGAATTTAGGCATGTGGAGAATTTACCAGAAGACCAATGCAAAATGAGTAAAGGGATACCAATTGCTAATAAAAGTCTGATTGAAATTAAGTATTAAAATTTATAACAAGGCAGTTCTTTTTGCCAGTAATATTAACACTAACTAAAAAGGTGATAGGAATGGTTCAGAATCAAAGATTAGCAACTCAGGAGATTAGAATCAGTGGTGATGGCAGAGTAGGGAGAAAGAGCTTTTAGGAAGACAGAGTTGAAGTCTGTAACTAACCATATGACAAGCTGAATCTGGACTATGATTCAGACACTGAGTAAAGTATAGTCCGAAGTAAAATTAACTAATACAGATACATAAGTGATATAGGCATGTTATTGAGGATAAAGTGGAAATTTAATAGTTTAATGAGAGTTATGTTGTTATCACTTAAGCAGGCTAAAGATTTTGGAGATGAGATATGCTGAGTGATAAGTGTGTTCCAAAGTCAGGCAGCCTGGCAAAGAAGCTAAAGAAACAGTTTCAAGGTGTTACATGAGTTGGCAACACTGATTTCAAAGGTGTTAGTGACAATGGATACTAAGAAAAATTCTAATCTAAATGCAGGGGTCACTAGGAAAATAGACTGATTTGGATTTTTTAAGTCATAGGTGAAGTGTTTGCCATACACTGCAATCTAAAACAGTTTGCCTTATAGCAAATATACTGCCTAAGCTTCAGCTATTAAGTTAGATTTTATATGCTGAGGAATGTTTAATACAACAAGATTTCAGTAAAATACTATAACTACAGGGATATGATTCATATGCATATTTCAGAAATCAGAGAATTGAACAGATATATAAAAGGACTGCCTATGATCATAAATTAGACATTAAATCAAGACAATTTTATTGGATACATTTGCAATGCATCTGAAGAGAAGTCCTGTCATTGTGATACTCTCATCCATATTTAATACTGAACTTCATCATAGGGCTTAAATCATCATTCTGAAACTGGCTAGTATTTATTCAAATTGCTTCAGTGCATTTAAAGCTCTGTTCTTATCTCAAAACATCTACAACCCTTGCAAGAACTGGAAGTAAGGTAATAACTCCAGGTTATTTTAATTTTGTTCATGCTTTAGAAAGTGTTAATTCTGTTGACCCTGGTTACCTTTGGCTTCTGTTCTGATACCTTGCTGCCCACCCTCAGGATTTAATGTGAATCATTGTTGTATTGGTTCTTACTGTTTCTATAGTATCTTCTTGTCCCCTGTGTAATCACCCTCAGCCTATTTCTTGGAAACAGTACTGGACTGACTTCTCCAAGAAAAGATGAATATGTAGGCGTGTCTGTGTGTATGACCATGTGTCTCTGGGCAGGTCTTCATCATTTATAATTTGTATAATACAATTTAAAATAAGTCAATAATAGGTCTTTTTCTGAGTCCCACTTGAGGCCCATGAGAATTTAGTTTAAAGGGTAATTAATTAATATGAAGTATAGTTAGGTAACAGTTTTTCAGCCTTAAAATGTCAGTAAGATAAAATTTAAAACTCAAAGACCACATAAACATACCAGTTTTTTTTTAACTCATTAATTTTTTTTAGTACATTAACAAGTATACACAAATAGGATTACTGGTATATGGCTAAAAAACAAATAAATAGAAACCACAATGGAGTTCAGCTTCCAGAAAGAAAAGATTAATTTGAGTAATTGTCATTTCTTGATCCTAGGTTAAAAACAATTTAATATGTTATGATGAGTTTAATAAGTTAGTTATTTAAAATCCTTGCTCTTTTCACTAGCTTCCTGCTAATTGACTTGGTAAGAACAGCAAGAATCACTTTAGAATCCTTCTCCTCTGAGAAGGGAAGTCAAGTATATAGTGCCAACTTTGAAATTCAGGCTGGAGAAGAAAGCAGGGGGGTGTGGGGGGGCTCATGTTAGCAGCCTGGATCATTATTCACGTGATGGAAACAACCCTTCAGCAAAAAACAAAAGCTTGTACTGGGCAGCATAAAAGAAAGATTTGATCTTCAAGTGCTGGCCACTCACATTCATTCCAAGAGCAGAGGGAAAAACTATGCTCTATCATCTTAATTATCTAGAAGCCCAGCTGAATGAAAATACATTTCTTCAAAGTCTTCAAAAGGAAGAATAAGATCTAGTAATATTACCTGCTTTCACTAAAGTAAGAAAGACAGTGCAATACTTAAATTATCTCAAAGTAGTTTTGGAGTGTGAACATGTATGTGTATATGAGCACTGTATATATGCTAAGTTTATGATTTTAATTAGATTGTGGAGGATTCCTTACATTCTATATTTTCTAAGGCTTTTTCATTATTAACAAACTTGAATTTTATGGAATACTATTGAGAAGATATATTTGTTCTTTATAAATGTGGTAAAGTTTTGATACATCATCTGATGGTGAGCAATCTTACATTATTATCTGCAGTATCATTATTATTCACACTCTAGCAAATCAAATTTGCTAGTAAGCATTTATTTAATTTTAGCCACATACATAAGTGATATTCATCTATGATTTTATTTCCTTATTATCTGGTTTTACTATCAAAGTTACATTGATTCACCAAATGAGTCAGGTAGATATTCTTCTTCTAACCAATCTTACATGAAAAAAGTTTCAAAAATAATTATATGTAGGTTTAACTTTGTTCTTTCTCCAGATCTGACTAAGAATGTTTTGAAAAAAAAAATGTGAACAGAAAAGAACAGAATTCAGGAAGACTTTGCCTTGGCTAAGAACTGACATAAAGTTTGGAATATTAAAAAAATGGTTCAGTGATCCCTGAATAGAGAGAAATAAACTGAAATTGGATTATCTTTAGAAAAGGAAGCAAAAGTTGAGCTAGTAAAATTTGCTTTCACAATCCTCAGAAGGGTTTAGGAATTAGACATATAGCTAGCCTCTATCTGAGTCATTCCAAAGACAGATCCTTTATCTTTAACACTATTTTTCTCCTCCTATAAAGAAAAAAAAATCCTCTTACTAATGCTTTCTTTCACCTTCATCTTTGTCCCTCATATGTTACTTCCTCCAGTCATTTGTGTGCAAAATCTTTATCCTCTCAAGTTGGTAATCATAGATTTTTACCTATCACCTTAAGCCAAAAGGCTTACAAGAAGTTGGTATTTGTCTTGCAGGTCAATACTAGCCTTTGCGTTTGTTTCCTTTGTTCCTGGATTTCAAGTGGAACTAAAATTTTTTGTGATCTTTTTTTTTTTAGAATTTCTCTAAGATTATATATTTTGGCCTTCATTGGACTCTTGGTCTCTGGGAAATTAGAAATCTCATGCCTTGTCCCCATTTGATTTAAACAGTAAATTATTGGGAATATTTTATGCATTAATAGATTATCTATTTTGTAGTTGATTATTCTCATTGGGAAACTGAAGATATAATTCAGTTATTAGTGGTCAGTAATGATAAAGTTTATGTGTTTAAGTTTTTGATAGCAGTTGATAAATTCCTTTGTTTATATGAACCTAGAGAGAAATGGAAATAGACAAGTAGATTGACACATAGAAAGATTTTCTCTGATTTATTTAGCTCCACTGTCTACTGCACCCTTATTCACTAGCTCATGGGGCATCCTGGCTGCTGCTACCACCACCTCAACTGAATCTGCCTTAGTATATACAACCACTATGAATTCTTTTACCTTTAGGGTGAGTGATGAGCTTCCTGGTATGGACTCCATTGCTCCTTTTTGCCTAGTAAGCACTATACCATTTCTGGCCTTCATACTCAATCTAAGCAAACCTAAAAAAAGCTCTGGATCTTCCTTCTAATTCTAGACTTATGTAAAGTGTCATTTAACAGGGCATGTTGTGTGGTTTCTATTTTAGTCAGCTGCTATTTCTAAAAGGGCCCAACCAGAACAATTGTGGAGAAGGAAAAGTTTATTTGAGGGCTCACGGGTTTCAGAGGTCTTAATCCATAGAAAGCCAGCTCTGTTCCTTGGGGCTGGAGGTGAGGCTGAACATCATGGCAGAAGACTGTGGCAGAGGGAAGCAGCTCACTTGTGTGATCAGGAAGCAGAGAAAGAAGTCTCCACTTGCCAGATACAAATATATACCTCCAAAGCCACGCCCCCAATTCCCTCCTCCTCCTGCCACACCATACTGCCTTCAATTACTGCTTAGGTCATCCCCACCAGGGGATTAATTTACTGATTGGATTAAGGCTCTCACAACCCAATTGTTTCTTCTCTGAACTTTCTTGCATTATCTCACATGTGAGCATTTGGGGGACACCTTATATCCAACCCATAACAGCTTCATCAGAAGCCATCCAAGGGGGCAGATGATGGAGGCTAGAAGTAAGAAAGTTAATGACTATTTAAAGCAAGTGTAGTTAAAGAAATGTAGTTAAAGGGTCAGGAGACTTTAGGGTGTTAGCATATGAATCCACCTCCTTTCCTTCCTTTGCTATACAGAGGGATTAAGGTTCAGGATGGCTTCCTTAAAGATGTCCTCTGTGGCCAAATCATGTTCTACATGGTCTTTATAACTTTTGGCCAGCTCCTTAAAACATCACTGTGAATTTACCTCAATTTTCTCATTTCTCATTTCCTCATGTTTGCTGCTTTAGAATTGTAGCTCTCTGTGAAGCATTAGTACGTAAACTAGCTTGAGACTGTTTTCTGAGGGCTTGGACTTGAGTACTTACTTCTCTTATTGATATTATGTGATTGGCCTGGTATAGACTTTCAAATTTCACCCTTGCTTTATATTTTTTTTTCTAGTTAACAATATAGTATGGGTATCTTTTCTATTTTATAAACCAAAGATAAATCCTATTCTTTTAACAATTAGAATTAATTTTGTACGTAGTATAGAGTTTTTTTCTTTGAAGTATTTAGAATGATTCTGACATCACAGTATTCTTGCTAATGACATCCTGTGTGTGTGTGTGTGTACAGAAATAGGTGTAAATGTTTTTCACACAAGTCACAGTGCTTTATAACATTAATTTATAGTTTATTACTGTGACATTGGCTAACATGTGTTCACCCAGCAGGATTTCACTTTTTTCAGATTCTGTTAACATTTTATATATATACATGTTCATCTTACCATAAAAATAGAGCTTTTGCCTAAAGGCAGTACGTACAATAAAAATAGTGGAGATATTTATAATATGCTTTTAATTCCACTGTATCTTAAAAGTATAGAGACTCCTACTGACAGCTTTCTATGGTAAAGAAGAAAAGAATTAATGTATTCAAAGACTTGTCTGAGTTTGCTCTCACATGTGGATACTCCTAGACCATCTGGTTTGCTTCTGCTGCAGTACCTGGCATATTATGAGCATTGAATAAATGTAACTATACTGACAACTGACACAGGGTTATATGAACATCTCCCCAAATATCTGATCACAATAATTAATACAAGTGAATTAATACATAGAGTATTAATTTTAATAATAATGTTTACATTACAAATAATGTCAGAAAGTATACATAATTTTAGGTAAATGAAACAATGCCTTTATTCTTTTCTTTTTATTTATTTGGAATGGGTGAAATATGACATAGAAGCTCTAATATTGCATTTCAGATATTTCTGATTGATGGAAAAGTGCTAATGAACCTGTTTTAAGTAGTGTTATCCTTAGAGAAAACAGTGGGTCACCTTTAAAAAAATATAATACAGGGAAACTCTGGATCTGTTCTCTAAATTCCAGTGAAACCTACTTGCAATAAAATCTGAAGACTCCATTTATCAGTGACCAATGTGACCAAACCCCTTTTAGTTTTATTAGAGATGTTCCATTTAAACTAAACATTTATATAGCCATATCTACCTAAATTATTTAATGTAGTTTTAAAGTGTAGATGCGGTCACTGCATTAAGAGAGAAGTCTTTGGTTGTACTCTATACAGCTAAATTATTTTTCTACTAGAGCACAGTCTATTCCTTTGAATCAATAGAATAACATGAAAAAAATGCTTAGGAACTCTTTTTACTTCAGTGGTAGAGAAAAGGTGGGATAGAGGTTGATTTTCAACATAAATTTATACAACCTGTTCCTCCCTGTACTAGTGTAGCCTAACTAGGTTTAGCAGTGAGGTACAATGTAGAGCCATGTCACAAAGGGCCATTATAGAATAACAGAGAATAGAATGTACCCATTGTAAACCAGAGAAATGAAACATCATGAATTTTGTCTTGTTTTACAGTCTGTTTCAAATTCTTGGCACACATTCTATTCAATAGTAAGTTTATTTATATTTTGAATCCATCCATTTTTGTCATACTAAATGTTTTAATTTATATTTTAGACATAATTATCTTATTAAAATACTTCACTAAGAAAAATGTTAATTATGCTATTTAAAAAAGTATTTCCCAAATCATATACACAGTCCAATACTGTAGTCCCTGAATATACTGCTCCTACATTAAAAATGTTTCTGCATCTAGATTGTCACCTTTTGAAAATCCCTCTGGCTATTCCATACACATACCATTTCCAGAATATACTATATTTAAATCTACGTCATTTTTTCCTCAATGAAAGAAAATATATAATGGGTTTTATTATAATTATATTCACAGACTATCCAAGTGCTATTTGGCTGTATATAGATAATATATTCTTGAGTATTAAGCCTTGGCCTTGCAGCACTTCTGTGCCCATAATTCTTATTGATTTCAGTGAGTATTATGCACCCACAGAGCTATGAGATGGGTTATTGCAAATAGAGGATAGCCCAGTACTTGTTGCCATATTCTCTTAAAAGAAGTCTGCTGTGCTTATGGCTTCATACTGAGATAAATGAAGATAATCATTAAGGAATCTGGATAACTAATTACTAGTATATAACTATATCAAAAAGTCCCGGTCACATCTGAATTTAGACAATACAGTTTTATTTTTAGGGAATAATTTCGGAGGTGCTAATTCCTTCATGGTATGTGGTTCAGCCTCAGGTCTGAGGCTTGCAGACTGTGTATGGACTCTTCTCCAAAGCCATCATACCAACTCACATTATGGCTGCCAGCAACTGCCATTTTGCTAAATTCAAATGATATTTGTTAGTATTTACCTTACCCCCCATTCCTCTTAAGATGGACTATTCTCTTTTTTCTTGACACCTCAATGTTATGGTTTTTAACCAAATCATTCTATTTCTTTCTGTACTCCTTTGCAGCAGCACCCTTCTCTGCCTAGCAGCTTTTTCTGACAAGAGTAAACTCCAAAGTTTATTCTGTGCTGGAAATTATACTTATACTGGGATGGTTTGGATATGAAGTGTCCTCCAAAGTTTCTGTTTATGTAGGGATATTCAGAGGTACAATCATTAGATTATGAGAGCTGTAACTTAATTAGTCCATCCTGGTCCATAACGAACGACTGGGGGATAACTTCCAGCAGGTGGGGCATGGCTGGAGGAGGTGGGTCACTGGGAGTGTGCCCTGGAAGGGTGCAATTCCCTTTCCCTCACCCCCTTCCTGACCCTGCCATGAAAGGAATCAACTTCTATTCACTGTGCCCTTCTCTCTTGATGTGCCACCTCACCTTGGGCCTAGAACAATGGAGTTGGCTTTCATGGACTGAATCCTCTGCAACTGTGAGTCTCAAATAAACTCCTCTTCTAAGTTGTTTGTGTCATGTGTTTTAGTCACAGCAATTTAAATGCTAACTAATCTAGATCATGTAATTATTTGATAATTATCTCTCTTCCATAGACACTCGTTCCTTAGGAATATACACTATCTGTTTTAGCGTGTGAATAAACCACAAACTTTGAGGTTAGCTCTCAGACCATCTTTCCACTGTGTTTTCTTCTCCTGTTCTTTGGAAATGGCCATGGCTTTTCTTTCTGCTAATAGAGACCGACAACTTTACTTGTTCTAAGAAAATCCTTCTCTGATTTATTCACCAACTTTTTTTGCCAGAAATTATTGAAGACCTACTCCTTGTCAGGTATTGTGTTATACACTGTAGATAGGCTATGTGACAAAAACATATGGTTCTTATTCTCAGGGAACCAATGTCTAATGTAGGAGATAGCATCAATCAAATGATCACACAAACTAAAAGTGTAATTTCATTAAGTCACCTATTTAAAGTGACTAGGAGATAAGTGTAAGACAACATATACACAAAGAAATTTACTTGTACAAGCCAGGGAATGTAAAAAATATTTCAGACTAGTGGTCTAGAAATTGTGAATACCGTAAAGTGGGGGAAAATAATGTTATGTTCGAGGATATAAAAGCAGGCTAGTTTGGAGTTTAAACCACAGGGTAGTAAAACCTGAAGTGAATACAAAGTTCAGATTATTTGTTAGAACTCATGTTACGAGTGATTATTTTAAAAGTGCTTGGAGACATAATTTTAATTTATTTGCATGTGATTACTTATGCCTGCATTTTCTTTAAAACTATTGAGTGTGTTATCATGAATTTGGGAAGCCACTTATCAGCTTCTTTCTTAACAAATTAAAATAACCAGAATAAGAAACACATGTTGGAACTCTGCATTGATTTTTTTTTATTTTCAGGGCTCTCTCTTTGCCCAATGTATAAGCATTGCATAAAATTCCTTTATTGAAGATGCTTCCTGTATGCATTCAACCCATAGACCATATTTAGTTTCTGAGAGTACATATGCATGCCTGCATGTGAAGAGTGTAGTTGTACTGGGGATGTGGGCAGAGATACTATTTAGAATATGGAACATCCTTTCTCAAATATTGTAATATATTTGAAGCTATTTTCTTGCCAGAGTTTAGAAGAATTGAATATTAGTGAAACAAACAGATAAGGAAAGATGTCTTTCATTTCTAAGAGAATTAATTGTATATTTCTTAGAGAAACTTCAAGATGAAAAGACTTTCTTAATGGCCAAGTACTGGTAAGTGGAATTCCTCTGGGTGAGACTGTGATGTGCTTGAGACTTCAAAAGTAGACAGATATTTTGATATTCTCAAATGAACTTGGAGAAAGAAAAGGTAGCTCAGATTGCCTCAGAGTAAAGCCCTATCTACTCATGGCACCTGACTAGGAGCAAAAGCCTTCCCAGGACTTCACCACTCACGTCTATGGTCCATGGAAATGTCTTTTCCAAAAAGAAAGATGCTTTCAGTAGCCAGAAAATAGGACACATAAACAAGATCACAAAGCATCTCCACTAAGGCAAAAGAGAGAAACATGTAAGTGCCATGGCTGGGTGATGGATGGGGCACAGGCTACACATGGTAAGGCAGTTGTGGTCAGGAACAGCGCTGCACAGCAGAGATTATTGGTAATGGAGAATGTATAACTGCAAGCCTGTACAGAACAGACCGTTATGTTTCTTCATAGTTTGGTCATTCTGAATAAAGAATCCTGGCAATCGGGTTAAAGGAAAAACCTTGCAAGTTAATGGATGGTAAGATGGTGAGTAACAATCTAGTGAGATTTTCCTTCGCTTAGGTAAGAGGAATGAAACCCAGAGCCATGGAGATATACTAAGGGTTGCAAATTCAGAGTATTATCGTTCTTCTGGAGACAGATTTCTGTTCCAAAGCATAGGAACTCAAGGACCTAGAACTTTTCTTCTCAAAGAGAGTTTGTTTATGGTAAATATAAAAAGTTTTTCACCTCTCTTAAGAAGACAATGGGATACTATTTAAATAAGCCATCAGATTTATAACCTCTGGCTTCTCCTTCTGTAGTGGGGAAACCTCCTTTCCTTTAGAAAGATCTGTTTGTCTGCTTCTCAGGCCATCACCACCAGAGGCATAATACTTTGCTTGATACAAAAATCTTATTGTTTATTTGTAATATAATATGAATTTCAATAATTAGTGATATTAAAAATCTATTATTGACCATCACCTTCAGGAAGAAAATTGCCAGAGGTCTTGTGGATTACACATTCTACACATCTTTTGCTAGGCAGACATTGCTTTTTATACACAGGGATGGTCCCTGTCCTTCAGAAACAAGTGATAGTTTTAACTTGATTTATTCTCACATCTCCTTGTACTAAACCACTGAGAAACAATGATGGGCCACTGTCCACACCTAAGTATATTATCCTGCTCAAAACCCTCCCAAAACCTATTTAAAAAATTATGCAATTAGTAAATATAGAAAGGAGGTCACTAGAGGCAGAAAAATAAGGGGGAGAAAAAAGCCTAAGAGATAAGAAAAGAGAACAAATTCAAACACAGTTTTTAATGATGGAGAAAGGAAACAGCTCATGTGCTAGGTTTGCATATGCAGGAAGGTGACTCATCAAAGATCCCTTTAGAGCTGTCCAGGAGACACTGACTAAGTTGGGTGTTTGTGAGGAGAGCAGTTATTGGGAAAAAAAACAAAACAAAACTGCAGTACAAAGTCTGTATTGCAGGCTTTGTAACATGAGATTAGGTATAGTTCAATAGAATCTCCCAAATGACCTTTATTAAATAGATTGATGATGTAGTCCACTCTGTCTCTAAAGCCTCCAGGCAGATGTCCACAGCATTCTGCAGGTCAGAGAAGCAGAAAATTCACAGGAGGAGAGGCCCATTCTTCAGATGACACACTTCAGTTTCTATCAGTGCAGTCACATGTCTACTAAGAATTAACACTGTCCTCCAAACTGTTTATGCCTGTTGAATTTTGCTATTATAATCTAGAAATGTGTTAAGAAGTGAAGTAAGAGTGTGGAATAATGATGGATGTTGCAAAGTAACTGAGTTATTTGGAAAGACTCCATAAAGGAAAGTCAATAGCACTATTAGAATCATACTTGGTAAGGGAGAGGCAACATAAAATATTAATAAAAATGTAAAAAACCAATAGGTATGTGGTCTCACTTATTTTTCAGTTCTTTTAAAAAATTCTATCTCTTCTCTAAAGAAACTCAACTAGCCTGATGGACTATATACAACAGGTGTGTCTTAAGAATGAATGGGTGGGGTTCTCATTGTGATTCTATATTAAAATAAATATTTTGGGTTCTAACTGTTTAAAATAAGTGTACATTTATATTTTTTTACTTTCATACATCCATTTTTAAACATTTTAGTCATTTTAAAACCACTAGTATTTTTAGGTTAGAGGGATTATAGTTATAAATTTATGTACTTTATTAAGAATTTGTTTTTCTGGTGCTGGGTAATTGAACCCAGGGCCTTGTACATGTGAGGCAAGCACTCTACCAACTAAGCTATATCCCCAGCCATATTAAGAATTATTAACACAGGAATAATTTGATTAAAAACTGATAAACTTTCATTTCAGATGGTATTTAGATCAGACATTCATATTATCATTTTTTTATAAAACACTGATAAGCTAAAACAGAAACAAACTTTTAGGATAAATTGATGAACAATTTAGAATAAAATAATTTCGTAAGTCCTAATACTCAATGGTAGGAAAAATTTAGAGAAATAAACTAGGCTTTAACAAAATGTACTAAATACATATAAATTTTTATAGTCTAGGGAGAAGAGACCAATTCTTGGGTTTACCCAATGTAAGCAGGCTAACAGTTGATCAGTCTTAAGTGTATTCCAAAGAGACAGAAGTAAGACATACTGAATAAGCATCAACTAGAAATAACTCCTCTGGGGCCTACTCCTTCTTGCCGTAGGAGTTATTAACAGAAACCATGTGTAAAGAAACTTAGATTTTTTTGTTAGGTTTTTCAATCAATTATATCTCTAAAATACCTAAACTGGAAAAAAGAGGGGCATATCTGGCAAAATAGTTATAGAAGCAGCCAAATGGAAAGTCAGTTTGAATTTAGCTGAACCAGCAATTTCAGAACAGGCTGCTGAGTGAAATTACTCCACTTTTTTTTTTTTTTTTCAATTTATAGGTAGAGACTTGTGCTGAGAAGCCATCTAATTGGGGTCATGTCAAAATTTTCATCTCCCCTGGAGTTTGAAGCAAATAGTGCCATGGAAGAATGACCTAGTAGAGAGAAATCTGCATAATTTTTACAGTGAGACACTGAATGCCTAAAGATAGTAAAAACCACTGGTCAGCAGAAGGAAGCCTTCTTCATCACTGGGGAGAGAGGGAATGTTGGGGTGGGAGGTGGTTCTTCTCAGCACAGAAGAAACCTGCACACACACCTATCTGAACACACATCCATGCTGAAGAGAGTTTGGTCTGATTAATGGGGATGCCCTGGTGCCAGGTCCTTTGCAATCCCTGGGGCCACAGGTTCCTAGGCAAGTCATGGGTTTTCTAGAACCATCTAGGTCCATGCTGGAGGAGGGAAGGATGAAGTCTTTGTGATTAACCCTGGGACCTCGTAATTTACTCTGTGTACCAAAAAATCCCCAAAACTGCACAAAACTGCCATGTGAACCAGGGAAGTATCTGGTTACCAGGCCTGGAAAAATCACATTCCCTAAAGGCCTGCCAGCTCATAGGCTTACAGCAGAAAACCCAAGCCACCTAGATTTGCCCCAGAGAAGGAGAAAGGCAGGATAAAGACTGGGTAGATAGGCTACAATGGCTGAGCACTGTGCAGTTTTTTAAATCTACAGGCTATTATAAATGTGGAAATAGGCAAGCACATAATACCCCAATCTCCAAGCAGTTTGATCTTTACATCTGTGACCTCAGAGCCTGTCAGGATATGTAGCTAAGGTTTAGAAATGAGCCACAGCCCTTATACCTAGGCAATTTCAAAACAAACTATCTGAAGAAGTTTCTTAATGCTGAGTACCTTAGCAAGGAGAACTTTTAATTTTCTCTGTATTTGTATTTGATCTCACTTGTATTGTCTTCTATTTTGGTTTGTTTGGCTTCCTGTCAATACTTATTATTTTGTACGTTCATATAATTTCAAGTGTATTTAAAAACTAATTCGATTTTTTTCTTTTTCTGCTCTTTCATTTGTATTTGCTCCCTCTTTTTCTTTCTCTTCTGTTTTTCTTGTCTTCCCTCCCTTGCATTTTTGTTTTATTTTCAATTTTTTTATCTTCCCTTATTTTCCTACCCTTTAAAATATAGTTTAATATTAATTTTCTTTTCTTTATTACTTAAAATTTTAGCCTATTATATATAACTGTTTCCCCCCTTTTCTTCTTGATTAATGAAGGTTTAAAGTACATTTTCAATAAGTTTTTATTGTATGATAGTATATGATTAGCTTGTAAGCTGTAGCTGTTAGCAGTAAGTTATTTTCTCATCCCAAAGTGGAGGTGGGAACTGAATTTACCACTTTGAATATGTTGAGTCGGTCCTATTTTTGAGGCTCAGATACATCTTCAGTCAGAAACACATTGTAAAGAGAGAGCAGCTCACTAAAAGATCCTGGAATAATAGTGTTCAAGACATATAACTCAACAGATAAGATGAGAAATTAAGGCAATAAAATGCTTCAAAAGTTTAGAACTGGACTGGGGTTATGACTTAGTGGTAGAGTGCTTGCCTATCATGTGTGAAGCACTGGGTTTGATTCTCAGCACCACATAAAAATTGATAAATAAAATTTAAAAAGGTATTGTGTCCATCTAAAACTAAAAAACTATTTACAAAAAAAAAAGTTCAGAAGTCCTCAACAATTGAATCCATTGATACTGAAGTAGGGGAAATGCCAGAGAAAAAGTTTTAAAATTGATGGATAAAATTATTAATGAGTTAAAGGAACTAAGAAATTAACTAAGGAAAACAATGCAGGATATAAAAGAGCATTTCAATAGAGAGATTCTGAAAAGGAACAAAATAGACATCTTAGAAGTGAAAGGCACAAGGAGTCAAATAAAAAACTCTGTGGGAAGTTTCTCCAATAGATTAGATCAAGCAGAAGAAAGAATATCAGAGCTTGAAGATAAGGTGGATAATCTAGAATACTCTGAGAGAAATATATATAATATATATATATATATATATATATAAACTACAAACAATATACAAGAGTTCTGGGGAAATGTTAAGAGACCAAATTAAAAACTCACATCTTTCAAGAAAAGAGTGGAGATACAGGATAATGCCATAGCAAAATTATTTAGTAAAATAATAGCAGAAAAATGTCCTAATCTTGGGAATGAAATAAACATGAACTTACTTGAGAATTTAGAAAACCTCAAATAGACATGACCAGAAATGAACATCTCCATAATATAAAATGCCAAAAAATTCAGAAAAAAAAAGAATTTTATGTTGGTGAGATGTGGGGGAAAAGTACATTCATACATTGCTGGTGGGCCTGCAATTTGAAGCAACCACTCTGGAAAGTAGTATGGTGATTCCTCAGAAAACTTGAAATGGTATCACCATTTGACCCAGTTATTCTACTACTTGCCTTATACCCAAGGACTTAAAATCAGCATACTGAAGTGAAACACCAATCAATGTTTATAGCATCTTAATTCACAATGGCTAAGCTAAGGAACCAAGCTAAATGCCCTTCATAGAAGAATAGATTAAGAAAATGTGATCATACACACACACACACACACACACACACACCACATACACACACACACTGGAATATTACTAGACCATAAAAAGAATGACTTTATGACTTTCTGTGGTAAATGGGTAGATATAGAAACTATCATGCTAGGTAAAATAAGCCAACCTCCCCACCCTCCCCCCAAAAAAAATCAAAGGTTGAATATCCTTTCTGATATGAGATGCTTACACACAATAGGGGGTTGGAGAGGAATAAATGTTCAGTGGATTAGATAAAGAGAAAGGAAGGGAGTGGAAATAGGAAAGACAGTAGAATGAATAAAACATAACTTTCCTATATTCATACATGAATAAACTACCAGTGAAACTTCATATCATGTACAACCACCAAAATGGGATTCTAATTAGAATAAGTTATACTCCATGTATGTATAATATGTCAAAATATACTCTACTGTCAGGTATATCTACAAAGAACAAATTTAAAAATTTTAAAAAATAAGCAAAAAAATAATGACTTTAAAAGCTGCAAGAGAGAATCACCTATCCCTTATAATGGTTAACCTAAAAGAATAATAGCATATTTCTTAGAGGAAGCTCTACAATCCAGGAGGACATGGAACAATATATTTCGAGTCCTGAAAGATAAGAATCACCAACTTAGATTATAATATCCAACAAATCTATCATTCAGAATCAAAGAAGAAATAAAAACCTTCCAATATAAGCAAAAACTAAAGGGTTTCATGGTCACTAAGACTCCATTACTGAAGATTATTTAAAGAAATCTTACACACAGAAGGAGTAGATGAAAGCTACAAAGAGGGCAAGAATGGAATAGAAGACACAGATAAACCCATACAGACATAGTCATCTGATTCTTGGCAAAGGTGCCAAAAGCACATTGGAGAAGAGATCCCCTCTTTAACTAATGGTGCTAGGAAAACTGAATATATATGTAGAAGAATAAAACTAGATCCATACCTTTCAAGTCGACTCAAAATGGATCAAAGT
This sequence comes from Marmota marmota marmota, assembly GCF_001458135.2. Lineage (NCBI taxonomy): Eukaryota > Metazoa > Chordata > Mammalia > Rodentia > Sciuridae > Marmota > Marmota marmota. The sequence continues at coordinate 6,449,428 of NW_025999862.1, forward strand.
CAACTCAAAATGGATAAAAGTATAAAAGTCAACTCAAAATGGATCAAAGACCCTAGATTAATATGAGAAACTTTGGAAGTGCTAGAAGAAAAATATAGGGGACACACTTTAACATATAGTCATAGGCAATGACTTCATGAATAGGACTCCTATAACTCAGTAAACAAGAAGAATCTATAAATGGGGTAGCATAAAATTAAGTTTTGCACAACAAAGGAAACGACAGTATGAAGAGACAGCATTCAGAAAAGGAGAAACTATTCGCCAGCTACTATTCTGACAGAATATATAAAGAATTCTAAAAACTTAAAACCAACAAACAATTCATTAAATAAATGGTCAATGAACTAGACAGACAGTTCTCAAAAGAAGAAATAAAAATGGCCAACAATTATATGAAAACATGTCCTTTGGGCATTTGGGGAAGTAAGTGCAAATCAAAAGTATATGCTGATTCATAGTAGGATAGGGAGAGGGAGCATGTGAGGAATAGAGGAACTCTAGATAGAGCAGAGGTATTAGAGGGGATGGGTGGCGGCTTGGGGTAATTAATGATGGTGGAATGTGATGATCATTATCCAAAGTACAGGTATGAAGACACAAATTGGTGTGAATATACTATGTATACAACCAGAGATATGAAAAATTGTGCTCTCTCTATGTAATAAAAATTGTAATGCATTCTGCTGTTATATATAAATAAAAAAAGATTCCATCTGACTTCAGTCAGAATGACATTCATCAAGAATATAAATAATAAGTGCTAGTGAGAATGCAGGGGGGAAAAAAATCCCACTGTTGGTGGGATTGTAGATTAATAAAGGCACTAAGGGAAATAGATCAGTATGGAGGTTCCTCAAAAAAATAAACTTAGAACTGCTTGATATTTTCCCAAAAGTGTTAAAGTCAGCACACTATAGTGATACACACATACCCTTGTTTATCACAGCACATTTCATAACTGGCAAGTTATGGAATTAGCCTAGGTATCCATTAACAGATGGCTAAATAAAGAAAATATGTCACATATCCACAAATGAGTTTTATTCAGCCATAAAGAACAAAAATATGTTATTTTCAGGAAAATGAATAGGTGGTTAGAATATCATGTAAAATGAAATAGTCAAAACTCAGAAAAGTGTTTAATGTTTTTGGTTTTTTTTTTCTTATATGTGAACATTAGAGGGAAAAAATAAAATTTAAAAAAGGTGCCATGAAAGCAGAAGGTAAACTGTTAGGGTAGAAAGAAATCAGTGGGAGGAGAGAGGGGTAGAAAAGGGGATACATCTAGGAATGAAGTTGATTATTTATGTTATATACATGTATAGTATACCACAAAGAAATCTACCACTCTGTACTATTATTATGCACTGATAAAAATATTTAAAAAGTCAAAACTATCTTGAGTAATTTGTTTATTATTTTCTTTGCAAATTAAATTTGTGGGACTCAAAAGATAATCTGCTGGGGTTTGAACATATCCTCCCAAATTCATGTGTTGGAAACTTATTTCCCAATGCAGCAGTGTTAGGAGATAGGACCTAAGGGAGGTATTAGGTTAGGAGGAACTCATCCTCATGTATGAATTAAATGCCAGTATAAAAGAAAGCCTGTGTGAGTGAGATAGTCCTCTTCTTCTCTCAGGCCATACAAGGGCACAGTGTGTCCCTTTCTGCCTTCTGTCATGTGAAAACATAGCAAGTTGACTCTAACTAGACACCAGATGCTGATAGCTTATCTTGGATTCCCAGCCTCTGGAACCATGAGAGAATAAATTTCTATTCTTTATAAATTACCCAGACTCAGGCACTCTTTTATAGCAGTACAAAATGGACTAAGACATTGTGCCAGACTGATGGTGTCTCCTGGCAAATGCAAATCTTGACTGAAAGAACCAATCTTCAGCCTACCACGTAAAGAATTCACTTTGCAAGTCCAAATCATAAGCAGGAAAGGAAGTCACATGAGTCACTGAAGAAAACATGGCCAGAAAAATAATATTAGTAAAGAACTCAGATACTGAAACCATTAAACCCAGGAAAATCAGTATATTTTATATACTCAAGGAAATAAAGGAAAAAAGATGGGAAAAGAAGATGAGAATAAAAATTTATTTAAAAACATATGAAGAGTATTGAGATGACCCATTTTTATTAGCAGTTGGTAGAATTTTTTTTTTTAAATAGCCTCTTATTTTTGAACTGATTAAATGAACAGAAAAGCATTTACAGAAACTTGGAGGGGTGTGTGTGTTTGTATGCGTGTGCATGCGCACGTACACACTCATACACAAGGTATATAAACCTTAAGTATTCTAATATATATATTAGAATACTTCAGGTTTGGTTTATATTCTAATATAATTTCACTAATTTTACTGCTCAAATATTCTAGTTTTGACTATAGGATTCATTTAAGTGCATATTTGTCCTTTTGGCTTACCTCCATCGTTTTGTGTGTGTGTTATTTATTTGTGTGGTTTTGGAGCACAAGTCTTATATCTGCAGGAGAAGATACTAAGGATTCATATTAAATATTTCCTGCTTCATCCCTAGAATTCCTGTTTTTGTCCCCCCCCCTCCCAGGGACCCTTGTTCCTTTTACCAGAGAACTTTAGTTTAAACAAAGATCTAGCTGCTAGGTGTATTTGTTGATATGGGGCTGTTATTGCCAAACTTTTTATAAACTTATAAAATCTCTGTTTTACTGTTCTACAGTCTCCTTGTATTACAAAACAACCATAGCCTGATTGGGCATTCCTATATTACAATAAACTTGATTTACAAAAACAAGCCACTGGTCAGATTTGTCCCACAGGCCATACTTTGCCAGCTGTTGGTTCATATCGTACAATTGTAATAAGGAAAAATGAAAAATAAAGCATTAGGAAAGATGTTAAATATTGAAGTTTTATAAAACTTCCAAATAAAATATTTACAAACACTTAAATGAGAACCTTGTCTTCTCATTTATTTTTATAATTATTTTTGTTAGGTTTATTTTCAAAATGTCTAAAAAATCTATAATTAATGACTTTTTAATGACCACACCACATTCTTTTTTAAGTTTAAAAGTTGACATATGTCATATATCATGAAATTCATCATTTCCAGAGTATAACTCAGAATTTTTAGTATACTCAGAAAGTTGTATACCTATCACTGCTATCCAATTCTAGAATGTTCTTCATTAACCCCATAAGACACAGTATATCCACGAGCAGCAGCAGTTCCTCCTTTCCCCCTCCCCTGTACCACCACAATCACTGATCTACTTTCTATAAATTTTCCTATTCTGGAAAGTTTATATAAATGGAATCGTTCAACAAGTGACCTTTGGTACTCATTTTCTTTCATTTAGTAGAATGTTTTAAATGTTATAGCACATATCAATCTTTTGCTTTATGGCTCCACAATATTTCTTCATATGGATAAGTCATTTTCAGCTTATCCAGTCATCAATTTTTGAACATTCAGGATTTTTAAACTATTGTGATGTTGTTTTATGAAGGGAACTGCTTTCTCATTTCATTTTCTAATTCTGCTATAAAATTTATGTACAAATTTTTGTATGAAAGTTGTTAGAGTCATGTTTTTAATTCATTTGGGCATATATCTAAAAATAAAATTACTAGGTCATATGGTAACTTTAACTTCTTGGGGTCTGGCAGACTATTTTACATAGCAGCTATACTATTTGACACTACAACCAACAAAGTATGGAGGTTCCAATTTCTCCACATCCTCACCAACACTGTCCGTAATTTAGATTATACTTTCCATTAATTGTGAAGTGTGGCCTCACTATGGTTTTGTCATACATTTTTCCAACGATGAAAATATTGAGTATATTCCGATGTGCTATTGGGCTTTGCCATATCTTCTTTAAAGCAGTATTCATTCAAATTCTTTGCCTAATTTTTTATTGAATTATTTGTAATTTTATTTTTTGAGTCAAAATATTCTTTTTATCTATTCTAGATACAAATAACTTATCAAACTTCTGTTTCACAAATATTTTCTAGACATAAGTGCATTATCTTTTCTCTTTATGGATAGTATATTTCAAGCAAAAAAATTATTTTGATGAAATCCAATATACGTATATGTATTTTTTGTTACTTGTACTTTTGGTATCATATCTAAGGAACCATTGCCAAATTCAAGGTAGTAGAATTTATGTCTATCTTTTCTTCTAAGCATTATCATGTTAGCTCTTACATTTATGTCTTTAATGGATTTTAAATTAATTTTTTAATATGATATGAGAAAAAGATCTAATTATAGCCTTTTGCAAGTGGATATTGTTCCAGCTTATTTTTAAGACTTTTTTCAACATTTAATTGTGTTGGCACATTTATTCAAAATGTGTTGGCTATAAACTTGAAATATTATTTTATTTCTGACTGCTCAATTCAATTTCACTGAGATATCTCTAAATTTCTGTCTTTACCATTTTGAAATCTTGAGCCAGGCATGGTGGTGCACATCTGTAATCCCAGCAGCTAAAGAGACTGAGGCAGAAGAATCACAAGTTCAAAGCCAGCCTCAGTAACTTAGTGAGATCCTATCTCAAAATAAAAACTTAAAAAGGGCTCACTGATTAAGTGCCCCTGGGTTCAATCTCTAGTACCAAATAAACAAGCAATAAACAAATACAAAGAAATCTTGACATGTAAGTCCACCATCAATGTGTGTGTGTGTGTGTGTGTGTGTGTGTGTGTGTGTTTCTAGAATATTTTGCAATTCTGGGCCTGCTGCATCTCTGTATGAATTTAATGAATTTTTCAAGGTCTGAGAAAAAAGAAGCTGCAATATATACAGGGATCAAGTTGTCTCTATTTATTAGTCAAGGGAGTGTTGCCATCTTAACAGTGTTAAGCTTATAATCCAAGACTATTGAATATTTTATATTTATTTACATCTTCTTTAATTGCTTTTAGTGGTGCTTTGCTGTTTTGGTATATAAGTCTTATACATATTTTGTTAAATTCACTCATAAATATTTTATTCTTTTAAAGTTACAAACAGAATTGATGTCTAATTTTATTTCAGAGCCATCATTGTTAATATGTGGAAATAAAATTAGAAGTGTGTATTGATCTTGTATTCTATAGCCTTGCTGTACATTTTTATAAGCTCTGAGTGTGCTTGTGTGTGTGTGTGTGTGTGTGTGTGTGTGTGAATGCTTGTGCACGTGCATATCCCTTTGGGCTTTCCATAATACAATATTATGCTTTCTGTGCATAGTGATAATTTTAATCCTTTCTTTCTATATTGGATGTTTTAAATTTCTTTTTTATTTTCATTTTTTCCCTAAATTTCCCTGCCTAGCACTTACAAAACAATGTTGAATAGAACTGATGAGAATGAACATTTTTGTCTTATTCTGGAATCCCAGGGAAATATTTCAGATTTTCTTATTTAAATGTGATGTTAGCTGTAATTTTTTTCAATAGAGTTCTTTATCAGGTCGAGGAAGTTTCATTCTCTTACTATGTTTCAATGTTTGATGATGATGATGATTTTTTTTGTATGTGTATTTGCTAAATATGGTGTATTATACTGATGTTTAATCATACTTGTATTCCTGGGAAAAATTTCTAGTTGATCATATTGTATTACTTTTTAAAAATATGTTGCTTAATTTAGCTTACTAATTATATATTCTTTGTATAAGCCAATAGTAAATATGAATCTCTTATCTTTTTGCTTTTGTAATATGATGTATTTTTTCTGTTTTTGCTCTCTACATAATACTGGCCTTTTAGAATAATATGTAAGATGTCTCATCCTCTTTTATTTTTTGAAATATTTGTGAAGGATGTGTTTTATTACTTTGCAAAAATTTGTTAAATACACGAGTCCCTATGGTTCTACTAATTTTCTTAAGAAAATTTTTGATTATTGAATAAATCTCTTCTCTTGTCATGTATCTGTTTAGGACTTCTACTTATTCCTGAGTCAATCTTGCAGTTTGTTTCTTTTTAACATCTTGTCAGTTTCATGTAAGCTCTGCTTTAACTGCATCCTACAAGTTTCTACATGTTGTGTTTTCATTTTCATTACCATCAAATTATTTTCTAATTTCCATTGTGATTTATTCTTTGACCTATTGGTTACTTAATTTGTGAATTTTCCAAGTTTTATTTTGTTAATAACTTGTAATTTTATTCCACTGTTGTCAGAGAATATAGTTCAGATGATTTATATCCTTTTGAATATATCTGTTTTATTGCTTAACATATGATCTAGCCTGAAGAACCATTTATATGCCATACGTCAGTATGTATTCTGTTCTTGTTGGGTTGAGTGCCCTATGGTTATGGCATTTGTAAGTTGTTTTCAGTTGTTTTGATATCTTCTATTTCCATGTTAAATTTCTGTCTAGTTGTTCTATGCATTATGACAAGAAATATATTGTAGTATATACCAGTATTGTCCATTTCTCCTTTTATTTAAAGGATTTGGGGGACCTCTTTCATTGGAGAATTATAGTAATTTACTGTGGTTACAGTTGCAAATACCCAGAAACTTGGTGTCATAGTAACAACAGAATTTTTCTTTCACAGATGTCTGAAATAAGTTTCATGGCGCCAAAATCAAGGTCATAGTTGATATGCACTCTCTCTGGAATTCTAGGAGAGATTCAGTTACTTGCCTCTTCCTGCTTCTGGTGTTTGCTGATATTCCTTGGTTTGTGATCATGCCATTTCCATCTTCAAGGCCAGCCATCTTAAAATCTATCTTTGATCCATTTTCACACTTCCTTTTCCTCTATGTCAAGTCTGTTATTGTTATCGTTTTCCTCTTATAAGGAAACATGTGATTACATTCCGGGCTCAAATGGATCATCTAGAATCATCATCAATTCATTCTGACATCCACAAAAGAATAACATGGGCAAAGACAGTTTCCTTTCTTTTTGCTCACATAAGGTAACATTTGTAGATTATGCCTATTGGGAAATGAATATGTTTGTGTGGGGAATATTACAGCATACCATAAGCACATTTTTTTTAAATTGATCTTATTTTTCATATACATGACAGCAGAATGTATTATAATTCTTATTACACATATAGAGCAGAATTTTTCATATCTCTGGTTGTATATAAAGTGTGTTCACACCAATCCATGTCTTCATACATGTACTTTGGATAATGATGTTCATCACATTCCACCATCATTGCTAACCCCCTGCCCCTCCCTTCCCTTTCCACCCCTCTGCCCTATCTAGAGTATGTCTATTCCTCCCATGCTCCCCTTCCCTACCCACTATGAGTCAGTCACTTTATATCAGAGAAAATATTCGGCATTTGTTTTTTTTGGGATTGGCTAACTTCACTTAGCATTATCTTCCCCAATTACATCCATTTACCTGCAAATACCATGATTTTATTCTCTTTTATTGCTGAGTAATATTCAATTGTGTATATATGTCACATTTTTTTACATTCATCTACTGAAGGGCATCTAGTTTGGTTCCACAGTTTAGCTATTGTGAATTGTGCTGCTATAAATATTGATGTGTCTGTGTACCTGTAGTATGCTATTTTTAAGTCCTTTGGGTACAGACCAAGGAGAGGAATAGCTGGGTCAAATGGTGGTTCCATTTTATCTTCTTGCTAGCCTGATCCTTTCTCCATTATCAAATATCTCAGTTTCTAATACCAATCTTTTAACTAAATCTTATGTAGAATAGCTACTATAGTTCTCATTTATTTACTGTTTGCATGGCATATTTTCTTATGTTCTTTTACATTAAATCTTTGTTTCTTTGAATCTAAAATGTGTCTTTAGTAGAAGCATATAATTGCCTCATATAAATGATCTTTCTTGTAATCTGTGGTTTCAAATAGAATGTTTATTCTGTTTCCATGCTATATAATTATTGACAAGGTAGTATTTATATCTGTCATCTTGCTATTTGTTTTCATAAGCTCTTATGGTTTAGATTTGATTTGTCCCCCAAAAGCTCATGTGTAAGATGATGCAAGAAAGTTCAGAGGTGAAATGGATGGGTTATGAGATCCTTCACTTAATCAGTTCATTAATCTACTTGTGCAGATTAACTGGGTAGTTACCTGTAGGCAGGTAGGGTGTGACTGGAGGAGGTAGACCATTGGGGGTGTGCCTTTGGGGTATATATTTTGTCCTTTGTGGCATTGTCTCTCTCTGCTTCCTGCTGCCATTTCCTGAGGTGCTTTCCTCCACCACTCTCTTTTGCCATGATATTCTGCCTCACCCAAGAGCCAGAACAACGAACCTAGCTATTGACTGAGACTTCTGAAACCCTAAATCCCAAATAAACTTTTCCTCCTCTAAAGTTTTTCTTGTCAGGTCTTTTGGTCATAATGCCAAAAAAGCTTACTACAACATAAGACTTGCATCTTTTTATTACTCTTTTCATAAATGAATCCTTATGTGCCAGATAGAAACTTTTTAGTTTACCATCTTAATTCTATTTGTTTTCTCTATTACATATTTTGAAATTATTGTCTTGGTGATTGCCCTGGGGGTTATATTTAACTACTTAATTTACAATAATGAAGTTCATATTGATTTCAGAAGTTTTCAAAATATTTTCTTCTATCTAGTCCCATATCTTTCCTCATTTGTACTCTTTTTTTTTTTTCATATAAATTACATTTTTATACATTGTATGCCCATAAGCAAGGATTCATTATATTTTATGCTTTTTAAAATCAGAAAGTAGGAAAAACTGTTATAAATAAAAATGTTACACTTTTATCTTAACTTATACAGTTACTATTATCATACCATTTATTTTTCAAATAAATTGTGCTACTGTCTAGTATTTTTTTCATTTCAACCTACTGAGTCCCCTCAATATTTATGGCGAGGTGTATAAGCAAGCAGTTCTCTGACTTTGTGTTTATCTTGTCATGTCTTAAACTTTTCCTTTTTGTTACGGAATTTGCTGGATAGAGAATTATTTTGTGAATTTTTTTTTCTTTTTAAAAAGTAGTTGTCAGACTATTGTCTTCTGGCTTCCGTGCTTGTTGGCTAGAAATTGGTAATGTTATATCATAATATATTATGAGTCTTTTCTCCTTAGTTTCAAGATTCTTTGTCTTTCTTGGGAGTTCTAATGTAATGTGTGTACCTTTAAATTTATAGTTTTCAAAGTTTGATGAACTTCTTGAAATTTTAGTTTTATGTGATTCAACAAATTTGGGTAGTTCTTGGTCATTATTTATTAAAAAGTATTACAACAGATTTATTTTCCTCCCTCTCTTTTCTCTTTGTAGTTATTTATAACAGTTTTTCCAGTTTTTAAATATGTTGGTATGATCTATCCAGTAAAAACATCCTACAAAACAAAGTAAAATATAAGACAATTTCAGATAACCATTAATATTCACTTGCAGACATTTCTATAGAAATGCTAAGGGAGGCTGTAGACTGAAATGAAAGAATATAAGAAAATTAGACAATTCCAATTGAAAAATAAAGAATACAATAAACATAAAAGACAGCACAGATATACTTTTTATTTGTAAAACTTTTTTTCCACTATCTGATTTAAAAGAGCAAAAAGAGAAAAAACAGTATTCTTAATTGTTTTACACAAATCTATAGTAATCAAAGTATTATGGTTCTAGAATAAAAACATTCACATACACCAGTGAAAAAGAATAGAGAACCCAATAACGGAAGAACAAGGACCCCCAAGAATTCTCTCCTCCATGAAAGGAAAAAGAACACTTTAAAAATGGCAACATAGCAGCATTTTAAAATCTCTTTAATATTTTTTGCTAATAGAATTAGTTCTTATTTTTTTTAGAAAAGATTTTTTTTAATTTTTGCTTTTTTAAATTATTATTTATTTATTTATTTTGCATTACAATAAAAAATTTTTAAGGACAGAAATCTTTGTGGTTGACACTTTTTATGAAAATACTGATGGGTTGTAGAAATAGATAAAGCAATTATGAAATTCATATGGAAAAATAAAAGACCCAGAATAGCAAAAGCAATCCTAAGCAGGAAGTGTTAATCAGGAGGTATAGCGATACCAGACCTCAAACTATACTACAGAGCAATAGTAACAAAAACAGCATGGTACTGGTACCAAAACAGGCGGGTGGGGACCAATGGTACAGAATAGAGGACACAGAAACCAATCCACAAAACTACAACTATCTTATATTTGATAAAGGGGCTAAAAGCATGCAATGGAGGAAGGATAGCATCTTCAACAAATGGTGCTGGGAAAACTGGAAATCCATATGCAACAAAATGAAACTGAATCCCTTTCTCTCGCCATGCACAAAAGCTAACTCAAAATGGATCAAGGAGCTTGATATCAAATCAGAGACATGGCGTCTGATAGAAGAAAAAGTTGGCTACGATCTACATACTGTGGGGTTGGGCTCCAAATTCCTCAATAGGACACCCATAGCACAAGAGGTAATAACTAGAATCAACAAATGGGACTTACTCAAACTAAAAAGTTTTTTCTCAGCAAAAGAAACAATAAGAGAGGTAAATAGGGAGCCTACATCCTGGGAACAAATCTTTATTCCTCACACTTCAGATAGAGCCCTAATATCCAGAATATACAAAGAACTCAAAAAATTAAACAATAAGAAAACAAANAGCTAGCCAATCCCTAAAAAACAAATGCCAAATGTTTTCTTTGATATAAGGAGAGTAACTAAGAACAGAGTTGGGAGGAAGAGCATGAGAAGAAGATTAACATTAAACAGGGATGAGAGGTGGGAGGGAAAAGGAAAGAGAAGGGAAATTGCATGGAAATGGAAGGAGACCCTCAGGGTTATACAAAATTACATATAAGAGGATGTGAGGGGAAAGGGGAAAAATATCAAGGGAGAGAAATGAATTACAGTAGAAGGGGTAGAGATAGAAGATGGGAGGGGAGGGGAGGGGGGATAGTAGAGGATAGGAAAGATAGCAGAATACAACAGACACTAGTATGGCAATATGTAAAAACGTGGATGTGTAACTGATGTGATTCTGCAATCTGTATACAGGGTAAAAATGGGAGTTCATAACCCACTTGAATCAAATGTATGAAATATGATATGTCAAGAGCTTTGTAATGTTTTGAACAACCAATAAATATAAAAAAAATTAAAAAAGAGATTAGATAATATGATATTTACAATGTTTGAAAAAAAGTACTTGCTTTTCTTTTTTCTTACACAAATTTTTATTGTTAATGTAAAAAAATCTTCATTGATTAGAAAATTATTTCTAAATTAATAATCCACTAATTTAGAAACTTCAATTGAAAGAATAGGGAACATCCCATGTGTTGTACCCAATAAAGATCCTTTCTCCAGTGGTGAGTTCAATGCACATATTTATGTGAAGCATGGAAATAATTACTACATTCAGAAGCTTATAGAAAGCTTATTCAAAAATAGTCTTCAAATATATATTAAAGAATCTAATTTATGGTGGAACAGTGCTGTTCTGTACATAAAATTTCTCATCACATGAAGATTGAGAGTTCAGAAGTGAATAAAGAGAAATTTGATGAACACTTTCTATAATAATACTCAAAATTATATTAAAAAAAACTCTAGGACAAAATGCATTTGTAGGGGCTGGGTTTGAATGGTATAGTACTCACTTAGCACATGTGAGGGCCTGGGTTGAATCCTTGCACCACATAAAAATAAATAAATAAAGATATTGTGTCCAACTACAACTAAAAAATATTTAAAAAATGAATTTGTAGGATGACTAAGACTAATTAGAATCAAAGCATAATGCTTTAATTTTCAGCAAGATATAACAATTTGTATTTGTAGTGGGAACACAATATTGACTTAAAATATACAAAGAAACTATGGACAGAATTAAAATAAAGACACATTGTTCAAATTAGAACAATCTGAAGGGAGAGATCAGAAAAAGACCTTCATATATATGGAAATTGATTTATAATGCAAAGTTAATACTGTAACACAATGGAAAAGAATAGAATTCTTAATAAAGGAAGCTGGAAAAATTTGCACTTGTATAAGAAAGAGAATTATCTCCTTATCTTTGAAGATATGCAACACTAAATTAAATGTTTTAAGATATAATATAGGATAATACCAAAATGATTCTGGGGAATGGAAAGTGTTAATAAGTAATCTATAAATTTGCATATTATAAGGAAGATATAGTTAAATTTAACCACATTGAAATTAAGAATTTCTTTTGTAAAAGACTTTTTTTCTAGACAAAAAAGATATACCATAAAATGAGAGAAGATATTCACATACATAATTGGCAAACAGCTATTATCCAGAATATATGGAAGACATCTTTAAGTCATAAAACCTAAAAAAAAAATAAAATAAAATAAAACAAATGGGCTCTGGGGTATAATAGAAAAAAAGCCAAAAGTTACTTAGGCTTTTCATAGAAGGTGAAACAAGAATGGTTAATAATGAGAAAAATATTTATTGATATCAACAAAAACTACAAAAGTTTTAAATTGCCACTATCCAAAAAATAAAAAAATAGAAAAGTTAAAAGATCAATTGTTTTCTAACTATGCTAAAAACAAATTGATATTTAGATAAATACTTTAGGGAGATCGTTGGTCTTTTAATAAGGAGGTATAAGAACATTCAAAGAAATGTATTCAGCAAAAATCAAATGATTAGACCCAACCAAATGCCCATTGCTAATATAATAGTTGTAATTTATTCATATAATAGAATAAATACTCTGTAACAGTCAAAAAGTTGAAGCAAATTACTCATATATTCAGCAACATCATTAATCTCAGAAAAATAATGTTAGATGTAAAAATAAACTTCCAAATGATATATCCCATTTACCCATTTATATGAAATTCTGTCTTAACATGAATTACATTTTGCTAATTTGAGGTAGTGGAGATGAGAGAAGACAGTGAACACAAAGCGACAAAAAGGATAACAAGCAAAAGGATACTGCAAGGTCATATGGAGGGCTAGATTTTCCCATGGGTTGTATTATCCAAGCCCTATCCTAGAGCATGGACTAAGATTTATTTTGCAGTCCTTTTTTTTTTTTTCCTACCTGTAAATATTTTCCTCTAGTAGATGTGGTGTCCATATTTTTTTTTTTTTTTACTTTGGTGGTGGGGAGTAAATTCCCTTTTCAGATTGATTCCTTATCTCTTCTTCAAATAAAATGCTGTGAATAGTCAGTATGGTGGTGAGTTGTCTGGTGGGTGAGGCTTCTGGATAAAGACCCCCTATGGAGGGCCCATTTTACCACAGTGTGTTTTAAAGAAAATGCCCCTTGTCCACGTTACCTTCCTCTTTATGAAGTTCCCCCAGAGCAAGTCTGTGACATAATAAAATACTAAGTGAAGAAATTAATAGGGACCATAGTTTTCATCTTGTGACTGATTCCATGGGTTGGCTATGGATTGTCCCCAAAGACCCATTATTTCATGGCTTGGTCAGCCCCAGGGTGTTTTGGGGAGGTGGTGAAACCTTAGATGATGAACCTAATGGAAGTAAGTTAGTTCACAGGGCTGTGCCCTGGAATTAGATTTTGGGACCCCAGTTCCCCACTGTCTTTCTCTTCACTTCCTGAATGCTATGAGGTGAATAGACTCCTCTGTTCTGTGCTCCTGCCTTGGTGTACTGCTTTTGCCACAGGCCCAGAAAGCAACTATACCAACTGACCATAGATGGAACCCTCTGATACTATGTGCCAAACTTAATGATTTCTCCTCTTACGCTAAACAATCTTAGGTATTTTGTTACAGCACAAAGCCAATTAACACAGTGACTTCACTATATTGTAAATTATGACATTTTTCCCCTTGAAGAGTCTTAAATTATTTCTTTTTGTACAATTATCAGCTTTTCCTTTTTGTTTTGTTTAGTTTTATTGTTGTTGTTTGTTTTTTTCATAAGATCCTGAGAATTTGGTTGTGTTGTTAGAAAGCAGACCGACTGAATGGAAAAATAAAAGTCAATGTATTGGGAATGCTATATTGTAAAACAGTCTGGACACAATCAGTTATAGAAATCACTTGAAACATTTTTATGTAGAAATACATGTAGCACCTAGCTATACTTATGTTATTCATAATTTTGAGGCTCGCATACTTGATTGCAAAATGTTACATTTATAAATTAAAAATAAATGTGGATTCAAATCAAGGTTTTAAGTGGAAAGGACCAATTTTTTTTCATAATCTTGTAAATACTTTTTAGGATATCAGCGCTCAGAGTTTGACTTTGTGGGATTATCATAGGACACTATACAATACTAGCAATTGCAAAATTACCCAAATTTCCAGTTTGAACAATGTGATGCCATGCTGATATTTGAAGCAATAATAAGTCTAAGGGAAAATTAACTGGTTGCAACAGTAATGGAATCTATGGGGGTCATTGGATTCTTATCTACTTAAATGACTTCACTATAACTGATTAGAATATCAAAGAACTATAATTTGGAGATGATCTTATCTCTGATTAAGCATACCAGCCAAGCAAACAAATAAAACTATTTAAACATTGAATAGTGACTATTGTACATTTGTCTGATGAATTTAGCTTGGTGAATACTTCTAAGGGTATATTCAGTATACTTATTGGGCATTGTGAAAATGTCATCTTTAGACATGAAAATAAGACTTTTTTTTATAGATACTGGGGCTTTTAGAAATAAAAGCCATCAAGTTAATACAATGAAAGAAACTGGTGGTAGGAGTATGTAGCTTTGAACAAGTAACTTTCAAAATTATGAAAGGAGAGTGATCATAGAAAGTCTAATATTGTCACTTCTGTGAACAAAACAAAATAAAAATGCAAACTACTTTTTGTATTGTTTGAAAAGGAACAGTAAGACATTTTCATATTTTATAGTTTAAATTCTGAAACTGAGTTTAAATTTTAGTATTTGTATTGCTTTTATTTTTGCCTGCTTACACTTGGACCACATTCTGTTCATTTAGATGACCTAACATTTTTCATCTGGTCTTTAATTTAATGGTCACAGTTTGTATTTATTTAAGTGACCACTAGATGGCAGATATACCACTAAACAATTTAGGCTCAGTGTAAATTCTCCAAATAACTTGAATTACACAGTAGACCAATATTTTATTTCAAGTCTAGCTTAGTCTCTCAGCTTAACCAAACTCTATAGTATCAGAGAGGCACGATAATGAAGGTGACCTACAATTTTTACATTTATTTGAGGTTTAATACTTTACAAACTTGTATTACTTTCTACAATAATCTTTCAAGATTGATAAACACTGCCATGTCGCAGATGAAAACATGGGTGTCCCAGAGCATATCGCAAAGGTTATTTCTTTAGAGAACTGGAAGAAGATATAATTTCTAAGACTTTTGCTTGAGGGCTTTCAGAATTTAATTACACTACTGTTTGTGATGTATTCTGGGATAACTATTGGTTCTATGTTTGATATATATTTTCTGCTTATGCCCTATACCTTTATGTTTCCAAAATAAGTTCAATCCTTCTAGGAGCCTGCAGAATCAATTAGAGCTACAAAACCAGTCCTGGCTCAGTGATACTGACCTCAAACTATTTTACTTTCTCTTGCCCTTTGGATTCTGAATTATCTTTACCCAGCTTCCTCCCATTTCATCTTTTGTATTCACTGAAACATTCTGTCACCATCACTTAAATTGCCTCTTGATTTCTGATGTTGAACACTGGGCTCCAGTTCATTTTCAGCTTTTGAAAATAGGCCAGCAGTTTTTTAAAGAAGCAGCAGTGTTCTGTTGCAGAAATTAGAAGTTATGCATGTGTGTATGTGCACATATATTTACAGTCAAGCAAAAAAATGGTATGAAATGTTTCTCAATGCCTCTTTTGTCTAATTGTTAGCATAAAGCCATAATGTGGTGCCATTATGTCAGGATCTCTAAGGTTCAGAACTAACACTTCCAAGTTCTAAAAACAAATTTAATTTTTGGTAAATGTTAATGGATCCAAGCATGTAGAATAGAAAAAAAAATAGGGCTAGAACTTCTACTATTGAACACATTCTCTCTTTTCAGATTATAAGCTTATACTTTAGCCATAAATACCCTGCCACAGGTTATCCTAACTTATAATAGACAGATGTGAATTTAAAAGTTGCCTTGTATTCATAGAACCTTGTATTGATGTGAGGAGGGATATAGCTATATCTAAAAGATATTTTAGATATTTACTTTTCCTTGTTACTGAAGCAACATAAATTTGCTATCGATAACTCCAAAACAGGAGTGAAAGAAATGGGGGAAAAAAGCCTAAAACCTAGAGCTCTCCTTTTTATTACCTTTGTGATCATCCTTTCAGAAATTGCAAATTCTTTAGTCATTTATTTATTTTTAAATTAAACTGTTTATTTGGAGACAACTGTAAGAGTCAGATGCATTTGTAAGGTATAACATGGAAAAGTCAAGGTGCTGCTTACCTGGTTTTCCCCAGCGACAACATATTACAAAACTATAGCACAAAATTGCAGTCAGGATTTTGATAATGATATAGTCAAGATAAAGAGCATATCTATCCCTACAAAGGCGTCTCCTGTTACCCTTTTGAGCACTCATACTGACTTCCCACTATACCATCTCTTTAACTACAATCTGTTCTCTATTTCTATGACGTTGCCATTTTAAAAATGTTATGTAAATAGAATTATACAAATGTTATGTTATTACATAACATTTTAAAATGTTATGTAAATAGAATTATACATACTGTATAATTGGGATTGTCTTTCTTAAATCAGCATAATTCTCTGAGGATTAATGCTGGTTCTTTATCTGTCATTACTAAGTCCCTTTTATTGCTGAGACATCCATGATATACACGTACCACAATCTGTTTAGCCATTTACACATTATCATCCATCAGGATGTCCTCTAGTTTGGGGGTTTTAATTTTAAATTTTTTCTTTTGAGTTGTTGATAGACCTTTACTATATTTTATTTATATGCGATGCTGAGAATTGAACTCAGTGCCTCACACATGCCAGGCAAGTTTGCTACCACTGAGCCTGAGTCCCAGCCCATAGTTTGGGGATTTTGTACATTAAGCTGCCATACATATTCAAATACAGGCTTTTAGGAGAAGATATATTTTAATTTCTCAGGGATAAATTCCCAAGAAAGCAATGTAATACTTGCATGTTCAGTGGGTTATTTTTTTTGTTTGTCAAATTATTAAATTATTTTCCAAGGTGTCTCCACCACTACTTTCCAATGAGCAACATATAAATGGTCTAATTTATCTGTTTCATCACCAGCATTTAGTATTGTCACTTTGATTTATCTCAGACATTATTTAGCCACTGATCTTTATTTTAGTCATTCTGGTAGCATGTAGTGATATTCCATGTGGTTCTCATTTCCAATTTCCTAATAGCCAAAGATGGTATACCCATTTCATTTGCTTATTTGCCATCTATATATTCTCTACCAAAATATCTGGCAGTGTCTTTTATCCATTGTCTTTTTTTTATTACTTAATGTTATGTTTCTTAAGGTCTTTATGTATTCTATACCTAGTCTGATATTGGTCTGTGGTTTTCAGTATGTCTCCAAGTCTGAAGTTTGTTTTCCCATTTTCTTGACAGATTCTATATAAACTAAAAATATTTTCATTTTGATGAGCTCTAAATTTGTCCATTTAAAAAATAGCTGTAGTTTGAAACAATATGTTTATTTTACTTATTTATTTTTATGTGGTTGTGAGGATCGAACCCAGAGTCTCACGCGTGCTAGGAGGGTGCTCTACCACTGAGCCACAACCCCAGTCCCCAAATTTGTCAATTTGTTTTCTTTTATGTTGTTCAAAGCTTTTGCCTTCAAATTAATAATTCTTAATATATAAAATATACATAAAATCTAAATATTATGTGTTCAAATGTAAATATAGAATGTAAATATAGCATGTATACCATATAATATTTATTTATAAAATATTTACATATTTTGATGCATGTTGTATTTAGCAAGAGAAATAAACATGTCCCATCCATATTCCTAGTAGAGGAGGCAAATTTATTACATATGTTACTACAAAATTTGAGAAAATGACTCAAAATATAAACAAAGAGAGTCTACAAAATGAAATTTAGGATCTTTGCTTTCAATATTTTATTATTGCATAATAAAAAATCATTGTCTAGGCATAAAAATTTCTTCATTGAAATATGTCTGCTGTACAAGCTGAGGGTAATGCACACCTGTAATCCCAGTGACAGGAGAGTCTGAGGCTGGAGGATTGAAAGTTCAAGGCCAGCATCAGCAACTTAGTAAGAACCTGTCTCATAAAAAATGAAAACCTGGATGTAGCTCAGTGGTACAATACTCCTGGTTTTTAATTTCTAGTACCTGTCCACTCCTCAAATATCCCTTACCTAACCTAAGTTTTATCAATAATTAACCAAACACAGTACATTTTTTTTGAAAAATTAACACTTGAAAATGTCTATGTACTTAATTTACAAGTAATTGGAATGTTAGATTATGCACAGACTTTTAATTACCATTTGTGTTCTAAAGATATTTTATCAAAATGACTTATTTCTCACTAGAACTTGGGTAAATCATACAATATTTAAAACATGCATATAGGTAGTCAATAGATGTAACTAAAATTCATATAAAGTATTCACTTATTTTTTGATATGTTTAACATAAAATAATTGCTACAAGTTGTAATTACAATGATGCCATTGATCAGTCAAGACTAGTTTTATGTTGCAAAATTCATTTTGAAAATCATTAAAAGAATCATTCCTTTTATTGTTTGGCTAGCATTCAAAGAAAGAAATTTCAATTGTTTCCTTTTCCTCCCCAAATTGTAATATCTTCTTCCCTGAAAAATAGATGCCTCCAAAAATATGTTATTCTTAAGGAGGACACAATTTAAAAAAATTCCGGTGCATTTTAGAATTTTGTTATTACTCATTTTTTGAACATAATGAATCAAACCTGGTTCTTGTATTAATTTTCAAAAATCTTTTTTTCTCCTAACCTTAAATAATTTGGAAAGTTCTATATTGACTTTGTTTCCTTTAATTTTATATAAACAAGTTGTTTTTAATATATTGGTATTTCAGTTAAAATAGACAGGTCAGGAAAAGGTTTTTTTTTTTTTTTTAAGTTTTTAGAGTTTTCTGGTATAGTTCCCAAAGATTTTCAAGCTTTAAGAAATAACTGGTTAGATTTAGGTTGTGCGTGGGTGTGTATTTATTCTGCATTGTGAGTTTTATATGGATTTAAGACTTTTAGAGAATTATGAGTTACCATCTGATCTCTCCTATGTTCAGTTATCCAAGTTCAAGAGTTCCTTTTAAGAGTATCTTTCTTTCATAAGAAACTATTTGCAGTTTCTGAAGATTTCAGTGATTTAAATATATTTCAGATATATAAGGTCAGAATAGAATTTATGTAAGTCTCTGCCTTAGTTCATTTGTGCCACTGTAACAAAAAAAATAAAACACAATCTGGATAGCTTATAAATGACTAAAATTGATTTCTTACATTTCTGAAGCCTGAGAAATACAGGATCAAAGCAGGTACAGTGCCGGTGAGAGCCTGCTCTCTGGCTCATAGATGGCACCTTCTAATTGTGCCCTAACATGGTTACTGGCTCCCTGGGGCCTCACAGGTTAGCTCTCTGGAGTTTATTTCATAAGGACTCTGATATCTAATACCATGCATGAAAGTTCTGCCCTCATGACATCATGACCTCCCAAAGGCCCTCCTCCTAATATTATCACCTTTGGGGCTAGGATTTTAACATAAGAACTTTAGCATTCATTCTGCATTGTGAATAAGCATTCATTCTGCATTGTGAATTTGAGGTAGATTTAGATAGAGACTTATAATTTATTGTGTGATTGCTTCTTTGCTCAGTTTTATAAGTTTAAGTTTTTTTAAGTAGAAATATTGGTATTTTTTATAATAAACTATTTATAATTTCTGAAGGCTTCAGTGGTTTCACAATATTTCACTGGGTTTATGTAAGCTTCCACTTTTGTATCCAAATGATTGTTTTCAGAAGCATTATTTTTTCTCTGTCTTTACTTTCAGGTTGTTATTTGTCTCATTTCATTAATCTCTTTTCTTCATCATCTAATTGCATATATACTACTTCACAGACATGTACATGCATATTTGCATGTGTTCACACATACACCAAACAGCTACTGAACATGTTTTAAAGGCAATGCCATACTGTGGCCACAATGAGACAGTTCTTCAGATTTCTTTACATTTATCGTCATCACCAATTCATCTTCCCAAAGTTCAGGAAATGAAACTGTTCACATTTTGTTATTAATCTCCAGTTGACTGGAATAGAGAAATCATCTTATTAGTAAAGCTGAATGGAACTTCAAAGAATTCCCAAGCTCATCTCTGTTAGACTATTTTAGAGTTGTCAGAATAATTTTGAAAACTCTTTGTCTTTGGGGTTGACATCATCATAGGTTTAACCCATGAGAAGTATTTTGTTACTAATCACTTTCATAAGCAACTTTTGAATAATACTGGTATTGTTTTGCTTTAAGTAAATATTGCTAATAAGTCCTCAGTATTACCCCCAGGATGAAAGCCAGCACTTGAGAGAGAAATTAGAGTCATTACAGAAAAATTAGCCCAGTATAATTATGGGGTATAAATTGTGGCTTTCTGACTCAGAAGAATTCAGAGGTAAAAGATCCTCTTCATTGACAGAACTTTCCTCTTTTTGATGACAGTAATTTCTACAAGGTCACTCAAGTTCTTCCTCTTTGTTATTGGTATTTGCTGAGCCCAAAGCAAGCCTTATCCCCTCAGCCCTACTTATTCGGTGTCTAATAATACTCCTGTCTTCTAAATGAATATCCCTGCTCTGCATTCACTTCTCTAAACTTAACCTTATTTTCCTGCACATTATTTTTTCTTTCAGTAAAAGTTGCTCATTTTAATCTTCATATTCATTCTCTCTCCCTCCCCCCCCCTCTCTCTCATTTTAGTTTTTGCTTATTCTACTCCCTTAACTGTGGAGCAAAAGAGGTATGCAAAATTCTTGCAAGATGTTTCCGAAGCAGCATGGATATGAACAAGTCACAAAACTTCTCAAAGCCTCAGCTGTGGGTGTGTGCATGCATGTGTGTGTGTGCGTGTGTATGTGTATGTTGACTTGGTTGGACTGGGGTAACAGCTACTAAATAGGATAATTGTTGGGACAGAATATGGTAATATGTAGCTTCTACCATAGGGAATGGAAATTGGTACACAGAAAGCTCTTGGCAAAAGTGAAATCCTTTACCCCCTTTTCAGTCCTTTCTGTTTATAGTACATCGGTTATCCTTTACATGTGTTTTATTTGACTTGTGGTCCTAGGTGAAGCAATACTACTGCTTGTTTGTGTAACTTTAGGTGAATCACTTAAATTCACAAGCTTAAATTTTTCATTTTGAGAATAACAATATAACAAAATTCATATTTTCTATTAGGATTGCATTGAAGAACACAGGAGTTAATACTCATCAATGTACTTTTTAACCTACAGAAAATTGTATAAATATATAAATATAACTAAAATCATCAACATATAAATATAATTAGACTTATCTTCTTTGAATGACTCTAGTGTGTTTTGGATACATGATATTGTAAATCTTAATGATTACAAAAAGTTTGTTCATTTATCAGTTATTTAACAAAACAGCATGACACTTATTGGTTTAAAATATCAATTTATTATTATCTCATATACTTCTGGGAGTTGATGGGGCTCAGCTGGGAGAAACTCATTTGTGTTTTCTCATGTGTTTGCAGTCAGTTGGTGTCTGGAGCTGAAACTATCTGTATTAATTTCCTAGGGCTGCTGTAACAAAGCACTACAAACTAAGGATTTAAAAAATAAATTTATTGTCTTATAATTCTGGAGACACTAGAAGTCTCAAATCAAGATATCAGTTGTGCCATGCTGCGTCCAAATCTTTCCTTAACTGTTTCAGTTCTGGTGGTTGCCAGCAATCCTGGGTGTTCCTAGACTCAAACATACATCATTCTAGCCCTGCTTCTTTTATTGCATGAATTTTTCCATGTGTGACTGGAAATAGGTTCCCATATTTCCTTCATTATGTAAGGACATGAGTCATTGAATTTAGGGCTCACCCTAATGCAATATCAACTTATAATAGGTTTATTATATATAAAATACTTTTTTCCCCAAATAAAGTCACATAGGTACCAATTTGTAGGACTTGAACATACAACACCAGAGAACACAATGCAACCGGCCATTCCATCTGAAGGCTCAAGTGGCTGGATTATCTAAGATGACTTCTTTATTACACATGTCTACAGCCTCTGTCCAGGTGATGACATTGAACTTCCTAATAGTAGAGCAGTGTAAGAATAGTCAGAAGACATACATGGTGGCTTGTTGCATCACCCAGAAAAAAATTACTAAGGGACTCAAGAAAAGCCACAAGATTTCTGGTAATCTAATTTCAGAAACATTAAGCATATTGCATTCTGTGGGTCAAAATCTAGTCATGTGGCCAGAAGATATTGTATGTAGTAGAGGGGGCTACACTAGGGTATGAATATTAGGGAATGTATATAGGGCCATTTTTGAGACTAACTATCACTAAGGTTATTTTCTTTATTTTAAAGTCAAGGAAATATTAAAACATTAATTATGGCACATTTGATAACTGGTTGAACAGACACTTATCTGCCTGTTTACAAAAACTATATTATTTCTACTGACCTGTGTTCTCTCCCCAGTTGTACCAATCTACCTCCAGTTCCTTCTTCCCATGTCTTCCATTGTCCATGTATCTTTAAACTTTCTTAGAGACTTTTAATGTGACTCAAATTCTCTTTATCTCTTACTTTTGTTAGAGTTGTATTTTTATTGATCACACTTTCTATCCCCTGGCTTTAGTCAGAGGAAGTTAGAGGACTCTGGTAAACCTATCTCTATTTCAATTCAGCTGGATTCTTGCTTGATCACACTTTTTTTGGTAATTTAAAATTATTTATTATGAAGAAGAATGGGGGGATCACAAAATGAGCAAATGTGAGTAATGAGTATTCATATCAGCATATAGAACAGTCGCAGGACTACAGAAGTACTTACAATTCCTTCTCATCACAACCCTCTCGTTACCACCAATAGGTAAACATCCTGACTTCTAACAACTCACATGTTTTTGTACTTTATATAAATGTAATTATACATAATGAACTTCTTTTTCTGGCTCTGTTTACCCCCAATTTAGTATATGAGAGTCATATAGATTGTTGTATATAATTATAGATTACTCTCATTGATGTAAAGCATTCATGATTTTTATATAGCATCCATATTGTGACTATGGAACACTTTCACTGTTGATGGACATTTAGGCTGTTCAGCCTGTAGTTATGGGTAGATATATTATGAACATTTTAGTATGTGTCTTTTGATAAATATGTTTGTCTTCTTCTGTTGACATATACTAGAGAATGTAATTGCTGGGTCTTGGGGTTTGCATTCATTCATCTTTAGGAGATACTGACAAAGAGTTTTCTAACAGATTTTATCAGTTTTACTCCTACCATCAAGATGAGCATTCTGGAACCCACAACCTGATACTGGTATTAGTTTTTGTAAAGTTTGATCCTTGTAGATGCATATTAATGGTTCATTGGCTAACATAGTTGCGTTGCTTTTCATATGTTTGTCAGACATTTGCATGTCTTTTGTATTTTTTTAAAAATCTAACTTCTTTTATGATTTTGACCCCTGACACTTCCATATTTGTGCACACATTTCCTTCTATTTCCCCTCCTTCAAAACTCCCAACTAAACTTCAGTTTTGTAAAGTGTGGACCTTCCAGCACCTTTTTGCCTCTTTTAGAAAAATCAACCTCCAAAGGTGCTCCTTTTACTTACATTTTAAATTTATCTAATCAAAACTAATTTATTATGTGATTTCTTAAATTCATTTAACTTGGTTGTAGAAAGTTCAAATTAATTCACTGTGGTGAGTGTCTGTATTCTAGACACCCCCCTTCCCTGTCCTTCTGCTTCTGGATACCATGAACTGACTTTCCTCTGCCATGCCTTTCTGATATAATGTTCTGCCTCACCTCAAGCCCAAAGCAATGGAGCCAACCAACCATGGACTGAAAACTGAGAAATCTTAAGCCAAACAAATCTTTCCTCCTCTAAGTTGTTTTTCTCAGCTATTTGTTCCAGCAATGAAAAGTTTACTAATATAACCAGCTAGGCTTATTCTGTGTCTTAACTAATATGAATAGGGCAGCAATGAACACAGTGTGCAGGTATTGCTTTGGTATGTTGATTTCATTTCCTTTGAATAACTAGGAGTTGGATAGCTGAATCATATGGTATATCTGTTTTTAGGGTTTTGTTTGTTTGTTTGTTTGTTTGTTTTTGTTTAAGGTAGTGTCTCACTGTGTTGTCCATGCTGACATGGACTTGATCATGTGATAATCCTACCTCACCATCTCTACTAGCTGGAATAACAGATGTATGCCATCCCACCTTAGTTATCTTTAGTTTTTTTCAGGAACCTCCATACTATTCTCCATAATGTCTATACTAATTTACATTCCCACTACCCATGTATAAATTCTTTTTCCTCTACATCTTTGCTATCATTTGTTGTTATTTATTTATTTGATAATAGCCATTCTAATTGGTATATTTCTCATTATAATTAAGATTAAAAAGTATCTTGTTTTATTTGCACTTAACTTTACCTCATTCTCTTAACATCCTGTCTTCTATCGGATTTGTCATCCAATATCTCTACTTATTTTTAACATTTTAATCATTAGCTCTTCACTGGATCCCGCTACTCTATTAGCCCAAATTTTATTATTTATAGACACAAAAATAAAATCCATTGATTATAGCATTGATAGTTTAAATAGTCTGAAATAGGTCCCCCAGCCTGATTGCTTGTAAAACTCCAGTGACTACAACTCATTGCTAAGACCATTACTTCTGGTTAGTCACAATATTAGACTCAACCCCTCTTCTATTATGGCAGGGGAGGAACTGGCACTTCCAGAACCAAGAATACAGATGTGAAAATTGCCAGTAGCTAGCCACGATATAGAATTCCAATCAGGCTTGTCCCCAGTCAAAGAAAGGTGGATGAATTTTCCAACTCTACAGAATTCTGAAAGTTCTGATATTTTAATTTACTTTCAAGCTAACAATGTAACTGCCACATTTCATTGCTGGAAAATGATATAAGATTCTTATGTCAGAGATAAATCTCTCTTATTACTCACAGCAGTAGCAAAAGACAGGGTATCAGCACTCTCACACAGAGTACCAAAGCAGAACATTCCTATAATGCAGCATAAAGAAGGCCAGAAGGTACCTGCACATGCAATGGGTTGTGTAACAGAAGAACCCATTTTTATAAGAAGTAAGCAGGAATGTTCTTTGCTTTGGAGGAAGAACTTGGCTTTATTATACTGATAGTAAATGTTTCTATCCTTTGCTGTAGAAGGAAATATGATTTTATTTTTCATAGCTATTGACAAATTTGCTCTTTGTTCTAGAAAGAAGCTGTATATCCCAAGGTGGTTTCATATGCTAATATCCTTGAAAAAATAGTCTTAGATAATAGCGAATCAATGTCTCACTAGCAAGACGTGCAGAAATTGAGAGATCCATAGAGAATTATTATCAATTACAAAAGCTGAACAGCCAGGAGAAGGCTGTCACAATGATATTGTATTTTTCCTAGGGTGCTTTCCTACTCATGCTAATTAAAAGCATCCTACTCCAAGAGTCCCAAGTTTTACTCCAGAAAATGCGGAGCTCAATGAAGCTGCCCTACAATGCTCACACACCTTCAAGTGCTTTCATCTTTGTGAGTTCTTCCTGGTCATTATTGCTCTATCAGGTCTGTGTAATGTGTCTTGTCAACATGATATACATGCATGACTCCTATAATTTTATTTTTCAAATTTTAATTTTTTTCAAAAGCTGTACCTCAGATAATTAATTGAATCAGCAAATATTTATTAATTACCCTCAATAATTGTATCAGGTACAATTACTAGGGGAGAAAATATCATCATGCTACTTCCAGTCTAGATGAGATACCATTTATCATAGATAAAATTATGATCAACTCTAAATTCTAGTATAAGTACTAGGAAAGCTACAGTGAAACAAAGAATCTTTTTTTTTTTTTTTTTTTGTTACTGGGGATTGAACTCAGGGGCACTTGACCACTATGCCATATCCCCAGCCCTATTTTTATTTAGAGATAGGGTCTCACTGAATTGCTTAGTGCCTTGATGTTGCTGAGGCTGGCTTTGAACTCAGGATCCTCCTGTCTCAGCCTCCTGGCTGGGATTACAGGTACGCGCCACCGTGCATGACTTAAAGCAATATTACACCTTGCCTTTGAACCTTATTTTATTTTTTGAGGTGCTTGGATTTTCTTAAAATTGCTAAAAATCTTCTGTAAAAATCATCAATATATGTTAAGCAATTAAAAAACTTGTGACAAGTTATGTAATTTACCACATTATTTTAATAGTCAAAAGTTACAGTTTATTATGTCTTCTATATGTCAAGAGACAGATAAATTTAGGTATAACCATGAAGTAAGCAGTTGTCCAATAATTATGCCTACCAAGAATATTTAACGAGAAGCAAAATTATCAATGGTTTAATATCAAAAAGCATGCACTAAAATTATATACATTTAAAATTTCCAATCATGTAAAACTGTGCACTAATATTAGAATAAAATTTGTGGCTAAATTGATAATTGCTTCTCTGAGCAGAAGTACCTTTGTCCATTTTTTACTATTTTCTGAAATTTCTCCAAAATGTCTCTAAATGCTGGGCTTCCATAATCTAAAACAATAAATAAGAGCTTGGGTTCTAGATCAGACTTCCTTGTACTAAAATCCTGGTCTGCCTTTTTCTATTTATGTGGCCTTAGGAAATTACTTAAACTGTTAAACCTCAGTTTCTTTATGTAAATATTGATCATTATGACAGTATGTCATAGACCTGTAGTGAATATTGAATGGAATGATGTGTGTAATGCATTTACTAGGGTGCCTGATACACAGCATCAGGCACCTATTCCTTGTTGTATCCTTAACTCCTGTAAGAATGCTTAGAGAAGAGGAGTTACTCAATACATATCAAAAACTAGTATAACTTATAGTTGTGATTTTGTTTAAATATTAAATGAAATGAAAAATGTGTACCCAATATCTTCCTTTCCCTAAGCCCTGCCATTACTACTTCAGTGTGCCTGATGCACTCTTGAAGTCTGCTCATGTTAACAATTATATAATCTTCTCTTTGAATCCTTGCTTATTACCTTGAACATTTGAGATCCCAGGCACTTCCTCCTCCCCTGCACTCCCTGTTAGTTGGCTTCTACATTTTTGTAGTTTCTTGGTATTTCTCAAAATTTCTCCCATCTACTATTTCTATTTCTTCCTTTTATTGTCCCTGTATGCATATACAGATGCTCCTTCAGGATTCTACAACACAGGTATGATGTTAAATGTCAACATGCATTATCTGCATTCATTTGGAAAAGCCCTTCTATTCAATTAGGATGCATATGAAAATGATAGGGTTTCTGATAAAATGCCCCCTTGTTCTGTTTGACCAACCCATAACCACCTCTGAGTTTACACACTTCTTTTTACTTGCAGAATCAAGCAGCACTGGGTCACATGTATAGGCTGAAATTTTGTCTTATGTAGCTTTAGATACTCTGAGACAGCTATAATAATAGCTTGTTCAAATTGGGTGTCAAATTCGGGTATTGTTGTTATTTTCTTGTTTATTTGTTTTGAACACATCATCTAGTAAAATAAATGTGCTTGTGCATTGCATCGGAATTTAATAACAAATGTGGCTCAACATGAGGCTCCACAGCTTGTCTAAATCATGATGTGGCTGGACCTTCCCTTTGTCTTGAATTTCTTTGAATTTTCCTGAAGTTGATTGATGGATAAAATAGTTCTTTTTTTCTCCCCAAAGAAATATCCTCTATTTGATATATATGAGATGAATTAAAAATTACCTGAGGTTTTTCTCTGAATTAATATTTGTTCAAAATCAAAGGTTTATAACAAAATTGCTGAAATGGGAAATATTTGAGAGAGAAAAAATATGTATCAATCTATAAATCTATATGTATATAGATTATATATATAATCTCAGAAAGTAGATCAAATAAGAATGATAAAGCCCAAATTAAGAAAAACAATTTAAGAAAAGTAAAGTAATCATATGAAATAATATAAAACATGTCAATTACTCAAGCTATAAAAGTGGCAGAATTGACAGGGAGAGAATTAATTGAGCCCAATACTAAAGTAAGTTTTGAAATCACACATTTATAGCAGAAAACAAAGGCTTTGCTAAACTAATGAAGTGATTGTTACTTAAATTTGTACTATGTACCAATAAAGGACCTCCAACTGTATTTTTTAATAATTTCTTTCACAATCATAATATGAAAAAATCATGTCCTTTTACTACTATCCCCTGCTTGGTTATATCTTGAAATGTTCAGGAAGTATATTACATTATTCATATAAGTAAGTTTTCTATCTCAGAACCATGCATATAATTCAAGCCAACAAAGCACAGCAAAGTACTGTGGAGGGAGCAAACACTGCCTGTGTACTTTTTCAATAAGGGGCTTTCTTACTGTTTGACGTCTGATTATTTTCTTCCTAATTCCATTAGGTGAATTCATATGAAATATTAGAGGATGTTATGGATATTGACACTAATAAGAGAAGTTATGTCTCTACTATGAACATGTTTCCAGCTACCCAAAAGCACAGATTATATATTTTTAATATTTATGTTCTCTCATGATTTCATGGCTTAATTGTATTAAGTATGTAATTAAATTTTCATTATATCCAAGTCTTGCTGTTTTTCATCATATCACCTGCAAAATCATGGTTCCAAATTTCTTCTAATTCAGTCATTAGTGTCTGTGCTTACAGTTTTTTTTCTATATTATTCCAGTCCAATCCTAGATGAGCCTAAAAACAGAGGATAGGTTTTCTAGAAGCATTTCCAATTAGGGTACCATAGAAGATCCATGCTTTTGAGCCCTAGAATTGTGTACATTTAATTTATGCCAATTCCTTTAAATGAAACATTTTTAGTTATTTAAAGCTTGGCGTTACAAGTACATGAACAATTTGTTTCCCATTGTTTCATTTGGCATCATTTTCTTTCAGATCCTTTAGCATTACATTTCTTTCAAAGTTTTTCACATTTCCAGTTCCTTGTGGTGCAAGTCTTTTCCTCTCATTCTTTCCTAACTACCTGCACTTCAATTTTACCTGTTAAACTCCTTTTCACTTAGGAAAGCATCACTTGCTCCGAAACATCTTTCCTAACCTATGTAACTAAACAAAGCCTTATATGCAGTCTTCCCTCCTTGTATATTCTTCAAAACCCCTGTCTCAGTTTGATATATTTATTTCTTTGGCCATTTTTTATGCTGCCTTCTTCTAGTAAAATCCAACCTCTATGAAGACTTTATCTTTTTGGATATCCCACTGTATCTACATTACTTCAAACAGCACTCTTTGTGCTCTTGTTGTATAGAAGATATCTATTGACTAAGCGTATTGATGATCTGTTCAAGAAAATTCTGAAGAATCTAGATAAATAAAAATTACCTTTTTCAGAAGCATGAAATGTAATGCTTTATTATTTATAAAGTTGTGAAATCAAAGTTCTAGAGAAATTGCCTTTTTGAATGTCAAGTTTCTGTTCTTATAAACTCGATGTTTTTCAGAGCGATTCTACTACCAAAAAACATGATGTTGAACTGATACATGATCAGAAACAATTGAAAGAAGAGGGATGGTAAAGGAAAGGTCATTTCTAACTTGTTATCCTATAATCTCTAGTGAGGGAAGGAATCATGTTTTCAAATCCTCAGACCCATATTTGTGCCTGAAATATAAACTTACTTTGTCAAGTGTTTGTTCAATTACGTTTATTAACTTTTAGGGATCAAACCATTTTTATATAGTGATAGCATCATGGAGAACATTAGTTACATAGGATACATGGAGACACAAGTCTACAAAGACTGAACAACTTCAAAACAAGATTATTGCAGTTACTAGCAAATATTACTAAGTAAACTAGTAATAGGGTAGTCGTTGGTGGATGACAAGATGCTGATTGAGATGAAATGACCAAACAAGTCTTCACTGAGGTGGTAATGCTTGTGCTAGAGTGTGAACAGAGTGAAAGAGACTATCGTGTGAACAACGGGTCTAGTTTAAAAGATGAAGTTACCTAATTAGATAACGTCAAATTATGTTTTATTTAAGTTTAAGCAACTGGTAGATTAAATAATTGACTGGGTGAATGATACACTGGTTGCCTGCCTGCAACTGTGGCTTTCATTGTTGTTCAAAACATGATTTCACAATATGGCCTGGCAAGAGCCTTTATTTGAGATATAAGAAACCACATAGTTATAAAATTAATAGATTCCAGGGGAGTACATAGTGCACAGTTATATGTTGTTCATCAAAAAATAAGACATCAGGTTTTCATGAGACCTGTGGCCACTCTTAAGCAAAGCATGGAAGCTAAGTCTGCCTATTCCATGACTGTGCCTAGCTGATAACAGAAATGCCTCTGGGATCCTGAAGCAGGCCATTCCTAAGGATACTTGATAACTCTGATGGCTGCCCTTGCTATGGGACACCACAGTGACTTTTCTTCATTTTTCTTAAACTGCACAATGTCTAGGCAGTTTTCATTCAAGCTTCCTATCTTTTTTCCCTTCATCCAGGGTCAAAATTTCATCATAAGCTGATGCTTCTCTTAAGCTTCTCCAGCTTCCTCCTGATTTTAATCCCATTTAGATGTTCTCAAAGGATCTTGACTAACAAAGAATTCTTTTAGTATCTTTTAAAATAGTTCTTCTGACTTGCTAAGAGCTAAACTAAAATAACATCAGAAAAATTCTTATTTTCAGTGATTTTTATTTATATGATTACTTAGTCAACTAAAATTCCTGTTTAACAAATCTCTCTAAACTTTTGTATAGAAGGTTCATTAAACCTCATTTACCTCTAGAACAGATGCAAAGATACTTCACAATCTCAGAGTATTCAATATTTACCTGTCATATACTATAAAATGTTTCTATCTCAATTCTTTTAGATTTGAGTTATATTCCTTAGAAATCTTACATATAAAAGTTACTTTTCCTACTGACCTCTTCTTTTTGTTTTTATTGGTGCATATATATTATATACATATATTATATATAGTAATGGATTTCATTGTGACATATTCAAACATGCATATAATATAATTTCATCAATCTCATTCCCCTAGTTCCCTTCCCTCCTGCCTCCTCATAATTCCTTCCTTTCTACTGATCTCTCTTCTATTATTATCATTTTAAATTACTGCACTACAATTATGCAAGAAAATTTGATCAAGAGGGAGACAACATGGGAGGGTAGGGGGAAGTACTGAAGAACAAAGTCAGTCAAATGATACTATGTCCTAATCTTTTATTTTGCACCAATAATTGTTGGCATAAAGATAGAATTTCTTGCTTTAAAAGTAGAAATAAAAGCTTTCTCAGATTTATTCTCTTTTCTCTCTTGCATATGATACAGCATCTTATTTCCATTTATTTTGATCCATTGCATCTTTTTGTCCCAAGGGACATATGTACCAATCTTATTTGTGATGAGGCATATTACATGCTATGATACTTAACTTTTATAAGTGAATGATGAAAAAAATACTTTGGTAATATGTGATATATAATTCCAATAATGTAATATGGGGACAGGCAAAGCTCCTTGAAGATACAAATGCAGGACAGAAAGCAGAATGCATACACAATAGCTACAATTAAAATTGAAAAATAATAGTTCTCTTTAACAAGGTAGATTGATGGTTAATAGTTATGATGTATATCATATTTGAATTTGGTTTTAAAATAAAATAAAATATAATGTTCTAAAAACATACTATTTATAATATAATCTACTATTTCATACTGTATTTTTGGATGATAAACTTATATTGTCTGGGATCCACAGTAGCTATAAATGTGATATCTGAGCTATACCAACAGTGGCATGTTTTCAAATACTGTTTTTCAAAGTCACTAATGTATAAACCCTCTTAAGGAAAATAATTTTTATGCTTTCTTCCATGGTGAAGTTAATTATTTTTATTATAGTGTTACTCAAATAGGTACCAACACAAAGTTGACATAACAAACATTTCTATAGTATTTATCATGTTTCAGTCTGTTTTAACAATTTTAAATATGGTAACACATTTGTTTCTGATGTCAGCCTTTTGAGTTGAGTGCTATTATTATTGCCTCATAATACATTTGAAAACACTGAAGAACAGAGTAGCTAAATAACTTGAACAAGGGCTTACAGTGAAGGTTGTTACTGTGGCTCAGGAATCTGTGTTCTAAAGCCTTCTATAGCAGTTCCAATAAATATCATCTCCTTATGCACATAGCTTATATATAATTATAAAACCCAACCCAATCATAAATTACAAAGCAAAAAAGCAATAACTTTTTTCTACTTTTCATTTGCTCCTCCTCATCAGTCTATTCTACAAAACAGCTATACTATGTGTAGCTGTTTACTATGTGTTCATTATTCTGTTTTTTCTCATAATTTTCACCACTTGAAATATTATATATGTTTTGTGTTTATTTATTGTTCATTTTTCTAATTAGATTATAGACTTTTTTTGAGGAGTGGGCATTTGTTTTGTTCACTGCTTATTTTCTAAAATCTATAATTGTATTTGGCACATAATAAAAAATCAACTAATATTTTAAATTTGCAGATAATCATAGATTCTTATGTGTATTTAAGAAATTGGGGAGATTCATTCCACATATTTACCTTTTTTCTTCTGTGGTAACATCCTGTGAAACTATAGTCCAATATTGCAGCCAGAATATTTATATAATATAGTCAAGACAGAGAATATTGAACCCAAGGGAATTTAACCAGTGTATCACATCCCAGTCCTTTTTTAATTTGGGGGGTTGGGCATAGGGTCTTGCTGAGTTCCTTAAGGCCTCACTACATTGTGAAGGCTGGTTTTGAACTCATGATTCTCCTGTCTCATCCTACTGAGCCATTGGGATTATAGGTATGCACCACTGCTCCTGGAAACTGCCAACTTCTTTAGGCTGATTGTCAGCTGATTTAGCTCTGAATTGGGGATATATAAGGCAAAATAAAAATTTAGTTAGTGCTGGGTTGTAGCTCAGTGGTAGAGCACTTGCCTAACATGTGTGAGGCACTGGGTTCGATCCTCAACACCACATAAAAATAAATAAATAAAATAAAGGGATTGTGTTCACCTACAACTAAAAAGAAGTTAAGAAAAAATATGCTTCTCAAAAATAGACTATATATTATGCCATAGGTCAACTCTTAGCAAATATAAAGGAGTAGAGATATACCATGCATTTTATCCGATCATAATGGAATGAAATTGGAAATCAACAATAAAATAAGGAAGAAAAATTCCTACGTTACATGGAGAATGAACAATATGCTGCTGAATGAACAATGGGTTATAGAAAAGACATCAAGGAGGAAATTAAAAACTTCTTAGAGATAAATGAAAACACAGACACAACATATCGAAATCTTTGGGACACTATGAAAGTAGTACTAAGAGGAAAATTCATTGCATGGAATTCATTCCTTAGAAGAAGAAAAAGCCAACAAATAAATGATCTCACACTACATCTCAAAGCCCTAGAAAAAGAAGAGCAAATCAGCAACAAATGCAGTAAAAGGCAAGAAATATTTAAAATCAGAGCTGAAATCAATGGAGTTGAATTAAAAGAAACAATTGAAAAAATTGAAAAAACTAAAAGTTGGTTCTTTGAAAAAATAAATAAGATTGACAGAACCTTAGCCATGCTAACAAAGAGAAGAAGAGAGAGAACCCAAATTGTTACATATGGGATGAAAAAGGCAATATCACAACAGACACTACAGAAATACAGAAGATAATTAGAAATTATTTTGAAATCTTATACTCCAATAAAATAGAAGATAGTGAAGGCATAGATAAATTCCTTAAGCCATATGATATGCCCATATTGAGTCAGGAAGATATACACAACTTAAACAGACCAATATCAAGTGAAGGAGAAGAAGCCATCAAAAGATTACCAATCAAGAAAAGCTTAGGACTCGATGGATATACAGCAGAGTTTTACAAGACCTTTAAAGAAAAACTAATATCAATACTCTTCAATCTATTTCANGGGATAACAGGAACTTACCTCAACATTGTAAAAGCTATCTACACTAAGCTTCAGGCCAGCATCATTCTAAACAGAGAAAAATGGAAGGCATTCCCTCTAAAATCTGGTACAAGGCAGGGATTCCCTCTCTCACCACTTCTATTCAACATAGTTTTTGAAGCACTGGCCAGAGCAATTAGACAGATGAAAGAAATTAAAGGTATAACTATAGGAAAAGAAGAACTTAAACTAGCACTATTTGCTGATGATATGATTCTATACCTAGAAGACCCAAAAGGCTCTACCAAGAAACTTCTAGAACTAATAAATGAATTCAACAAAATGTCAGGATATAAAATCAACACCCATAAATCAAAGGCATTCCTGTATATCAGTGACAAATCCTCTGAAATCAAAATGAGGAAAATTACCCCCTTCACAATATCCTCAAAAAATTAAAATACTTGGGAATCAACTTAACAAAAGAGGTGAAAGATCTATACAATGAAAACTATAGAAATCTAAAGAGAGAAACAGAAGAAGACCTTAGAATATGGAAAGATATATCTTGCTCATGGATAGGCAGAATTAATATTATTAAAATGGCCATATTACCAAAAGCACTTTACAGATTCAATGCGATTCTGATCAAAATCCCAATGGCATTCCTCACAGAAACAGAAAAAGCAATTATGAAATTCATCTGGAAAAATAAGAGACCCAGAATAGCTAAAGCAATTCTAAGCAGGAAGAGTGAAACAGATGGTATACCTATACCAGATCTTAAACTATACTACTGAGCAATAGTAACAAAAACAGCATGGTACTAGCACCAAAACAGGTTGGTGGACCAATGGTATAGAATAGAGGACACAGAGACCAACCCACAAAATTACAACTACCTTATATTAGACAAAAGCATGCAATGGAGAAAGGATAGCATCTTCAACAAATGGTGCTGGGAAAACTGGAAATCCATATGCAACAAAATGAAATTGAATCCCTATCTCTCACCATGCACAAAAGTCAACTCAAAATGGATCAAGGATCTAGGAATCAAACCAGAGACTCTGCGTCTAGTAGAAGAAAAAGTTGGCCCTAATTTCCATCTCGTGGGGTTAGGCTCCAAGTTACTTAATAAGACACCTGTAGCACAAGAATTAAAACCAAGAATCAACAAATGGGACGAATTCAAACTAAAAAGTTTTTTCTCAGCAAGAGAAATAATATGTGAGGTGAATAGGGAGCCTACATCCTGGGAACAAATTTTTACCCCTCACACATCAGATAGAGCTCTAATCTCTAGGGTATACAAAGAACTCAAAAAGTTAAACACCAAAAAAACAAATAACCTAATCAACAAATGAGCCAAGGACCTGAACAGATACTTCTCAGAAGACGATATACAATCAATCAACAAATACACGAAAAAATGCTCACCATCTCTAACAATCAGAGAAATGCAAATTAAAACTACTCTAAGATACCATCTCACTCTAGTAAGAATGGCAGCCATTATGAAGTCAAACAACAAGAAGTGCTCGTGAGGATGCGGGGGAAAAAGGTACACTCATACATTGCTGGTGGGACTGCAAATTGGTGCAGCCAATCTGGAAAGCAATATGGAGATTCCTTGGAAAGCTGGGAATGGAACCACCTTTAGACCCAGCTATTCCTCTTCTCGGTCTATACCCAAAGGACTTAAAAACAGCATACTACAGGGACACAGCCATATCAATATTTACAGCAGCACAATTCACAATAGCTAGACTGTGGAGCCAACCTAGATGCCCTTCAATGGATGAATGGATAAAAAAATGTGGCATTTATACACAATGGAATATTACTCAGCACTAAAAAATAACAAGATCATGGCATTTTCAGGGAAATGGATGGCATTAGAGAAGATTATACTAAGTGAAGTTAGCCAATACCCCCCAAAACAAATGCCAAATGTCTTCTCTGATATAAGTGGGGTGACTCAAAATGGGGTAAGGAGGATGAGCATGAGAAGAAGATTACCTCTAGATAGGGAGGAGAGGTGGGAGGGAAAGGAAGGGAGAAAGGGAATTGCATGGAAGATGGAAGGAGACCCTCATCGTTATACAAAATACATGTATGAAGATGTGGGGGAAAAAAAGAATTGTGTCACCTTAGATTGGGTAGAAAGAAGTGATGGGAGGGGAGGGAAGGGAAAGGGGGGAAAGGTAGGACAGTAGAATGAAATAGACATTAATATTGCTATGTATATATACGTGACTGCATGACCAATGTGATTCTGCAACCTGTACACTCAGAATAATGAGAAATTATATCCCATATGATTCAAATGTATGATATGTCAAGGTCATTGTACTGTCATGTGTAACTAATTAAAACAAAAAACATTTTTTTAAATATCCATGTTGCTTATCATTATCCTGTTCCTTGGGGTCCCAAGATGCCTGGCTAGTTCAACTTCTCCCTACCTTTCAGAATCATTTAAATTATTTCTTATATATGGAATAACCAAGAAAGTAAGGATTACTATATCCACTGTATCCATGAGAATTATATATATTTAACAAATGTTTTTAAAAGAAATAAATATAAAACCTTTTTAATCAACACTTTGAACCAAAATTTGGACTGTATCTTTGACAAGATGTCAAATGGAAGTCGGGCTTTTATTCTCACCCCACAAAGTAGGTTAGGTTAGTCTTAATTTTTAAAATGTTCCTATCTTTCCAGTGACAGGTGAACACCACAGTTCAACTGAAAAAAAAAAAAAAAACCTTTTTTCTCAGTAGATAAAATTTCTTGTTTCAAAACTAATTAAAATTAATTAAAATTTGGCTAAATATTTCAAATCAAATCTGCTTTTTCCTAGTTCATTACTTAATGCATTTTATTTAGTGCTTTGATGCGATAATTCTAAGCAACAATGGGCAGATGCCAATACTATCCATGTCAGAGGCTGCACAGAGTAGGTAGGTGTCCAGAGCACCCTGCCTGGTTTCAAGGTTGCGCTTTGCTTTCTACTATTTTATGGCATTAGGAAATTTTCTTATTGACTTCTCTGTATCTCAACTTCTTTTTCTGAAAAAATCATACTGATAAATAAGAATAATAATAACCAGTTATAGTACTGTTGTAAGGGCTGAATTTAGAGTAAATATTTGTAAGCCACCTTGAACAATGCCTGGCACTGAAGTCTTTTCATTTATGTCTAAATGTGTAAAAGTATAGGTAAACAATTATTTTTTGTTATCCTTGTAAATGAATGTGAGACATATCAATAGCACACAGTAAGAAGTAGCACTTGTCTTAAGTGCGGAATTTCCATTTTAAATTTCAGTATGGTCTTGTGTTAACTATTAATTGAAAACTGTGTTTTATGCTATGAGAACCCTTTATAAATTTTCATATGCTTCCTGATTATCCAGAATATCTTAAGGTTTAAATTATATTTAATAAGTGAAAAAAATACTTTTATGCACATGGTTAATATATTTTATCTTTATTTAGAGAAATTTTCATTGAACTATACTCCAAGCATATATGAAATTCAATGCAAATGTTATATACATATCTTCCTTATAATTTCATAGTTTTAGATATCTTTTTTTTTTTCTTCTCCCTAAGAAGGTTGGTAGAAAACTTAACAGAATGACTTCAGGGGAAAAACATGCTTTACTGAATATAAGTTATTTTATTTCTTCATTTTATGGCATCATCAATACTTTGATAACTGCTTTTTTAAAGACACGATCATTCTCCTAGGACTGTAATCACATAGTAAAGATGCTTCATAGATCAAAAATCTGTCTTCTACTATTCAGGTTTCAGAAATTTCACCACCAATACTTTTTAATTCACCCTGGTTACTCATAAAATGCCCATATAGTAAAAAATAGCTGGGTAGTGTAAGTGGTGTGGTTTTGGGGGACATAGTATTTATTTTGTCATATGATGACATTGATATTACAAAATTTCCAAAAGTTGGTTTTTAGTGGCACATGCAAGACACATTTGCATTTCATCAATAATCCCTATACCTCCAGGTTGATCTCCATCTAAGTTACTGTAGGCAGACTAATGTCCTGTCTATTGTAGGCTTTCAAATCGATTTTTTCATTTTGTGTATAGTAAGCTGGCAGGTAACCTTTATCAAACTTTCATGTAAAAGAAAGTGAGTCAACATATTTTAACATTTACAATGTATATTGATGTGTGTGTATATATTTTTGTGTGTGTACTCTTGTGGTGTGGTTTTGGAGGACCCTGTATTTATTTTACCATAGTTCAATGAAAATTTCTCTAAGTAAAGGTAAAAACCTAATCATATTAACCACTTACATTAAAGTATTTTTTTTTCATTTATGAGATATAACTTCAACCTCATGATGCTCTGGATAATTAGGAGCATACTAAATATTTATAAATATTATGACTTCTTTTGTGCAAATTTAAATTTGTGGATGTTTTAATGTTGTTCATAGCCATAGTTTGTCCTTTTTGTTTGTTTGTTTGTTTTCTGGTGGGTACACTCAGACAATGAACCAAAATCTAAGCCCTACTTTTAAAATTTTATTTAGAGACATGGTCTCACTGAGTTGCTTAGTGCCTCACTTTTGCTGAGCCTCGTAATCCTCCTGCCTCAGCCTCCTCAGCCACTGGGATTACAGACATGTTCACCATGCCCAGCAGTTTGTCCATTCTTGTTATGACAGTATATGGCATTGTATAAATATGCCGTAATTTATGTCTCTATGAAACTATTGATGGACACATGGGTAGTTTTAGTATTTAGCATGTTATGACTAGTGCTGCTACAAACATTCTAATAAACATGTTTTTGGGTGCTATCTTGCATCTATTTCAGTTGGATACTTTCAACTCCTCCTAAATTTGAATTTGCTGGGTCACAATTTTGCACATGTTCTGCTTCCACATAAAAGTCAAATTGCTTTCTAAAATGTCTGCATCCTTTTATATACTAATCAGAGTTATATGACACTACCAGTTGTTCTACAGCTTCACCACTACTTGAAAATTTCTATCTTCTTTCTTAGTTTAACCCTCTGGTGAAGGTGTAAAATATCTCAGGACTTTGGTTTGTATTTTAATAATTAATAAATTTGCAGCCTTTTTAAAAATAAGTTCTTTTACCATTTGGGCATATTCCTTTAAGAACCATCTTTTCAATGCTTTGCCCATTTTTCTATTGTGCTGGTCTTTCCTTATTGATTTGTTGGCATTTTTTATACATACAGCAAGCTTGGGTTGAAGGTTGATGTTTGACTCCATTAACAATGTCTTTTCTAAAAAAAATATTTTCTCAGTTGTTGATGGCCATTTATTTGTTTGTTTATTTATTTATTTATTTATTTATATGTGGTGGTGAGAATTGAACCCAGTACCTCACACATGCTAGGCAAGCACTGTACTACAGAGCTACAACCCCAGCCCTAACAATGAGTTTTGATAAGATAAGTTCTTAAAATTTTGAGGGTGACCAGGGGTTGAACCTAGGGGTGCTTAACCACTGAGCTCCATCTTTTAGCCCTTTTGTTTTTTTTATTTAAAGATGCAGTCTTGCTAAGCTTCTGAGGCTGGCCTTGAACTTTTGATCCTCCTGCCTTAGTTTCTTGAGTTGCTGGAATTACAGGAATGTGACACCTTGTCCAAGAGTTCTTACCTGTTATATAGTTCAATGTATCAACTTTTTTTGTTTCCTCAGTATTATGAAAATATTTGCTAATGTTTTCTTCTGAAAGCTTTATTATTTTATACTTCACATTTAGATAATAAATTTTTATGGAATTGACTTTTTGTGTATTATAGGGAGTAAGACTTTATATGATTTTTTTCCTCATAAAGACAGCTAGTGAACTTAATACAGCATATTACAATAACCATTCTTCTTCTACACAGCTATGGGATTTTTTTCTCATTAAAAAAAAATTGTTGTGTGTGTGCCATGAAGCAGAGATATGTGTAGTCTATGTTTGGACTTTATTGGTTAGTTTGTCCTTTCTTGGCCACAGGTATTTCTTTTTTTTTCTTGAGTAAGATATAATTTCTAAAGGGTTATACCTCTTTTAAAGTTAAAATATGATAATATGAGGTGAAGTTTGGTTTATTGAATTTGTCAGGATGAGTTTAATACAGATATCTTACCGCTCAGTGCACTGGTTGAGCAGACCATCTCTATCTTTTGCCAAGTTTCCTATTCACTTATTTATGGAATCATTAAAAGCAATAATGGATTATCCTATCAATACCTAAAAGGTCACTTTTAACATACGTAGGAGTTCTTCCTAAGATGTTACCTAGGAACTTGTATCTGTTTTATTTTTGGAGGATCACTTTAAAAATACTGGAAAGGCTCAGAGGCAACATGGAATTTTTTGTATAATACAACTGTAGTGCAAAGGTTAAGAAAATCCTAACTTATAGGCCAAATTGCCTGCCACTTGTTTTTGTAAATAAAATTCTATTGATTAATGTTGTGCTATAATGTTAGAGATGAGTAGTTGTGAAAGAAATCATGTGACCCACAAAGCCTAAAATATTTTCTTCTTTAAAAGTTTGTTCTAATTTGTTATATATGGAAATAGAATACATTTTGACACATCATACATAAATTGAGTATAAATTCTCATTCTGGTTGTATATAATGTAGAATCACACCAGTCGTGTAATCATATATGATTCATTCTACTATCATTTCTATC
Source organism: Marmota marmota marmota (assembly GCF_001458135.2). Classification (NCBI taxonomy): domain Eukaryota; kingdom Metazoa; phylum Chordata; class Mammalia; order Rodentia; family Sciuridae; genus Marmota; species Marmota marmota. The sequence continues at coordinate 6,490,458 of NW_025999862.1, forward strand.
CTCATACCCCCCTCCTTCCTTCACTCTCCTCTACCTAATCCAAAGTACCTCTATTTTCCCCTAGTCCCCCTCCCCTTATTTTGAATTAGCATCCACATATCAGAGAAAACATTTGGCCTTTGGTTTTTTTGAGATTGGCTTATTTTGCTTAGCATAATATTCTCCAGCTCCATCTATTTACCTGCAAATGCCATAATTTCAATTTTCATTAAGTCTGAATAATATACCATTGTGTATATATTTTCTTTATCCATCATCTGTTGAAGAGCACCTAGGTTGCTTCTACCGTTTAGCTATTGTGAATTGAGTTGCTATAAATATTGATGTGGCTGTGTTATTGTAGTATGCTGATTTTAAGTCCTTTGGGTATAAACCTAGGAGTAGGATAGCTGAATATTCTTACAATTAGAGAAATGCAAATCAAACTACACTGAGATTTCATTTCACTCCAGTCACAATGGCAACTATTAAGAATACAAACAACAATAAGTGTCTATGAAGATGTGGGGACAAAGGTACACTCATATGTTGCTGGTGGGCCTGCAAATTGGTGCAACCACTACAGAAAGCAGATTCCTCAGAAAAGAATGGAACCACCATTTGACCCAGTTATTTCACTCCTAAAGTATTTTCTTTCTGGCTCTTTATAAAGTATTAACCCTTTGTGAATCCTTGCTTTAGAAAATTTCACATGCTTCTCTAAAAGCTGTACTAAAGGCAAATAAGTTCTATTGCTCTCTAGTTCATTATTCAGAAATTAATATGAAGTTTTCTAACACTGAGCTTCATATAAAATGCTCAGGGGAAAATAGGAACTTTCAAAAATATATTGAGAGAAGATTGCTGCCAAGAGCTACTGCCAGGAATTTCCAAAAATGGAATCTGCCATCATTTGCCATTGATGAAAGACATCAGTGGAAGCCACTGTCTCTATGAGTAGCTTGTAGAAAATGGAAAATGTTGCCATTGATAGGGGTTTGTCAGTAGTATCCACAACTAATGTGAAAACCTACTCTAGAAAATAAATATAGAGAATTTTTTAGGAGCCACTGAAACAAACATCCCTCAAAGTGGAAGATATACTTCCAGCTTCCTTCTGTGAAGTGTACCACATTGTCTTAGGAAAAAGACAAAACTGATGATGATATTTGTCTATTTCAAAATGTTCTTGGGAGTTATAAGGCATAGTTTGTCAGAGCTTTGATAATTATCAAGTTTCTTACTTTAAATAAATTTACACAGTTTTTCTAATCTTAAAATCCTTTGTAGGAATCACCAGTCTCTGGTTAATGTCTGTAATACATTCTGGTACGATGTATCCACAATATGTCTATTGTTGTTATTTTCCTATAGTTAAAATGCATGTAACAATTGTTATACCTTATGCTTAAAGCATTCTGATTTTTCTTGTTTCTTTCCTTTATTTTTGGTTCCCTTATATATACCTATACTTACAAGAAGTATAGAAATATAAATTTTAGAAATACAATTAAGCTAATGAGCTGTATTACTAACTTCTCTATTTCCATTTTATAGCCTACAATTTATAATTAATATTCTATATCAGTTATTATATTTCTACTTTCTGGTAATTTCACAAATACTTTTGAAATTCAGTGTATAGTAAATTTCACAGCTAACATTCTGATTATTTACAATTTATTATTCTGAAGTTTTTTTCTATCTTTACATAATTTTCCTTCTTCTTGCAGCAGAAGTAAAATGATTCTCTACCAATTATGTAAAATATTTTATCATGGTTATGTAAAGAAGTATAAGAATAGATATAATATGAATTCCATGTTCTGGGTCATTGAGATGACCTGAAAGAGTGATTTATAGGACTCCTTGAGTTCCCTATTGGAAATGAAGTCACATAAATTGTTCTTTTATAACCTTCAATCTATATGCTCAGTGTTAGTATGTATTGGGTGATTATCATTTCTGCTTAAATAAATGATTAAGATGTAACTTATGACTGAACATAATTTTAAAAAGAATAAGATTTTTATATTAAAAGTGACTGTTGTATTGGGAGTACTGGTATAACTTAAACTTTAACATGGAGATATTTGAAGTGATTAGGGAAGTTTCACCTTTTATCCTCAGGGATGTGACTGTGCTTCTTGGGTTGTTTCCCTTCAGTGGCTGAATTAGAGTAGAAGGTACTTTTGTATAATCAAATATTTAAAATGCCTCTAGTACATTCTAGAAATCCAAAGATTAGTAAATGAAGGAATTCTTGATAAGTGAATACCATATAACTTATTCATCATGACATTTTAAAATTTAGTCTTTAAAGTTGCATACTACCTATTCAAGAAAACAAACTGAAGAGTATTAAAAGTAAACATCCTCAAAATTCTATGACTATTTTACATGTGGTTATAAGTTCTTGTATTAGCACAGACTGTTATTATTTTTTAGTTAAAATATTTTTTTTACTTTCTTTCTCTTTGTAAAAAGCCCCCAAAGGACATGTTACATGTGATCTCTGTGAAAACACCTTTATATATCAGTCTTTCTACCTACACCTTCCCAAATTAGAAAAAAACACTCTCTCATGATTTGTCCTCCTAGCACTTTATCTAATCTCTAATTCAACTACTTGATATAAATTGCAACAAATTCTTTCCTTGTCTATTTTTGCCACCACTAGCTTGAATTCATATTTATGTAAGGGAAGATGCAATATCCACTATTCTATTATCACCTATTGAAAGGATTATAAGTATCCAGTAAAGCAACAATAAATATTTTCTTAATAAATGTATGAATGTTGTAATTACATTTTACAATTTATTAAATACCATTTATATTTTAGCAAAGAGATGCAATTATCTTAATTATGCAAGGACCTAATATTGAACTAAAAATAGAGAAACATTGAAGAGAAACAACGGAAGTAGTACAGGCTCATCTGTGAGAATGATTAGTATTTTATCTTTGTTTCTAAGTTTCTCTTCAAATATAAAAATGTGTTAGAAAAAATTTCATGCAATTTTGACACAGTACAAAATAAGCTCTATTATACATGTAATATCATGAACATATATTTAACAATAAAATAAATAATTTAAAAATTTACAGGAAGATCCACATAACCAAAACATTCTGCCTGTGATTTGACTGGCATTTTGCACATTACAGGAATTTAAACAATACAGAGATGAAGACTGAGAGTTTTAAAACAGTGACAATAATTTTGTAATATTAACCAAATGATTTTTAAAATGCGTTAAAATACTAAGTTAAAACTCTTAGATATAGATTTATATTGTAAAAAATAGAAAATTTCATGTTTTAGCTCACAAGTTTTAACCTTCACACTGGAAATCTCAGATCAATATTTTTCTACAAATCACAATTTGGCTATGTTAGAGAAAATATTATATAATAGCAAAAAAAGGCTGAATAATAGTCTATTGTTTGAGTACATTGTAAGTATATAGTATTTGTTTACCATATTGGATATACTCAATATTATTCAGCAAAAAAAAAGTAAAATTTCAATGAATGCTTCTGCATGGATGCATCTTAAAAATATGCTAAGTGAAAGAAGCCAGATCCAAAATACTAAACACTGTATGATTTTACAATGTGAACTGTTTAAGAAAAAGGACGCATTTACACTGAAAAAAAAGCAGATAGTGTTACCTGGAATTAGCAATTGAAGTTTGGACTGAAAGTGCACAGACTTGACAGAACTTAAAGGGTTAATGGAAATATTCAAAAACTACATTGTGGTGATGATTGGACAACTCCATGAACTCATTAAGATCATTATATTGTTCACTTGTAATGGTGAATTATATAACATTATGCCTTAGTAAAAGTATGGAAGATAAGCTTATATCTTAAGAAATTAGGTTAAAAACAAAAATATGTAATCATAACAAAGAAAGTAGAACTGAGCTAATGAAAATGAATGAAATTAAAAATAATTTAAAAAGTTTTTTATGAGAGCCAGTGATAGATATGATTTTTAAAATAACATTAAAGCAAATAGGAAGAAAAATAAAATTATATTATAGATTAGAAAGATTGTGTAATAACATTGTTATTCTAGAATTAATTCAAGAAAATTTTGAAACCATGAAGAAGAAAAATTCCTATCAAGTTTGTAAACACAGATGAAGAAGATTTACCATTATAGATAAATACAAAGGACTGAAATTTTATACTTTGTTTTTAATAATAAGGTGAAATAAGTTCTTCCATTGTTACTAAAATACAAAATAATGTGAAGAGATGATAATCAGCTCAATTTTCTTTATAAAAACCATACTACTAATTATCTCACGAGGATTCATAAAAATAAAAATGAGAAAATTTTCAGTTATGATTAAAATTGTCAATACTATAAAGTGTTATGGAACTTAATAGGGTAATAAAAATGTATTTTTGATCAAGTATACTTCATTTCAGAAGTATAGCAATGGTTGTACATAAGGAAAAACTGGCATTGTATAATCTATTAAAGAAAGGAAGAAAAATATGATTACATAATTAATTTCAAAATATCTCATTGTGTCGAGCACAATTAGTGAATATGGTTGGCTTAATTAGATATTTGCATGAAAAACAAGAACAAAATGGACAGCTATTTAACTATTTAATAATAATTTTAAATGGATTAAAATCTAAATGAGATTTAATTTTTGTTAGGGTCTGTAAACAAGTCAGGATGGCGCCTAGCATTTTGCCAGAGGGAGTGGTTTGTGAAGTAACGCCAGTGAGCCATTAAGTGTGGAGATTCCTTATTGGTTGACTTCTGTATCTAGTTTATGTTAATTAAGATAAGCTGTGTGTAATGTATATATACCTCTCCTGTCCTACAATAAACGGCTCCCACTCCTGCTGTATCAATGTACACAAGTTGCTCGTCACCCCCCAGGTTATTTTGCTGCAGCCGGACTGCGGCAAATTTTGATCTCATATAATGAATATGCTTTTTGTTTAGATATATGTGAATATTTTCTACCCATCTATCTGCTGATCTATCTATTCATCTGTGAATTAACCTATCTTAGACCATTTCATATTAAGGAGGCAGCATATTTGGTATTAGGTGAAAGCTTTCTCCTGTTTCAAAGATAACCCTTTCACACTGCATCCTCAAAGGCAGAGGGGAGAGCTTTCTGCCCTCATAGGACTGAAGGGGATAACTCTAATTCTTCAAGGAGGGAAGGGACCTTAGAGCTCTCCTCCACCTCTTTTATAAAGGCACTGATCCCATTATAAGAAGGCAGCCATCCTGACTTAAACTCTTTCCCACAGGCCCTACCTCTTGATTGTACCACAATGAGACATATTCAGAATATGGTACAAACTAGGAGTTACTCTGTACAATGCTGTAGTAAGATTTTTCTTAACCAAAGCAAAAAACTAAGAGATATGGGAAAGGTTAGACTTAACTAAAAAAAAAAATACAAATGTTTTAAAACAAAGAACACAAAGTTGACTAGAAAAAATGCTTTACTATAAATGACAAGGTGTTATTACTCTTGATATATGAAGAACTCCTAAAAATACCCAGAAAAGTAAGTAATTTATCACAAAAAAGTAGAAAGGTAAATTACAGAGAAGGAACCATACTTGGGCAATAAAGGCATGAGTTTCAATATCATTTACAACAAGAGACCTATGAAATAATAAAATAATGGCCTTGTGTCACCCTTTAGATGAACAAAACCAGTTGAGGAGAATGACAGCATCCAAAATAATTTAGTATGTGGGAATATGTTTTATGACAGAATATATACATTACTCATCTCTATTCAAATTAAAATTCAACTCAGAATTTCACTTCTATGAATTTATCTTACAGATGATAAAAATAGCATTGTACACAGATTTTTTTTAAAAGTTAAGTGTATTAACAAAGCAATGACAAAAAATAAAACTGAGGGACTGGGATTGTGGCTCAGCGGTAGAGCACTCGCCTAGCACTGGCGGGACCTGGGTTTGATCCTCAGCACCACATGAAAATAAAGGCATTGTGTTGTGTCCATTTACACCTAAAAAATAAATATTAAAAAATAAAATAAAATAAAACTGAGGGCTGGGGTTGTGGCTCAGTGGTAGGGCACTCACATAGCATGTGTGAGGCCCTAGGTTCGACCCTCAGCACCACATAAAGATGGAGAAATAAAGGTAATGTGTCCATCTACAACTAAAAAATATTTTTAATGTTTTGAGCAACCAATAAAAAATATATTTTTAAAAATAATAAAAAAATAAAATAAGCTGAGCATCTCTCAAAAGGCAAAGCCTGAAATATCAGGAAACAGTTATTTGGTAGGCTATTAGGTAATTTTTCAAAAGAGGGAGAACTAAAGTTGTTGTTGTACAGAGAGAGATGTTATCACATATACATAAAACCACTGAACAAAATAAGAAGGCACAGGGAATACTGGTTGTACTTTAAGGAATGGGAAAGGAGGGCTAGAGGGGAAGTTCTGGCTTTTAAAAAATCTTTTAACATTCAATTATAATAAAGAAGATGAAAAATAAAACTATTTTATTTTAAATGTGACACAATAATATTATAATAATTGACAAGAAAAAAAATAAAGAATTTGGATGTTTAATTATATTCCATAGAATAATTTTCCCTGAATCATATTACTGTTAGTGTAGTATTACAGAGAGAATTTGTTAATACTTAGATGATCCCATTTCCTTCTACTTTTTAAAGATTAATTCTGTATGCTCTTTTTGAGTAATAACACTATTCCTCACACTAAAAATTTAACAAGGGAGATACAAATAGAATAATAATTAAAACATAGATAAACATAAGATAAACACAAGAGCAACCAAAAAAATCCAAACTCTAATAACAACTCAATTTAGAAGAGAAGTTATGCCCTCAGGATGGAAGTATTTATTCCTGAATTCCTATCCAGTCAAAATCTGTGGGTTCTACAGGAAAAGATATGCTATTATTTCCATAAAACTTCCTTTTACTTCTTTTGTCTCTATCAGACCTGCTAAGTACTAATATTTTTCTATGTAGTGGTTAAAAAGCACTAAATTTGGTATAGTAATTGTGTGACATTTGTCTTATCCTAATGCCTACAATCTTCTCTATAGCTACACCATGTGGTAGTTCACTTGTCATTGCTGTGAGTAAAATATCTGACCAAAGCAACTTAAAGGAGTAAAAGTTTTTTGGACTCCTGGTTTCAGAGGTCTCAGCCCATGGTCAGCAGGCTCCCCATTGCTGTCTGCCTAAAGTGAGGCAGAACATCATGGTGGAAAGGTATGGCATAGGAAAGCTGCTTAGCTCACGACAGACCAGTATCTGAGAGCAAGGCCAAGGAGTCAGAAACAAAATATAGAATCTTCAAGGCATATTCCCAGTGACCTACTTTCTCTAGCCTCATCCTACATGCCTAGTTTTGATTTAAATTGTCAATTCATCAAATGGATTTATTTGCAGTTTAGGTTACAATTGCCATAATCATTTCACTTCCTGGATTAACACCTGAGCTTTTGGGGAGACACATCTCATATCCAAGCCATAAAAGGCAAATATTTAGAATTTTAATTATTGGTAAATAAAAGATTCAAATTTGAATCTCACTATGTAGGACTAAGATGTTAGAAAGCCATGTAGGGAGTGTGGCTGATAATCCAGCACTCATGTCTCATTTTTATGTCAAAATTTCTTTACATATCTGTGAATAAGCAGAAATGCTTATGAAAACTAAAAAAACAAACAAACAAACAAACAAACAAACAAAAACATGTGCAATGTAGCTATGCTCAATTGGAGGAAGCATACCTCTCCGTGACATGATGATGATTTGGGGATCACAGTGCCTTTCTGCTCCTTCAATATCTGTGGGTTTTCTCTATTCCTCCCTCATTTGCCTTGGGTGGTGTGTCACTAGTATGCATTCCTTTCTCTGTGTTGTAAAGGGCCTCTGAATGGAAAGTCAAGTGCTAGAGCTATGGATTTTACACTTTTATTGGTTTTAGTTTCTTTTATAGTATTTGGATAAAGTTCTGAGAAATCCAAAAGGTTATTCTTTTTATTCCTGGTAGCTAGTAGTAAATACTGAATAATATATAGGTTCTCCTTTAGAAGCTGATATAGGAAGTTCACTAGCATATAGTATTAAGAGAAAAAAATAAGGAAGAAAACAGTCCTTATACATATGCAGTCTGCTGTGTAGTGGTTAAAAAGCACTAAATTTGATGCAATAAATGCCTTTTGGAAAGAAGTGGGACAGTGACATATGTATACATTCTTTTGCATTTTTCTAAAGTAAATACTATATCAAAAGGAAATAAGAGACAACATTTTCTAAAAGTATGTGTGGAGGGAAAAGGACACTGAAGTGGTGGGCATTGGGGACAGTGAGACTTCCCTGTGTGCATTACTCTGCATAACTTTAACTACTGAATTCTTTAAAATTCTCTATTAAAAATTAAATAGAAACCTAATTAAATAATTGCACAAACATTTTATATTTCTAAAGATGTTTTAGCCCAAAAGACAAATTATTAAATTCCTGACATATTCAGTATTCATTAGAATTCAGTAATGTATTTAATGTTAAGTTTGATGAAAAGATAAAAGTATGCTGGGTACAATGGCACATGCTTGTAATCCCTGTGGCTCCCAAGGCTGAGGCAGGAGGATCATGAGTTTAAAGCCAGCCTCATTAAAGCATGGCACTGAGGAACTCAGTGAGATCCTATCTCTAAACAAAATGCAAAATAGGGCTGGGGATGTGACTCAGAGTTTGAGTGCCCCTGAGTTCAATTTCTGGTACCAAATAAATAAATAACTATAAAAGTATGAAATAAACAATAAATAAATAAATTCACCTATAGTTGTATAATTGAATGAAAAACTTTTTCTTGCATTATTATGGAAATAAGACATAACATTTGTATAATCTGATCTCAATGTTTACAAAATTGTGTGGCCTAATTGTGATAAATTTCATTTTTTTCTCAGTTCTATGCACAAACTGTGGGAGGGATTTTAGAGATGCTGTAGTAAAAAAGAAAATCATAGAAATGCAATAAAATGCAGGGGAGTCATAAAATAATAAAAATAAATTGTCTTAACAATGAAAAATAAGATTGTATCCAAGTATAGAATTATTTTGTATGCAATCAAAATTCCCATGGAGAGAAAATAATATCATGAAAACATACTGTAAAACGTATTTTAAAATGATAATCAAGTCATTAATTTATAATGTAACATCCTTTTAATTAAACACCTAAATCAAGATTACACTTCTACATTAAAAGTGACATATGGTTTACAGTGGAAGACAAATTGAACAGTAAAAATTGAGTCTAGTTGAGGTGACAACCAGTCTGGAATGAGTAGAAAGAACTGGTTCTGGGACTGCTGGGGTCACGGTATACTCTTGATATTTAAATTGGAGTCCCAGGGACAAACCTCTCCTTCCCCATACTCAGAACCTCTCCTATTGAAATGTTTTAAAAGGAATTAGACGAAGTAATGAAGCATAAGCAAATCATCCCATTTATCTCTGTTTAAGTTATTGTAACCATTTAAATTAAATTTGATTTGTAGTATCTTTAAATATTTTAGTTTTGCTTAATTAATTGTAAGAAGAAACAAGATTTGTGACAGAACTACTGTGCTTAATAGACAGAGAGATGATATATTTAACCACCAAATTGGAAAGTGACAGTTTTACATTATCAGTAGGATGAGTTCTTTTCTTATTTGAACTTTTAGAAAATATAAAAACAACTGTAATGGCATCTGGGGTGTGGCTCAGTGGTAGAGTGCTTGCCTCCCATGTGTGAGGCACTAGGTTTGATTCTCACCACCACATAAAAGTAAATAAACAAAATAACAATACTGTGTCCATGTATAACTAAAATGTATTAAAAAAACTTAAAAAATATGAAGTAGTTAGCCCTCTGGAAAAGATAAAAATCATGCTTTCAATTAAAAATTCTATCCCTTCTATTTCAGCAGCTATTGCTTTATATCAATATTGAGCTTTAAAATCATAAAAGAAGTTCATTTTGGGGTACTATAGACATGTTTCAATTAATAATACATATATATTTAAATTTTTCAGGATAGCAAATTTCTGTGAAATAATTTAGATTTTGCATCTGAGTTCCATAATAATGGTGGTGATGCATTCTATTAGGAAGAAAATGTACACAGACATATTAAATCATTTTCCAAATAAAAATACACAAAATATAGGATATTACATTATCAGGAACTTGGGTGGCTTAATTGTTTAAATTGTCCTGTTATTCTGGAAGTAGATCCAGTAATCAGACCATTTGAGACAAATTTCTAAGTGTTATTACTATCTTAATAAGACAGAATCTTTTGAATTTTCCACCTCTGCAATTCAGTTTTTTCTTTCCATGTGCTTGTTATATTTTTTGTTTTATATTCTATTCTTTTTTTTTTACCAGAAAATTTCTACCAGTAGTATCTATAGCATTAGAATTGAGTGAAAATAGCCTCAATAGGATAGGTTTAATGTATTGTTGTCATATCCCTAATCCTTTTAATATCTTTGAAATATATCATTTTCTACCCATGGTTTATGGTTGTTGAGTCATTGTTGGAATGTCATAAAAAGAGGTTCATGTTAGAACAAATATTGCTTAAATCCTGGCTAAAAACTTATTTTATTTTCCTGAACTTTATCGATAGATTCAGTGTAATATCAATCAAAATTTAAGGAAGTTATTTTGTGGATTTTAAAAACTTACTTGAAAGCTCAAAGAGAATTGCAAAAGATCCAGGATAGCCAACATAATATTACAGGAATAAAGTTGAAGGATTAATAGTGCCCAAACTGAGAATTACTATAAAGCTATAATAATCAAGAATTACTCTAAAGCTATATTGATACTGGCAAAGGAGTAAACAAAGAGATCAATGGAATAGAATTTAGACCCAGAAATAGTCCCACATAAATAAAATCAACTAATGGTTGACAAAAATAGCAAAGGCAATACAATGGAGACAATAACAGAAAGATAGTCTTTGTTTTCTTATTTTCTCTTTTCTCCTCTTTTTAATTCCTTCTGGACAAGCTGGGTGTTTTAGTCAGCATTTTTGCTGCTGTGACTAAAAAAAATCTAAACAGAACAATTTTAGGAAAGGAAAAGTTTATTTGCGGGCTCATGATTTTAAAGATCTCAGTCCATGGACACCAGGGTCCATTCTGGAGGCTCAAGATGAGGCAGAACATCATGGCAGAGTGTGTGACAGAAGGCTGCAGCTCACATGATGATCAGGAGCAGAGAGAAGCTCCACTCTCTAGATACAAAATATATACCCCATGGGCATGCCCCAGTGAATTACTTCCTCCAGCCACACCCACCTGCCTCCAGTTACCACTCAGTTCATCCCATCAGGGATTAATTCACTGATTAGTTTAAGGCCATAACCCAATCAGTTTTCCTCCAAACCTGCTTGTATTGCTTTACACGTGAGCTTTTGGGGAACACAACATCTAAACCATAACACTGAGAATCAAACTGAGGACCTCACACATAAATAGCCAAGTACACTATTACTTAACTACACTCCCAGCATGAAATATCATCTTTTCAACCAATGCTTCTGGAACAACTGGGAACCAATATACAAATAAAGAAATAAACCCAAATCTTGTATCTGCCACAAAAATTAGCTTGAAATAGGTCAGAATTCTAAATTTAAATGTAAATTCAAATCTATAGAATTCTTACAAGATAACACATGAGAATATCTAGATGACCTAGTGTTTGGCTTCTTAAATGTAACAGCAAAGACATGATCCATGAAAGAATTGAGAAGCCAGGCTTAATTAAGATTTAATGTTCCTGATCTTTCAAAACCACTGTGAAGAAGAGAAGTCTTGTATGGGAGAAAATTTTTGCAGATTACATGTCAGATGATGGACTGTTATCCAAATAATACAAAGAATTATTTAAAATCTACAATAAGAATGCATCATGGAGAGCAACAATAACTCCTTCATTGTTGATAGAAATACAAAATGGTATAACCACTCTGGAATATGGTTTACTTTCTTATAAAATTAAACATATGTTTGCCATATGATCAAGCAGTTGTATTACTTGGTACCAAAAGGATTTGAAAATTAGTATTCACAGGAAAACTGCACACAGATTGCTGCTCTATTCATATTTGCTAAAACATATACGCAACCAAAATGTCCTTCCATAGGTGAATGTATAAATAGAGTATGGGACACTCAAAGAGTGGAATATTATTCAACCCTAAAAGATAAAAGCCATGAAAATGTAAAAAAATAAATGAATATGTTGTGTTCGTAATAACATCATTTTGTACCCCACAAACATGTGGAAATATGAGTGCCAATTTACAATAAAATTAAAATAAACAGAGCAGTTGGTTATATGTGGATTTTATTAGTTATAACAGCTTCAATATCGTGGAATATCCATCTTCTCCATAAGGAAACACGTAGTTCAAAATATACATTATTGTCAATTTCTAGCCAGTACTTGAACTGGAACAAGCACTGAATTCTCTTTCATTTGGTCAGTGATTTCCTAAGTTCAATTTTAAATTGACTCTTCTTATATATGACATTTTCTTTGGATGTTTAATGATTATCAAAAAAATAGTTTCCCAAGGGTTGCATAATAAATCCACTGGAAGAATACAAGAAAAAATAGTAAAACATTATATTTTCCAGTGACTGCTTAGGCTGAGGCAGGAGTATTTCAAGTTTGAGTCCAGCTTTCTAGCTTTACCTTTGAGATTTTTTTGCATAACTGAGGGTATCCTATATCTTTGATCTTAACAATTATATATTGATTTTACAGTTGACCAGTCTAAGATCATCTACTTTTATTTTAATCCCAACCTCTGAGAAGCTCTTTGTTCCTCTTTTATTCTTTAATGTAAATTTATAAATTCATAAATTCCTGAAATTTTAAATATTAATCTAAGTATTATTGAGCAAACTATAAAATTGAAGTTTTCTTTGAAAATGTTCTATGTAAACTTTCTAAAATTTTTATCCCCCTTAACCCCTGCTTCTCCCCCATCACATCCAACAGAAGGAATAAAATTCCTCAAAATAAAAACACAGAAAGGAACAGACCTAACTTATGAGAGAAAATACTCTTCATTAATTGCATCAGGGATTAAAAAAGATCAAAATAAATTTTGTTATAAGCAGTTGTTTAAAAATACCAACTTTCTCATGTGGGAGTTTAAAAAATGAGTTAGTTACATTTCTATTTTAACCATGTCGTGTGGAATTTTCAGAGTGGGACAGATGTCCTTAATGAGCTTTCCAAATATGTTGTTTATCAGTGACCAAATAACAGTAAGCAAAGTATTGTTTAATTTTATTGTTAGGAAAGGACAAATACATGAAGACAGATGGATAATACCCCAGTACCTAATTGCATTGTGAATAGGGCCTAAATTATTTTTTTTTTAAATTTTTTATTGTTGGCTGTTCAAAACATTACATAATTCTTGATATATCATATTTCACACTTTGATTCAAGTGGGTTATGAGCTCCCATTTTTACCCCAAATACAGATTGCAGGATCACATCAGTTACACATCCATTGATTTACATATTGCCATACTAGTGTCTGTTGTGTTCTGCTGCCTTTCCTATCCTCTACTATCCCCCCTCCCCTCCCCTCCCCTCGCCTCTTCTCTCTCTGCCCCCTCTACTGACATTCATTTGTCCTCCTTGTATTATTTTTCCCTCTAAATTATTTTTTTAAAGAATAAATCATAGAAATTGTGGTATATATATTCTATTCCTAGAATTTGAGTATTTCAAAATGCCAGGAGACTAAATTATCTGTTTTTCTCTGCTTTGGTTTTGGATTATCCAAACCCTTGAAAAGTACCAAAAATATATCTTTTGCAAAGTTCACTACACTCTAAAGATTCCATCGTATTGGTTCTTACTATTTTTCTCTGGAAATAATTGGAAAGATGGGAGAGGAGTGTGCTTAACTAAGTACCATGGCACTCCTTTAGTGTGCTTTTGGTGTGAAGATTTGTATGATGAGGAGTAACAAACAGAATATCTCTCTTAAAAACTTTCAGGCTCTCTTTGTTTGGAGTGCAAATGAATTACCTCTAATTTTGGTCTCTACCCTCCTACACAAAATGAGCAACTGCTTAAAATCTCAACTTTCCCCAAAGGTTTAAGGCTGCTTTAAGGATTGTTGTACAATAATCCCAGACATCAAGTGAGCAATTGCAACATACTACCCGTGTTCCCTAGTGAGGCCACTGTCAGAACTATGAAAGCTCCACAACAACATGCCGAGTTGATTTTTTCTAAGTCTTGTACAAAACTGCTATGAAAAATGAGAGCAGAAAGAAGACAGTGTCCCTTTATTGGAGTTCAACGTGGGATATTCCATCCGTGTTGCCTCTCTAATTCATCTCAGGGATAGCTCAAACTGCATTTCCACATACAACCTGCAGGCTAGGATTCCTCTGAGATCCACAGAGAGCTGTGCACTGTTTCTGTTTCTGTCCATGTTCTTTGCTTGACAATTACATTTCTCTATTATAGTATGAAATACACAGTAATTTAAGTCTATTGAATATTTTTTTATAGAAAAACAGAAGGGGGGGACCTTACACTCAAAATTTAATTATGAGTTATAAAATCTGAAAAGCCAGAGTTGGGGACACTCTAAACATTCATAAACAAGCTTTCTTTGCATTCACTAAGATTATTATAGTCAAAGGAGGGCCTTTTATTTAACAGGGGAAAATCCAGGCCAGTACATGGTTGTAAGCAGTTCATGAGTAGCTCTCAGGAGCTCGAACAAAATACCAGCAAGGTATAAATGGCATCAGTGGTAGTCTTGCTCATAAATATTTTCAGATTTATAGCCCTGGGTCTGAAGGATATATTGTGTGAGGAAACACAGTGTGAATAAATGGAAATTGTGCTCTGCTGAAGTAAGAAAGGGGAAAATATATTTTTATTTCTTGCCCAACATTTCTGCACCATGATATCTCTAACTGTGTAACCATAAATCTGAGATGAATCTCAGAAAAGGGTATAAAAGATTTCATTGCTAATCAGCCAGATTGTAGAATTCCCTTCATTGAGTCAGTGGGAGAAACTCGTACAATACAGAGGAAAACAATATGATTAGAAAACAAAGGGGAATTTTGACTTTTCTGGTCATTTAGCATAGAAATTTGAAATCACAAAGAACTGAACATTGATTTTTAAGTATCTTTCATTTAGAAATAGTCATGTGTAAATTTCCAGATATTTTATTATTGTCCAATGGCCCTGAATATTTGGCTTTTGATAATTTAATGGGAAAAACACATAAAGAATTATCATAAGCCTGTTTTGTTTTCTCTGACTTAATAAAATACAAAGTTGATTGTATAGAAATAATTCTTCTTTTATTATCACTTATTTTTGCAACCATATCAACACTTATCAAAAGTATTTGCTATTCAAAGTTGGATACCTTTGTCTGTAAAATAAGAATTATAAGGCTATAATGTGACTTGGACCCTTAAATGAGGAAAGTAATAAGCTGAATTGCTGGGTTCCTGACCCAAAGTTTTTTGCTCAGTAAATAGTAATTAAACTTATTCTGAATCCAGAAAGTTGCAGATGTTATGCTCGGATATAAATTTGAATTAAGTATATTGTTATATATATATTAAATCTATGTATTATTATGTATATGTACATTAAATATAATAATGCATGTATATACCTACATGTAAAAATATGTGTATATTATCTCTTTCATATATTTTTCAAATTCTATGCTGCCATTTATTTTTCATCTTTGAAATAATTTCATTCCTTTTCCAGAATTCAATAATGGCTATTGTTTTTTTTATTATTTTTTATTTGTTCTACTTAGCTGTACATGACAACAGAATGCATTTCAATTCATCGTACACAAATGGGGCACAACATTTCAATTCTCTGGTTTTACACAATGTAAAGATGCACCATTTGTGCAATCATATGTATACCTAGGGTAATGATGTATATCTTCTTCCACCATCTTTTGTACCCTCATAACCCTACCCCACCCTCCTTTGTCCAATCCAAAGTTCTTCCATTCTTCCCATGCCCCCTCCATCATATCAGTAGCCACTAATCAGAGAAAACATTCGACTTTTAGTTTTTTGGGACTGGCTTACTTCCATGAGCATAATATTCTCCAACTCCATCCATTTACTTGCAAATTTCATAATTTTATTCTCTTTTAATGCTGGGTAATATTCCATGTATTTTACCTTCTTTAATCTAGAGCACCCCCCAACTTTTTTGTTGTTGATGTTGGTCTCCCATGGCAATGGCAATTTTCAGGACTCTGAGGCAGAGGTTTTGTTGAATGCCTTGCATTCTGGATTTTCCTATTACCTTATTATTAGGTTCCATTAAATATATTTTACAAATTATGATAGAGATGCTATTGCATCCTTATCAGAAGACACATTCAAGCAGTGGTGTACTGAAGTGCTGATTTTAAAAATTCAGGAATTATCTGATCTAATTATTAAGTTACTAAAAATCAAATTACATACAGTTATCTCATACTACACAAAGAGGCCAAAAACAGACATTGGAGAAAACATAGCCTCTTCAATGAATGATGCTGGGAAAACTGAAAATCAGTATGTAGTAGAATAAGATTTAGCCCCTATCTCTCACACTGCACAACTAAAAGTTGATCAAAGACCTAGGAATCAGACCATAAGCCCTGAACCTACTAGAGGAAAACTTAGGCCCAACACTTCAACATGTTTACTCAGGAACTAATGTCTTCAACAAGATTCCTAAAACTCAAGAAGTAAAATCAAAAATCAATAAATGGGATGGCATCCAACTAAAAAGCTTCTTTACAACAAAGGAAACAAGAGCATGAAGAGAGAGCCTGCAGAATGGGGGAAAATCTTGGCTACCTACACCTCAAATAAGGTGCTAATTTCCAGGATATACAAAGAACTCAAAAAAAAAATGTAACACCAAAAAAAAAAAAGAACAAACAAATAACCCAATCAATAAATGGGCAAAGGAATTGGACAGACATTTCTCAAAAGAAGAACCATTAATGATTAACAAATATATAAAAAACTGTTCAACATCTCTAGCAATTAGAGTAATGCAAATTAAAACTACACTGAGATTTCACCTTACTCCAGTCAGAATGGCAATTACCAAGAATATAAGTAACAATAAATGTTGGCAAGGGTATGGGGACAAGGGTACACTCATATATTGTTGCAAACTGGTACAACCTCTCTGGAAAGCAATATGGTGGTTCCTCAGAAAACTAGGAATTGAGCTGCCATTTGACCCAGTAATTTTACTTTTCAGTATATATCCAAAATGATTTAAAATAAACCTATTACAGGGATGCAGCCAAATCAATGTTTATAGCAGCACAATTCACAATAGCTAATCTATGAAGCCAACCTAGGTGCCCTTCAACAGGTGAATGGATAAAGAAATTGTTGTATGTATACCTAACAGAGTATTACTCAGCTATAAAGAAGAATGACTGTATGACATTTATCAGTAAATGAATGGAACTGGAGACTAAAGCTAAGTGAAATAAGCCAATCTCAAAAAACAAAGGTTGAATGTTTTCACTGATATGTGGAAGGTAACACACAACAAGGAGGTGCATAGGAGAAGAATAGAAGTTCAGAGGATTAAACAAAGGGGAATGAAGGGAAGGGTGGATAGGAAAAGGAAAGACAGTGGAATGAATCATAAAACTTTCCAATGTACATATATGAATACAACACAGTGAATCTTACCATTATATACATCCACAAAAAAATTAATTTTAGAAGTAACAACTATGGATAAATGGCAGAAAGATTAATAAACAAAGAAAACAGGGAAAGGGGAGAGAGAAATAGGAGTAATGGGGTCTGAATTAGAATAAGATATATTCCATGTTTGTATATTTATGCCAAAATGAATCCACTGTTATTTATAACTAAAAAGAATGAATAAAAATTTTCAAAACCAACAAAAATTACATGAGCTTACCATTAAATCATATATACTAAGCTGGGTCTCGGTTTGTGGCTCAGTGGTAGAGCATTTACCTAGTACATGTGAGGCATTGGGTTGTATCCTCAGCACTTATTTATTTATTAAAAATAAATAAAACAAAGGTATTTCATCTATCTACACTAAAATTGTTTTTAATTAATATATATTGAGCTAAGGCAATGCATACTAAAAGTCTATCTTATTTTGTTACAATTGCATCTACCATGGTGTTAATAATATTCAATGTCATGTAGAATTTCTGTCTTTTCAATTCTGACTTCACTAAGGTCACATTGATGGGGTGAAATAGGCTATTGTGGGAGTACTTACA
The DNA here is from genome assembly GCF_001458135.2 of Marmota marmota marmota. NCBI lineage: Eukaryota > Metazoa > Chordata > Mammalia > Rodentia > Sciuridae > Marmota > Marmota marmota. Next base: position 6,508,855 of record NW_025999862.1, read on the forward strand.
TCACAGGAGTCAGCAAATACTTTAAATCAGATCTTGGTTTGTGGTACTGTTGATTTTTTCATAAGTAATGGAGAAAATTGTTAATAATGCAGAATAAGCATAATTGTATCCATAGATGTTGCATTGTGAGTTGTGCAAAATGAAGAAAACATGGAACTAGACTTTTGGTATTAAAATTCTGCCTTCCAATTCATCCAAGAAGAAGCTCATATCATTAATGACTCAACTGTCCTGACATACATCATTGTTTAATTTTTGATTCACCCATTAGTATAAACAACAAAATCAAACAATATCCATTTTGGAACCACAGTTATTAATTGCAACCATACTGTGGCATTGATAGGACAACTTGGCAAAAGTCATGAAAATACTCTGAGAATTGATTAGTTACATGCAATTTATAATAATGAGTATGTTATTACTACTTGTAAATTATGTTACATATTCTTTCCATTGACAATATTTGTATAAATATTTATATAAGTAGTGTGTGTGTATGTGTGTGTGTGTGTGTGTGTGTGTGTGTGTGTGTGTGAGAGAGAGAGAGAGAGAGAGAGAGAGAGAGAGAGAGAATGAGAGAATTTATTTATTTATTTATTTGGTAGAAAAGATTGAACCCAGGGATGCTTAACTAATGAGCCACATTGCCAGCCCTTTTTATATGAGACTTTTCTTGTAAGTTGTTTATGTCGTTGCTAAGGTGCTGAAACCAGCTTTGAACTCGTGATCCTTCTGCCTCAACCTCACAAATTTCTGGGATTAGAGGTGCACACCTCATTGCCCAACTATGTGTGCATTTAAAAAATATTAAGTGCTTAAACATTTAGCAGAACAACACTTCATGTAAACTATTTTATCCGAATAGTGATAATTTTTATTATTTGGTAAAGGTGATACCTACCAAATCTCTGTACTATAAGGAAGACATTTTCTGTTTGTACTTAATAAACATCATCCTTTTCTTCAGAAAATGCTTTTATTCTATAAACTTAGCTTTCAATGATGAATTTTGCTTGAATTAATTATTACATGTATGGTTTCAAAATATCAATTTTGTATCATACTTTTATATGTATTAGCTATTATTTTTCTATGAAGAAGAAGAGTTTTCTTCATTTTTCACTATTAAGTACTGGACCAATGAACATCTTCTTAATATATTAAGGGCATTGAAGTCATTAATATTTTTGTTGTTAATTTTTTTCGTAAATTTTTTGGGAGAGCCCTCTTTTTACTCTCTGGGGCACTTTTTGTCTTGTAGCTCGACACAATGTTCCAGGTTCTCTTTATACTTAACCTTGATCAGAAATTAGGTACTTCAAAAAAGAGTTCAAATTACTTTAAGTCAGAATCATATTTAGCTATCAAATGTAGGTGTTATGTTTATTCTTGTTACTATTGGGGTATTCTATTGAATGCTTATAGCTAAGAAACATTACATTACAAACAATGATCCCTCTAATTCAAATTTAAAACCATAGGATATTTTCCTGCTACTTTTGATTCCAGTTTTGTATTGTTCATTTCTCCTATATTAAGAATTTGAGTTCCCCCAAATAGTGATATATTTAATTATTTTCTATCTATATAAAATCACAGAGAGTGTTTTCTGAATTATTACATCAGGAATAATACTATGTAGCTACAGGTTTCCTTTGTAGTTCTTTTTCTCTTATATTTCTAGCCGACGTCTAGAGCACTATGATCCAAATTTTATTTATTTAAACTTTTCTTGCTTTCCCTGTACTGCTACTAAGCTAATAGGTTAAATTATTTCTTTTGGTACTTAATTTATGGTTACTTTTTATCATTTTTTATTTTTTAATAATCATACATTTGTATAAATCAAAAATAGAAAACATATATTCCCAGAAGTTTGGCATTCATCCTTAATTCTTTCATTCATTCCATCTACTTCTTGTGGCTAACCATTTTGATTAAAAACTAATTTATCAATCCTATTTATCTTTTTGAAAACAAATAGACTTATTTTCCTGACTTATATAAAATATTTGTAATGTGTATGCATTCTTTTTCTTTATTTCCCCTGCTAAACTGTATATTACTCCTAATTATTTCATTAAAATATTTCTCAATTTTATTACTACACAGTAAATCATGTGATTGACATTTCATATATGCTCTTATCAGTAAATCATGTGATTGACATTTCATATATGCTCTTATAAGTATTTGCACAGATAATGACTGTCTCAAAGACATTTTTGCTAGAAACTGCCAAGGTTTCTCTTAGCAAAAATAGCATTTGCATTCCAACCAGGAATGCATCAAAGTGCCCATTTCTCCATAGCCACGCCATAAATAACTCCATAAATATGCAGGTGTTCTTTTACTGTTTTCATGGCTTCCTTTTTCCTTGTTAGTTTACTTTATTCATTTGAAGCTTGTTTTCCTGTATAGCATGTAGTTTACATCCATTTTTTTCTCTATATCCAAATGACAAGAGTCTTTGTGAAACTCAATCATTTATAAGTCCATCTTTTTTGAAGGTATTAGAGATTTTTTTGTTATATTGAAGATCTACATATTCTATAGATTTATTTTTAGATTTTCATTTTTGTTACAGTTTTCTGTGGTTTTGTGAGCCAATACATGTTGATTTTAGAGCATTTAGTGATGGTGCTAATTTGGTTCCTTGGTCACTTTGTTCTTCCAGAGTTTCCTAGATATACTCAGATGTTTTACCCTTAAGTTTAGTCCCCCAAAAAATGTGTCAGTATTTTTATTAAAAGTGTTAAATGATGTTAATATGGAAACATTTACATATTTATGAGTAATATTTGTATAGATTATGGTGTAATTTTCTATTTTTCAAGTATATTCTCTATCTTACTGTTTTTTTTTAAAGTAGGTTTAATATTTTAGAGCAGTTTTAAGTTCACAGAAAAAGTTCACAGAAGGTACAAAGATTTCCCCATATAGCATAGCCTCCTCCACTCGCAGTGTCTTCCACTGGAATGTGCATTTGTTCTGATTTGTGAGATTATATTAATTATTATCCAAAGTCCATGATTTACCTGAAGGCTTATTCTTGGTGCAAACTGATAATGATGTATATCCACCACTATAGCATCACCAAGAATACATTTACTGTCCTAAAATTTTTCTGTGTTCCACTTATTCCTCCTCACCTTCCTCTTAAACCCTAGAAATCACTGTTCTTTTACTGTTCTTACTTATATTTTACTGTTTTCCTAGAACATAAAGTGGTTGGGGCCATATAATATGTAGCCTTTTCAGATTACCTGTTTTCTTGCTTTTTTTAAATGCCATATAAACTTGCATATATTTAATATGTACATGGTGGTGTTTTGAAGTATATACACATAATTAACAAATGCATCCCCTCCCATAGTTATCATTTTTATTGTGAGCACACTTAATATTTACCATCTTCACATATTTTAAGAATAAAATGCATCATCATTAAATATAGTCACTGTATTCAGGAGCTGAACAGTATTTATCCCAATACTAGTTAGTTATCCTCTGACCAACATCTCCACTTCCTCCCTCCCTCCAACCACTCTATCTCAGGTAATCCCTTCCTTCTTTCTACTTCTATGAGACTAACTTTTTAAAATTTTACATATGAATAAGATCGTTACATATGAATAATGTCTTGTGGCATTTTTCTTCTGTACCTCACATTTGCCACTTAACATGATATCCTCCAGGTTCAATATAATATGTTGTTACAATGTCAGCATTTCAGTGTTTCTTTTTATTACTGAGTACTATTTCATCCCAATCATGCCACTTTTCTTTATTCATTTATCCACGGGTGGACAATTACGTTAAGTCCATATTTTGACTATTGTAAAGTATGCTGTAATAATTATGGCAGTGCAAAATTTCATGATATACTATCGATCCTTATCCCTATAGATGGATACACACACACACACACACACACATGCACGCACGCACACTGTAGTGGGATTTGGGGACCTATAATAATTCAGATTTTAATATTGAGGAATAGGCATACAGAGTTTTCCATAATGACTGCACTAACTTAAATTCTACCAATAGTGTGTTATCTTTTGTCTTTTGAATAACAGACACTCTAATTGGAGTGAGGTGATACCTTATTGTGGTTTTACTTTGTATCTTCCTGATGATTAGTGGTGTTGAACATTTATTTCATGTACTTGTTAGCCATTTGCATGTGTTCTTGGGAGAGATAGACCTCTATACAGATCTTTTGCATGTTTTGCACTCAGGTTCTTTGTTTTTTTGTTATTGAGTTGTGTGAATTCCCTATATTTGGGATATTAACTTCTCATTGGAAGCATGGTTTGCAAATATTTTCTCCCATTTTGTAGGGAAATTAATCTATATATATATATATATATATATATATATATACACACACACATATCTGTAATTATTTCTATATGTATATATTCCATCTATACTAAGCTAGGCAGGAGCTAACATGGATAAAACTCTTATGAGAATCATATATTTTGTAGACATAGATTTGCATTTATTTTGTATAACTCTCTCAGAGAAGAATTGCTAAATAATAGGGCAACTGTTAACTTAAATTTATAAGAAACTGAAAAACAGTTGCCAAAGTGATTTTTCCATTTTGAGTTTTCACCAATGTATGAGAATTTTATTTACTCCATTTTCTAACTAACATTTAATTTATCAAACCTTTCAGTTAAACTGTTATAATGAATAGAAAATGTCCTAACATTGTGACACTAATTTGCATTTCTTGTACTATTACTGACATGGAACACTTTCTAAAATACATTAACCAATCAAATATTTTATGTAATTTGTGTTTTTATTGTTGTTTTATAGTGCTACTTTGTATAAGATGAAGAAATATAGATACTATGCCACTTATCAAAGAGAAAAGAAATAAAATATTTTTAGTTTGCAAAAAAATTGGCAATAGTTAAAATGAATGAATTAATGTAAACAGTTCATAAATTTAAAGAGACAACCACCCACATCTGGTGAAAATATCCTGGAATGAAAAGGGATGGGAATAAGGATAATTCTCTGTGTATAATTTAAATAAATTGTTATTTTTGAACCATGAAATTTTTCAATTACAAAAATAGTCATGAATAAAAAATTTGAACAAATAATTTTAAATTATTTTATAAATAAGTATTCTATAATTCAAATATTAATAAAAGACATTAAAAAGCAAACCCTAAAATGAAAACAGAAATAACTGATCTTTGCTGTGTATCCAAATAATAACAGCAATATATATGCTGAATTTTTTTATATTGTATGGGATAAATTCTAAACTTAAAAAGAACTGCACAAAAAATACTGAACATCTTTTAGTAGTTTGTTCTTGGTAGTGACATAGCAATTCTATAACTATCATCATGTGTGTTGTGAAGAGAACAAATATATGTATTCTTTAGAACCAGTGACTTCTGACTAGGAGAAGAGGAATATAATTTTGTTTAATGTTTTTAGTTGTAGGTGGACACAATACATTTATATTTTATTTATATGTGGAACTGAGGATCGAACCCAGGGCCCCACATATACTAGATGAAGCCTGTAATGCTGAGCCACAACCCCAGCCACAGGAATGTAATTTTGAATGGGTGATGGTGAGAAAAAAAAAATTTTCTCTGGTTTGCTTTACATGAAGGTATCAGTATAGATCCAAGATCTTTGATAATAATTCATTTCCTAGTTCTGTCCACTGCAGAGGCCTGGAGAGTGGCACCTCAGCTACAATGAATACACTTAGTTCCAGGTCATGGTTTTAAACACTCTACTCCCTGAAGAGATGTCATATGTCTCTGAAGAAATGCTATATGGAAAATACTCTGACTGGAATGAAATAGAACCCAGGTTATTCAAACAGCAAGAAAGAAAATATCACATGTAAAATAAATTCATTTTATCATTCATGGGCAGTTGTTGCAACAAAAAAGTTTAAGTCAACAATATCAATTATGTGATTATTATTTTTTTTTAAAACTGAATTTGTAATGAGCTAGGGAATGACCTAGAATCTGTTGTATTACAAAGAGTTTTGCTGATTTTCTTAAGGTAAATATCTCAAAACATTGGCGAAGCTAAACAACATTTTTCCTGACCTAATCATTCCAAGGGTTTATCTTCCCCAAGATGCCCTCTAATGGGCAGTTTGATAGAAGACAGACAGATACCAGTGGTGGGAACATGAGATTAAGGGAATAATTCTATGAAATGGATCTGCTGTGCTGACCCCATATTCTTTCTTTCCAAGAAGAAATTTACCTGTATCCCTGTCTGGCCTCAGTGAATATGTTCATTCCTCAGCAAACTACCTGTTATCTGCAGGAGAAATAATAAGAGGAAACAAGTTACCCTGAAAGGTAGACTTTTGTGCCCCTTTTCATAGACCAGATCCCAGAACTCAGGGAGATAAGGATAATTCCTTCTAACCATAAAATTGGTAAGAATTTATGGTTAAGAATCCACTTAGAACCAATCAGCATGAGCCAAAATGACCTAGGGTTGTGATGGCAGTGGAGATTTAAAAATCTGATGTCATCCTGCTGTCAGTCAAAAGTAAAGAGGTGAACTTGAGTAGGATTCTCTGGGATCCCCAGTAAAACTGGAGTGCGGGAGAACACTGTCCCTCTCTTCCCTGAGAGGACTCACTCTCTCCTGTGACCATGTCCCCTTTCCCCTTTCCTATTCCTTCAAGAAACTCGTTCCTGTTTTCTGAGTAACACATCCAAAACCTTTCTGACTTGATCAGAAGAATCAAGGTTTGAAGGAGGGATTTTCATGCTGCCCCAGTGTCCTGAAATGCCACAGCCCTTAATAATATTAAGCTAATGAATATAGTATAGTATTTATAATGTATTATATATATATGTGTGTGTGTGTGTGTGTGTGTGTACATGTGTGTGTTACATGAAAAGGAAATCAAGTAAATACTGAGGATGTGCAAAGAGAAAAGTTGGAATTTTATTTTAAGGCATAGAGAGTTGAAAGAAGAAAGGAAATACTATTTCTAGCTGCAACTAACAGTGTTTGAAATTAGGCGCACAGATTTATAAGCAATAAAATTTATTGATTTTTAATTTCCACTGTTTAACTATGAATTACCTAAATTAGACCAGAGGCTAATAAGATCTTTGTTTAATCAAGAAACCTGATGTAATTTTAACTGTTAATCTCTACTTCTTGAGCTTCCGCACCTTACTGAATCTTCCAAAGAAATAACTCAGGGGCTTCTGTGATGGTTAAAAATATGCATCAGTGGACAGGGCTTCTGTTTTCCTAGCTTCAGCTGAATTGCATCTCCACTTTATGTGATGTATATAAGACATTTGAGTTAGATATTTTGCATGGAAAACAGACTCCGTGGAGAGAAACCCAAAATGCATGAAAACCACTGGCCTTCTCACCTGGACTGTTCTCACAGCTTCTCCTATATAAGTCCATTTGCATTGAGTGATAACAAGTTTGCAATTTCTCCCATTCTGAACCACTTGTCACATCTTTTCAGGTTCCTGCAGATGTCTTTTCCTCTTTTTGACTCACCTTTGTACCTTAGATGTGCATTTTAAAGAGAAGTTTGCTTTCAGTTTTTTAAAATATGTTTAAACTTTTCTCGTCAGGTCCAACCTGGCTAGTTTGTTTCCGAGTTTTTTTCATTATCCAACAGAACAATATGTGAGTGAAAGTAAAAATGCTACTTTATAGTAATGTTCACAGCATTCTGTCTTCTGATTTATATTTAAGATGCACTTAAAATAAGAATTTTTATGTATCTTTTTTTTTTAATCTTACTTCATGACCCTTTAAGATGGATTTCCTTTTATGGAATGAGGGTTCTAGATTCCAAAATTTAAAATAACCTGACTAAAAAAAAATAAAATAAAAAAATAAAATAAAATAACCTGACTGACATCACCTCATCATGAAATGGTTAGGCCAGGACATATCTTTTAACTACTGGTCTGATATTATTAACCTGATATTCCAACAATATTAACTGAACATAATAGCTAATATTTATTGACATTGGAATGATGGGATAGCTAATTTTTATTGAATATTTATTGTGCTTTAGGCCTACACTAGGTACTCAATAATGCTTCCTCACATATTTCTTAAGACAACTATAAGTACATAAAAATTGAAGGAGTTTAACATACTTATCCAATATTACATAACCAATCTGTGGTGTGGCAGGATTGGAATTGAACACTTTTTATTCCAGTGTGCAGACTTTTAATTTATTTTGTATAACTATTATCTTAGGAATGATAGAAGAAAAAGGATATTTTTTTTTGTGAGAATCTACTTTGTGCCCTTGACTAGGAAAGGAAAGACATATCACAAACTAGTTGTACATGAAAATGAAAGTGTGATTTTCATTATATATATATATATATATTTTTTTTCAGAGTTCAATTCACATTCATGTCTTCAGTTGACTATAATAAAATCTTAATGAGGAAGAAGGTAAGGGCACCTGTCTTTAAGCAAGAAGTTAGGGGCACATGTCCTTGTTTTGCAGCACATGAAAACAAGAACCAAATATGTTCTCCATTGACACAAAATAAATATGATCTCATGAGAATGGTTTGGTTCAATACCAGCTCCTAATTGGACTTTCTGTCATTAGCAACTACCATTGTATTTGGAATATTCACGAGGACTCTTTAGAGGAAAAATGAATGAGTGAATGATTGAAAAATAAGAGTAAGGCCTTTGTAATCCTGTATTCTTTGTCTAGTGATACTGAACTTATTTCTTACTCAATTCAATATATAATCAAACACAACCTCACTTGAGTTTTTTCATAATTCAAAGAAGCTAGAATTAAAATCTAAAGTTTCAGTTATTTAGACAGCCTAGTTTTAGTAGGGATCAAGAGATAGGTAAACCGCATGAGGCATACAAAACCAATTTTCTCACACACACACACACACACACACACACACACTGTATAGGTCTATAATATCCTGGGAAATTTTGGAAAGCACTGCATTGCTCAATTTAGCACTAAGGTAAAGCAATTTGTAAATATTAGAGTAATAGGTAAAAATTGTAGAGAGTCTAGCAAACAGATCAGACTGAACTTTTTGCAATTGAATAAAAGAAAATTTCATTTGTAGAAATAAAGCTATATGTTGACAAGAGAATGTGAATAATATATTTCAATATTTGTGAAGTTTAGACTAAAGCGTATTACATATAACTTGAACAACGTTTCACTGGCTTCGTTAAAGTGCTGTTTTCATCTAATTTAAAATAATCTCACAACAACTAAGAAGCTTCACTTCATACATGGTGGATTATCATTGAATACTTTCAGAATATAAGCTGTATCTATTTAAATTTTTCTCATTTAAAATTTTAAGAAGAAGCAATATTTAGCCAGGCATCGTGGTGCACACCTGTAATCCCAGAGGCTTAGAATGCTGAGTCAGGAGGATCATGAGTTCAAAGCCCCCCTTGGCAACTTAGCAAGGCTGTAAGCAATTCAGTGAGACCCTGTCTCTAAATAAAATGCAAAATAGGGCTGAGGATGTGGCTCGGTGGTCCAGTGCCTCTGAGTTCAATCTCCAGTACTACCCCCTCAAAAGAAGCAATATATAATACCATCAAATTTAAAGAAAATCTCTCTCATCTCTGTCTGTCTGTCTCACACACACACACACACACACACACAGCCGTTGATGTCATTTAAATCAAACAATTTCTTTCATATAGAATATGACATATCTTTTTTTGTCATATTGACAAATTACTCTGTTAACTGTCTCTCTCATTATAAGACTAATTTTAAAACAAAGTCTTCTTTCCTGTAAACAAATATTATTTTTGGTTTCTTTACAGTAGATGAGATCTGCAGAGCAAAAGGTCTTTCTGAGACAGAATAATGATAGGAGGAAAAAAATGGCTGGCATAATAAAGTTATTTGAATAGGTACACTGATAAGGGAATAAAAGGTGAGAGCCAGAAAGGGAAGAAGAAAAAAATTCCAGAAAACAGAGGGCAGCTAAAGTGCTTAGGATTCGTTTTTCTGTTCATTAATATATATTGCAACATTTTTTTAAATCATATATAGTTTTTTGTTGTTGTTGTTTTTAGCATACACTTTCAGGTGTTGTTAAAGGAAGCTATTAACATTGTCCATAACGAGGTAGCCAAGGTAGGTTTTGAAAACAAGTGTTAGCCTGGTGACATCTACGAATCCATCTGAATAAATCTAAAAGCACTAAAAACAGAGAGGGAGGTTACTAAGATGGAATAAGGCAAAGATGTGGGGAAAGGAAATACAATAGATGCTGCCTATATTTATTACAATGAGCATTTGTAAATGATATTGTTGTATTCTAATCTAATAAATTTAGAAAAGGTCTATCATAATTATGTTATTTATATGCAATAGGAAGTGTAGGTATATAATTATCTTCGATTCTCCATGTTTAACCAGAATTTATTCTGTGTTGTTTCAGTAAAATCTTATCAAATATTTGATAGTAACTCTCCAAGTTGCACCTCATAGTGGTCCCCAGGCTATGGTTTTTGGGTGGTGGCATGAGTTAGAGTTGTTTTCCAGGGTGTATTTGAAGGTGGTTAGATTATTTAAAATAATCTCACAGCAATTAAGAGGCTTCACTTCATACATGGTGGATTATCATTGAATACTTTCAGAATATAAAATGTATCTATTTAAATTTTTCTCACTTTAAATTTTAAGAAGCTTGACTATCCAGTCTTCGCAACACACACACACACACACACACACACACACACACACACACACACGTCATAGTACTTTATGCTGTATTCAGAATGCCCCCATAGTAGCCTTTTGTATTGTTGCTGTTAGTGTTGGCTCCTGTTATTTCAGTTTTTAAAAAGGGCCATACTACTGAAATTATTTTTGAACATCATTGCCTTCAATAAATTCTTTAAGAGGTAGAGTTTGTTTTTATGTTTTATAAATAGAATTAAGTGATACAAAAATCACATTGCTGCTATAATATATTCCCTTTCTTTTCAGTGGTCATTTCACATTCACTTCTGTATGAAAAAAAAAATTGGTACTTAGTTTTATTCTTGCTAGTCACAACATTTCTTGAGCTCTAGTGAGAAGACTCATAAACAAAGTGCCTATTGATTGAAGTTCATTTCTAAATAACACAATATGATTTCATACCAAAAGTTGAAATGCATTCTATTAAACAGAAATGTTAGACATTAATTTTTTAAAAAATGAATTTGTAGGAATGCTTCTTTCATGTACTTATTCTGACCTTCGCATGGATGGTCTCAAGTTTAATTATAATCTTGGGTCAAACAAGTGTTACCTTAGGCTATATATATATATATATATATATATATATATATACATTTGAATAAATACATGTGTGCTTTTCACAGCATCAATGAGGTATAGTTAACATTTAATAAACTGCACATATTCAAAAAATACAATTTGGTATGTTTTATAGGAACACACATACAACACTGAAGCTCTCAATGTAATAAAAATAAGAAACGTACATATCAAAACTAAATGCTCAGTCTTGCATCTTGCTTACGGTGGATAATTTCTCTTCCAAATTCCATTTCTGTCACCAAATGTTAGGAAATTTCTAGAATGTTATATAAATGGGATTATACCATATGTACTCTCATTTGGCTTCTTGTGCATAATTATTTTTAGAACAATACATGTTGTTGCTTGCATCAATAATGCATTTCTTTTTATTGTGGAATAATTGTCTATTAAGTGGGCATACCACTTATTAAATAATTTCCATGATAATGGATTTTTTAGTTGTTTCTACTTTTTGGATATTAAAAATAAATCTCCTATGAATATTTGTATACAAGTTTTTAAGTGAGTGTGTTTCTTTTTCTCTTTCTTTTTTTCAAAATCAAGACAAATAGAATGACCCAGTTCTATTGTGTGTATATCTATAATGTGTTAAGAAACACATTTTTAAAATCTAATTCTCCATATTAGGCATCAGGTTTGTTTCCCCGCTGGTCCTAATTCCAATGTTCAGGATAGGTCTGTGTGGAAATCACACAATGCCTGTGCTGTGAACTAGTTTCACAGCCACTTACATCTCACTACATCTTATACAATGATGTATTCACTTTTTTTCTAAAAAATAGGTCTTTTAGTTTGGAGACTTAAGAATCTCTTTATATACAGAGCGTAATTCTTCTTTAGGGGCTGTCAAAATATTTGTTTTGGTGCATTTCAGTGTTCTAGTTTATATATAAACTCCCAACTTAGGCTGCTTTATTCTACTGGTATAGCGAATTCTTAAGTTTCATAAAGCAAACTTCAATCCAGCAACCCTGAATAATATCTCTAAAAGTCTAATATAGATCTGAGTTACTGTCTTATTGAGCAATACTCCCCCCAGTAATATGTATCTTCTTTCATATTTTTTACATTTTTTTTAGTGCAGTGAAATAGGAGTGTCAGGTTTGGGCATCCTGCTTAGGCTTATATAACATCCATGGCTGGAACACAGCAGGTGCTTTTTATTTATTTATTTACTGCTTTATTGCTGTGCCTGGGATTACTTTGCAAATCTAGATAGATGAATTTGGTTAGGATTGTTGATATTATATCCGGCAGCCTTACGATTTCTGAAAGTAAAAGATTTCCTCTATGCTAAAAAATATATATATCTCCACTGGGAAGTCAAACCACAACTTTCCAATCCCTCAAAACCATTGCTATAGAATACTTTCATAAAACCAGTTTCCAGGATGTTGAAATGTGATATATGAAATAATGAAGCACCTGCTTCTACAAATCCACTGAACTCAAAATACTATGCAGTGAGGGATAGTAGCATGAGGATCAGGTAAGAGCACCTTCTTTGTATGTGCTATCCTAGTGGCCTTTAATGTTTGCTCTGATAATGAAGACGTATGTTGCAATTTTCTTCTCACCTATTAGAAACCTTTGTCTGTGTTCACTTCAACCTCAAATATACAACATTGATAGACCTATTGCAAGGTGACAAGGCCAGCTGTGCTCCCCTGCTGTGAGTTTTGCAATCTTGACCTTTTTTATTGTTGACTTGTCCTTGAAATGGCGAATTCAAACTTAAGAAGATTTTTCTTGCAAAGTTGATGCTAGTTTTTTTCCCCCCCCTGGTGATAAAAGCAATGAATATGTATTGTAAAAGTTTAGAAACAAATCAGTTATAAAGAAGAAAAGCTACACATACCATTCCATAGCTCATAGATAATAATAAAATGTTGATATATTTTTTCAGTTTCTCTCATATATGTGTATACATACATTCACTTAAAAGTGTATTTCAAGCACATTTTATCTGCCATTAAGTATACTGTGAAGCTTTAATTTTAGTATCCATAAAATAGCCTTTTTAGTTTTTGCAAGAAAAGAAATTAAATAACTTCACATTAGGTAGTCCCTCTCCAACTATCTATATAAGGATATAATCATAAATTCATAAATTCACATGAATAGTGTTGATTTGCTTATGGAGTTTGATGCAAATAATGAGATTTTCCTTACTCAACGACACTAGAATTGAACAGTAGCAGTGTTCTGATTTTTGTTCAGACATTCAGACCTAAGAGTTGAAGGTCAAGTGTATTATTTACCAGATATGATTTCTAGTTGAAGGTCATCTGCTGCTCTACTCTTGTTATTATTATTACAGGGTTTTTAACAGCAGCATACCTCCCACTTATATAGCAATAAGAATAATTGCATTGCTGTAATTATCAATCCATCAATTACTGTGTCTAAAGAACATTCACATCATCCTATGTAATGCTGGACAAAACAAGTTTAGAAAGTGGTTTCTTATTTCCTGATTTGTAAATAGCCAAACAAATTTTGTGATCCGAAATTTTTTTCACCATTTCCAAATAAGGCTATCCTACCATTCAGTTTTCTTAAATGAATATGCATTATCTTTCCTGATGCATCTTGATTAAACCTTAAATAGGCTTGTGGAATTGATAAGAGAATTGAATGAGTTTTATAAATCATTAGTCCAATCTTTCATTTACTTTGGAGGAAGCAATGTTCTCAACAAAGTAAGTACTTTTTTTGATGTCACAAGATATTAAAACAGTGTTTGACCTAAAATCATATATTCAATCTTTATATTATGTTCTGCCATTGGTATTGCAAGTCACTTGCTTTACTTAGTTTTCTGTTCACAATTTGGAAATAGGTTATAAATTCACAGCTCTGTCCCACAATACTGTTAGTCCTTTAGTAGTTTTGCTGATTCATATAGTGTAATTCAAAGAGAACTTAAAGGAAAAGGAAAAGAAAGGGAATGATAGGAATAGAAAGAAATGACTCTGGAGCATTTTTCAGGTTCACAAGCACACTTATACTCACGATGTGGGTGAAAATTGAATTCATCTCAAGCTTGCTATAAGTTAGAGCCAGGAAATCAGCCTGAGATATAAGTGGGCTTGCTTTTAGCAAGGTTTTCAAAGACAATATCTTATTCTAGGTAGGCAGCAATGGAGCAATGAGAAAAGGTTGAATTACCTATTTGCCCAGACACTAATTTTACTGTGGTCCAGAAATCATATCGGGCAAAAGAAGGAGTGGATTCAAGACCCAGAAGGAAGGAATTAAAGTCTGGTGTTATGATGCTTAAAGCCCTGAAACACCTGACTTGCCTTATTCTCAGACCAGCATACTCATGCTATTTGAAGTTTATTTTCTCAATTTGTAAGTTTTAACTGTTCAATTTACATATTTATCATGCATTTGTGGCTAGCAACCTACCTGGTTCATAAAAAGGTACTGGACCCTATGTTTTAAGTAGCTCTTTATTATTTATATCAGACAAGTTCTGCTAACTCTAAGTCTCAGTTTCCTCAACCATGGTATTAAAATGACAACATTTGCCTCTTGGGTTTATTGTTAAAATTGAATGAGAGAAGGAATGTGGAATAACCAGGCACAGTTTTGCTAATGAATTATATTATGCCCTTGATAAAAAATGATTACCTCATTTTTCTGTTCTCAAAGAGATTGCTGTTAAAGATCCTGATTTGAGTCTGGATATTTCTAATATTTGAACTTTCCAAAAATATGCTTTCACCCAAATTTTATTCTTCATGGCTTCATTAGTTTTTCATGTCTTTATTTAAAGTTCCATCTGGAATACCTCTTATGACAGTTTTCATGAATTAGATATGCAACTCTGAGAATCAGAGTTACACTGTCAACTCTTCTGGTGGTTGAATAAGTACAGATGATGTCATTTTCATTTGTGAACCTCTTGCTGATTTTCTCTGTGCTTTTCTACAATTATTTGCTTCATTGATGTCTTAGGAGCAGAAAAAGGACTGTCCACAAATTTCCTGAGAGAAGTTGAACTGAGGCTAAATAGGATTTACCCTGTGTGATTTCATAATTGCTTGGGTCCTTTGAAAGGCTTTATATAAACATGAATGGTTATAGTTATCTGCTATTATAATCATGATAATTCAGCCTCAACCACATGCATCAAATATTTGGATATTAGATGACTGCTGGCTGGTGTAGGTTTCTAAGTGGTGACCTAATAGAAAACATATGAACAACTAAGGGTTTTGTCCTCTTAGAAATATTCTATACGCTCAACATTTATCTACTTAAGTTATCTTCTTTACCACATATTTAATTATACTGTTTTGTAACTTATAGATTTTTTTTTATTTTAGGATATATTTTTGTAATATACAATTTAGACTTATAAACTGTATTTCAATTTTTGAAAGCTTTACTCATTTAGGCTCCTTAGTTCCTAGATCCATGTGAATAATTCATATGAAGTTATAGTCTAAACATGGTAGGAAAGAAAAAGTGGCTTGTGAAGTATACAGATTTCTTTTTCTGTTACAGTAAAATATGCCACTTTTTTGATAGGAATGACATTGAATATGTAGGTAATGTTGGGTAATATGAACATTTTAACAATATAAATTCTTCCAATGCGTGAGCACAGGACATTGATTTGTGTCCTCTTTAATTTTCTTAGGCAATGTTTTCTAGTTTTTAGTCTTTTAAGTCATTAATTCCCTTGGTTAAGTTAGTCCAAAGTATTTTAATCTATTTAATGCTGTTGTTAAAAGGAATATTTTCTTAATTTTTTTCTAATATAATTTGTTATTAGTGTGTACAAACATAACTGATATTTGTATGTTGATTTCATATTCTTTAGTAAGTTTCTATGTTTTAGTGAGTTTTTTGGGTTTTTCTACATATGATATTTAATTATGTCCAAATGTTATTTTACTTCTATTTTTCTGATTTGAATATCAGAAAAAAAAAATATATATATATATATATATATATATATATATATATATATATATATAATATATTTTTCTCTTGCTTAGTTGCTCTGGGTAAGTATTTGTAAATTAAGTGTGTGCTAGAGGGCTCCTACAAATAACAGCACAGAACAACCCCCAAATTACCTGCTAAATGGAAAAATGACTTGAATAGAAGTTCCCCCAAAGAAGACTTGTAAATATCCATTAGGTGTACCAAAAAGAAGTGTTAAACATTATTGATTTTCATGGAGCTGAAAAGCAAACCACAAGGAGATATCATCTCACAACTCTTAGGATAATAATCAATCAATAAATAGACAAGGTTTGGTGAAAATGTGGAGAAATTGTAAATGTTATGGAAAACAGTGTGGAGATTCATCAGAACATTAAAACAGAACTATATATGATCCAGCAATCTCACTTCTGGGTACATATTCAGAAGAATTGAAATGAGGATCTCAAAGAGAGATCAGCATTCCATATCCACTGCAGCATTAACCAACATAGGAAAACAACTTAAATGTCCTTGGGCAGATGAATGGATACAGACATTTGGTAAATATGCAAAATGAAAAATCATTCAGCCTTAAAAAGAAAGGAAACGCTGCCATATTCAACAGAAAGGACAAACATGGACAACATTATACTATGTAAATCAATAACAGTAGGACAAGTACTGCATGATTCCACATAGATGAGATCACCAGAAGTCACCAAATTCATAGAAAAAAATGAGTAGAATGGTGGTTCTCAGGGGTTGGAGGAGGGGAATACAGGGTTACTTTCAAATGAGTGTGAAGTTTAAACAAATTTTATTATATAATTTCATTGTTTATTTTCATTAAATAATGAAAGTTAAAAGCAAGTTCAGCAAAATAAAGGCAGCTTTTTAAATATTGGTATTAAAATGGCAAAATTTTTCTTTTTTAAAACTAAATAGTGTTCTTTTGTTTATGTGTATATTTATCTGTCCATTTTTCTGATAATGGACACCTAGGTTGAGTCCATCTCAATTTTAATAGATAATGAGTTCAAAGAGCTCTTCAGTATATTGATTTAGATTCCTTTGGGTATTATTTTCACCAAACAAAAAATGATAAATACATGAAGTGATGAATTGTTTAATTATCTTGATTTAATCATTCCATAGTGTAAGCACATAGTAAAATATGACATTGTGACCCATGAATATATAACTAACTAATTTTTTTATCACTTGATGGAATCAACCTAGGTGTCCATCATCAGAAAATGGACAGATAAATATACACATAAACAATGGAACACTATTTAGCTTTAAAAAGAAAAATTATAACACCAATATTTTAAAAGTTGCCTTTATTTTGCTGAAGGCATTACAACCATGTTTGTAATTTTATTTTCACAAATCTTCTGATATCTTCTTCACATGTTTTTTAAAAATATTTTTAATTGTAAATGGACACAATATCTTTATTTATTTTCATGTGGTTCTGAGGATTGAACCCAGGGCCTCACACCTGTGAGGCAAGCACTCTACCACTGAGCTGCAGCCCCAGACCCTTCATATCGTTTTGTTAAGATTATAATAAATAGAATGTACTCGTCTGTCTTGTAACCACAATGGAATCATGGGGCATGAATTTTAGTTTTTGTACTTCTTTTATCCCAACTCAATTCCAACTTTGCTCATAGGAAATTTAAATACAGTCTTATTTCCACCACCTGTGTTGAGCTAGGTGAGTCAAAGTTCTGGAGCAATGATGCTCAAACAAAGGTGACCTCTCCATGACCAGAAAATATTTGCCAATTTACAGATAATTTTGATTGCTAGGGATCTGATTTTGAATATATATATTTGAATTATATATTGAATATATAATGTTACTGTCCTAAAAAGGTTTAATATATTTCCACATGTACTACTTTCTTTAACCACCAAATAAGAGATCTCTTTGATTGGATTTTAATCATATGTAAGACTAAAATTATTTCTTAAACTGGTGCTAGCAAAGACTTACTTTGGCATAAATTCTCAGAGATGGTAGAAATAACTTACTTCCTCTAAATTGGGCTGTCTCTAAATTTGACCAAAATGAAAATGGCTCATTTTTTCCAGAAAGAGTGTTAATAAAACTAGGCTTTAATCGTTGTATTTATATCAGAATTTGGGAAACTTATTTAATATTTTCTATTTATACTCTTGCTTATTATGAAGGTATCCTTGGGCAGTCCAAAAATGATCTGAAGTAGGCTGTTTCCTCAGATCAATTTAACTATAGGCAGCTAGTAAAGCTACATAAATCCAGAATAATATCTGAAGACTGTGAGGTACAGAAATATTTGGTGACTTGCCAAATTTGGATTAAAATGAAGGTATATAAGTTTACATTAATATTTTATTAAAAAATATAAAGAAGTTTGTTGGGTTGCAGGATAGGCTAGGATAGTAGAGCAAGGAGCAGAAATCACCCTAGCTATCTCTCTGGGCTAAATTCTTAAGGTACCACTGAAGCTCAGAACAACTTTCAAGGTTAGATAATATTATTCACATTTTTTCCCAAGGAAACCAAAGTTTATAAGGTATACAAATTTCCCAGAATCCCATAATCATTCATTTGATGACCAGAATTCAAATTTAAATTTTCATTATTCAACAGTATATGACATTGCCTCTAAGATAGTCAATCTTCCATCATGGAAATAAAATTGATTGGAAGTGCACTCCCACATGTGCGTACACACACACACACACACACACACACACACACTTCTTCCAGATTTTTAGGTTTCTAACATCACTGATTGTTTTTGTTGCACCTGTGTACTGAAGATGGAATTCAGGGACTCAAACATGCTAAACAAGCACTCTATCACTGAGCTACACCCTCAGCCCTTTTTATTTTATTCTAAGACATGGTCTTGCTAAGTTGCCAAGACTGTGATAGATCCTCTTGTCCCAGTCTCCCCGGGCTTATGCGCTTATGCCAGGAAGTCTGACCTATTATTTTTAAGAGTGCCCAATAAGATAGCCCATCATCCCTCCTCCCTTTTAAAAAAATTACACTTTCTATTATTTTTTTAGTGCTAAAAAAGTTAATACAACTCTCAAAATGTGATTATAGAACTCCTCTTTCTTATTTTCCATTTAAATTGTTACATTACATATTTACTTTTTTATTTTCACAACACCACCCAGCTTCTTGCCTTACAGAATGTGAAATGCTGCCAACAAGTGTTATGAACACTCTCCACTGATTGTGTTCATAAAAAGAAGAGGTCAATCTTGGTGCCATTTGAAAGAATGCTATTAGTTTGTGTTAAAGACAAAGAAAAACACAGAAGTATGTGGGAGTGATTGGTAGGCTTATCCCTTTCTACAGCATCACCAACAAAAATGACACTTGTGACTTCTGACAGCTACTGGTTGCTCTTAGTTTTTGTTAAATTTATTTTGGAGTTGAGTAAATTATTGGGACAATGATGAAGTTATGTGTCACTATGTGATATGTTATACAATTCAAATAATAAACAGCAGACTTTTATAAGACACAGCTCATAGAAGGAATATCAGGAGGCCTTCATTTGCAAAACAACAGAATGCAAAAAAGGCATTTAATCTACCACATTTACTCACATATTATAGGGCTTGGTGATATGTTAAGCAGGAATATTGCAAAGATGTCTTATCAAGAATATTTTGAGAAGAATACACAAAACAACTAATAATGTAATGTGTGATTTTGTAAAAGTTCCACAGTGGTGAACTCACACTATTAATATCTAAGAAGAGAGAATTGCCTTGGGATCATTGCTTCTCACAGTTTCAGCAGAGAAAGACTGTAAAATGATCAACATACAGATAGCAAATACTCCGCACGTTGAAGGCTTTGCTGAGAGGAGGAATAACAGTATGTAATAGAAGTCAGTTGAAATAAGTGCAAAAGTTCCCTCTGCAGATGGTGGGTGATAATGAGTGCAAATGTTTGAGAACAAAGGAAATGCTAGTTAAAGATCCATGAGATGACACAAAATTAGAATCCTTTAGAGGATAGTTAATTGGTAGTTCTGTTCTGCAATATTATCTAGTCTTCTATCCCCATCTCTAGATTGGTCCTAAGGAAAGGTAGGTCCTTCGCAATTGTGAAAATACACAAATACCTCTGTGCATAGCAAGGTTTAAGGGAAACCAGGGAGGCCAGTCTTTAATATTCACATGTGCATAAGATTTGCCATCCCAACAGGTTTTTGGTTGTTTTTCATAATACTTAAATATTTATTTTCTAAATTTGTCATCAGCACTTTGTAACAAAAGAATCACAGTAAAAATTGTGACCGCATAAGCTAAAACAGATATTAGAATAGTTCTTGTTAAATATTTTTACCTGTGTTTGCAATAATGCCAGATACCTTTATATTATTGTTGTACTCAGACTAAGGGTTTTAAAATATTGAATTGGGAAAAACAGCACAAAACAAAGTATCTCAGTTTGAAATGTGAAAAACAGAAGCACAGTGAAAAGTATAGTTAGGACAAGTGTTTATGGTGAATCTGTTTTGCTCACCCCTAACTATCTTTGTTACTGGCTCTGCTAATTTTGCTTCATTCATTCTTAATGTATAGCTTTAAGACATTCAACAGGGCCAATTAGGTACTTGATTCACTCAGTAGACGGTTCAATAAATTAGCTGCCTAATTCAACAAACAACAATAATAATGTATGATGAACACTATGACGGTAAAAGTAGAGGGGACCAGGAAACACTTGTCAGAGCTGTCCAAGCCAGTCCAGAGATTTCCTGAGCAAGACACCTCATCAGCAAGGGGTGTTGAAGCTAAAATTAATTAAAGGAATAAACACTAACAATTTAAAATATACACTTATGTTTAAGTTAAATAATTTATTACAGCCTAGAAAACTTTACTCAATATTTTTTCATGGAATTTTGATGATTTATGATTTTAATGGTAATTATCTGATTTACTTATTACTATAAACACATTGGTTTGGGGTAACCATGTAGTGGGTAGCCAAATTGCTATTCACTAAGGGAATAACTTCCTTCTAATCAATTTTTTTTTGCTTTCTTTTTATTTCAAAATTTATTGGAATGTGACTCAAATATCATAAAATTCACTGTTTGAAAATACAGAACTTACTTTTTTAATACCAGGATTTAATTACAGAACAATGCTATCATTCCAAAGAGAAATCACATTCCCCTCAGCAGTCACTGCCCCTTCCTCTTTTCCTCCCTAGCTATTAGAAACAACTAATCAAGTCTGTAGATTCTCCTATTTTAGATATATCACATAAATGAGCTACTGTCATATGTGATCTTTTATGATTGACTTCTTTTACTTAGCTCATTTTTTTTAACGTTTACCCATACTACTGCATATTTCAGTACTTTGCTGCTTTTTGTGGCCAAATAAGATAATATTGTATAGATATACCATATACTTTTATCCACTGGTAGATGTATTTTTGAGTTTTTTTTTCTACTTTTTAACTATTATAGATAATGCTTCTATGAATATTGAGTGTGAGTTTTTAATAAGGACCTATGCTTTCATTCTCTTGGGTATACAAATAGAAGTGGGACTGTTATATGTTAACACCATGATTACCCTTTAAGGTACTGACAATCTGTTTTCCAAAATAAGCATTATTTTGTTTTCTTTTTATAGACCCCAGAGGAACTGGAGGATGTTTCTGACCTTGAAGAAGATCATGAGGTCCGAAGCCACACCAGTGTTCAGACTGAAGGGAAAACAGACCGGGTATGTTGTCTCCCTAGAGGGAAATCTGGGCTGTGTCCTTTCCTTGACAATCTAGGCATCCTCTCCCAGGTGGAAATCTTGGATCCAGATCTGGTTTTGTGGATCATAGGGAAAAAACCCTTAGGACACAGAGGAGCTGCAGCAAAAATGAATTATTTCCTTACCTTGAGAGCTCACAGGGAGGCCATTTCAGGTCATATAGTGAATCACTCCATACTGCTTTTGATTTATATAGAATCCATGTGAATATAAAAGTGAAATATGTACATATTTTTTTAGGGAAGAATAGAGAAATCAAGAAGTTGTAAATATACTTTGAAATTCTAGGGGGGAAAAAGACCCTACCCAATCAATACTCCTTACTTCTCTTCTTGTTTGCAATGACCTTTTCTGCAACTACTCCTAACACACACACACACACACACACAGAGACACATACACCCAAAAATGTGAATCCCCATTTCTGAATTACTCTGACATTTTGTACTTCTCTTTACTCACATCCAAACTGTGGAAATCTGTGACAGTTTGGCATTCTAGCCACTGATAGCTTGCAACTGCAGACCTGACCACATAACCTGTATCTGAAATCCAGATAGTAGAGCATGGCAGCTAAGACTGCCTGGCAATGCACCAGAATCAGCCATCACATTTTGTATTGCAAGAAAATTAGCCACTCTCTATCTCAGCTCCATCATTTGTGAAGTGAAGATACTACTAATACCCATTATATGAGGGTTATTATAGGAATTAATTGAGTTCCTAACAGAGAACTTACACAGTACCTAGTTCATAGTAAGTTCTTGATAATGATAAGTAGTTATTATTAGTAGAAGCAATAGTATGAACACAATAAGTATCATTGTTACTATTGTTATTTGGTAAATTCAGTTGCACAAAATTTGGAGTGGAAAGAAAATATTTAATATTTCTGTGCCCCGTTCCCTTGTGGATCTGTCTATTGTTGGTACACTTTTATATGGAAAGGCTTGGGTACACTGTATGTTTTGTAGCATTATTTCTACACAGCCTCCTTAGAAGAAATTGAAGCAAGGATCTGTTTGGCATATCCCAAGTCACAAATGCATGTGTCTCTCCATAAATAAGAATACTGACATTCTCTGAAATGCTTCCATATGCTATTGTATTCTATAGTTTGTGAAATATGATTTGAAACAAACTTTACACTTTACCAAGTTTTACTCTTAAATTTTTGCATTTCTGTTTTCTAAGAGTAAAAATAAGGTAAATAAATTTAAAAATATCTAATTTTAACAGATCAGATAAGCAGGTTTTGTTACTTTTCTTTTTATTTCCTTTCTTAGTCCCACAACTTACCACGTAAAAGATGTCTTGTTTCTATTTTCTTTCTGTTCGTATGCTTTCACATACATGAATAAATACTAAAAAAAAATACTTTTCAAAACATACTGATATCTTTTTAATTAATAGTAACCCTAGCATTTATGCATTTTATAAGTAAATAAGAATTTTCTCATTTAATATAAAATACATAAAATATTATAAGATATAATACAAAAATGTTAATTTTGGCAAATTCTATGTTCTCAAATATTCACATTGCCGAGAACTAGTATTGATAAGTCAAAAAACCTGTTTGTTTGTTTGTTTAGAAATGCTGTTTTTCTCCAGTTATGGTTGTAGGAATATTGTTTGTCTTTCAGTTGAGCACAATGTTCAACAAAGAGACACCTTTAGGGGTGGGAAGGAAAGGGAGGGGGCAGGGGATTAGCAAGGATGGTGGAATGTGATGAACAACATTATACAAAGTACATGTATGAAGACTTGAATTGGGTGTCAACATACTTTATATATAAAGAGAGATACAAAAATTGTGATATATATGAGTATTAAGAATTGTAATGCAAAAAAAAAAAAAAGAGAGAGAGAGAAAGAGAGAGAGGGAGACACCTTTATCACACAACCCGACAGTTAGTATTTGGTAATACATTGGGCAAAGCCCCTATCTTGAGTTTCCATTTCTTGCTGATTATTTGCGTTGTCATTCCTTTAGAAGCCAGTTCATGTTAGAAACTATCTGGGGCACACAGCATCTGAATTTAATTTCCTTCAAATCTAGCTGGCATCATTGGTAAGATGAAATCGTACAAATGGCAGTGGAATTGGAAAAACTTTTTGCTAAAGGTAAACTACTTGTGCTTTCAGTGAAGTGAGTGATGTGAGTCACTGGAGGCAGGGGTAGGTGTCAGGGCTTACAACATCATTGATGGGAGTAAGTTTTATTAAAATAAAGGCACTTTTTAGAATGCTGTGATTAGGCCAAACATAACTAGGTTCTTATTCTGACTCATAGTATGCAGACAATGAAGCCTTGGTTAAGGCCCTTAACATTTAGAAACTTCATATTTCTTAATCTGAAATATCAGAATAATACCATATCTTCTCACAGAATCTTCCAAAAATTATTACTTGGGAATGTTTTTATGAACTTTAAAACTATGTAAGAAAATTATTTTTTCTTATCATTATTTTCACTTATATTTTATTCTTGTTCAAATTTATATAGTTACTAATCTAGCAAGTGGGAAATGGTTATTACTCCATATCAGTTCACTTAAGATATAAAGTTAGTAGGTTGAGTCCTTTACTAAAAATACAAACAAACCGCCAGCACCACAATAAACTGATACATCATTAATGGAACAAAAGAGAAAATAGAACACAGGATGCAACAGCTGCTTTACAAGATCATGAAACAAATATTCTTTTAAGTTTTAAAGAGTAGTTATAGTGTAGACAATAACACTATTAATGTCTATCCACCTTATGGTTTTTATTATAAATATTTAACTCTCAAATGTGGAGATGGGTATCTTACATCTCTTCTCAGCCCAAATCACCTGACCAGATCCAAGATCCAAAATTATGGTTCAATAGGTTTTGTATTTTCTACCAGACGTCTTTTATCCCTAACATTCCATATTCCTTATGGTACAATGATGTTCTGTCATTCAGTCTCAGATCTACCTGGGACCTTACCTTTGCTTTCTACTTGGAATTACTGCCATTTGTGTCCATTGGACTGTGTGTATCTTTTGACACATTTCATAAGTATAACCACTTTGAGAAGATCCTGTAAGATTTTGAAGTTAGTCTTTTGAGAATTATTTGATCTCTATACTGTGCTTACTGTGGAATTCCTGGTTATTGCACTAAACAAGGGTCTAGATTTCTTTTTGTTTGCTGCTATTATGAAAAAATAAGTGTCTTTTTGGTTCTTCAGTTTGGCATATTCTGCTGTATTGAACATGGAATGTGCTAGAACCAATTTCAAATACTGTTTAGTAAAGGAATGACAGTTATTTATTATAATTTTATTTTTTGCATTATACTCCTAATAACTTTGGTGCAATATCATCTGTGATTGTTGTAATCAGTGGCAAATGCCACTGGGATTTGTAAAGGTCTGTAACTAACAAAGAATGACTTAGAATCTGTGGTCAATGAGAGAAAAATATTAAAATACCATTGGTACATGCCTTATGAAGTGTCAATGGAACAGCAATGGAAATAGTGATTATCTTAATTATTAAACATAAACATACTCGAGATGAAGCTGTGGTTATATCCACTGATTGAGCATTCCTGAGTGACACAGGACTTTGTGTTATAGGCTCACAGAACTTCCTTCCTAAGGCTTGTTTATTTTATTCATACTTTCAGCAAAGATGAAATAGGCATCTTTTATCTTGAAAGTTCAGAGTTTAAAAAGGTATGAAAAATAGGCTTCTGTTAAGATAATCGAATTCCTAAACTGAAAATAAGATGTCTTGCAAGTCCCAAAAGCTTCTTTATAGAGTATACTAAATGCATGCTAAATTATGTTTTCTCTTCAAACAGAGGAGTGGCAGCTACCATTTTATACATTATACTTACAGAACATCTCCAAATTGGATGTTATTTAACAAAAACTCAATTTTTAAAAAAAAATTCATTGCTTTTGCAAATTAGAAAATTAGTGTCAAAGAATCTAAGTAGTTTATGTAAGACATATTGACTGAAACCAAATCCCAAGTTTTCTGGCTCCAACCACACAATGTTCCCAGTACTTATGAACTTGGGTAGTGTCTCCTCTCCACCTACAATTTTACTGTCCTACTGTTGCTGTATTTTATGGTACAGAGTTAATGTTATAATTGTTTACTGCGAAAATGATTTGTGAAACTAAAATTCATAAATCTGAAATCAAATCTATTAGCACTTTGAAATTTTTAAATATCCCAATCTACAATCTTCCATTAACAATCAAACCAGTTTGACAATTATATGGAAACTACCTAGTGATACCTAGACCTTGGCAAGTCTCCACTGGTGGATTATTCTGCCTTGATAAATGTAGTATCAAGCAAGTGGTCACATAATGGGGGTTCTTGTAGTATGAGAATCCAAAGTCTCCTAGCATGGAATTTAAAAAAAGCAGAGGCTCTTCATTCAGTCTCTCATCAATTTGACCTTCATAATGTTTCAATAAAAGGAGAATTCTAATTTCTGTTTTCTCAGGTTTGTTGTCCAATCGGGGCACAGTAGGAGTAAAGATTCAAGAAAGTGTTTAATTACCAGTAGGGGACCATTTGGGAGAATATTCCCTAAGCCAACTTGGATGAGAATTACATTTAGAAAGATGCAATAAAATGGATTGCTACAGAGTTTGGGAGTGAAATCAAAGAGCAAGTGACACATGTTTGCTAGCACTGTTTTATAATGTAGAAGTCATGATTATGGGATTTGGAGTCACATAAACATAGATTCAAATCTTAGTTTACTAATTACTAACACTATGACTTTGTAAAAGTTATATTTCTCATATTCAATTTTATCATTTGTAAATTTTGATAACAATAGCATCTATTTCATAGGGATTGTCAAAGATTAAATTAATTATGTGAAAGATATACTTGAGTTCCTAGCACATACAAAGTGCTTAAAAATCTTGATTTTATAAAACAGATTACGTATATTCAGACTTGTATATGCTAGTGTTATGCAAACTGTCCTTGACTTACGACAATCCGTTTTAATGATTTTGATTTCATGCTAGGATGAAAGTAATAGGTAATTAGAAATCATACTTTAAACTTCAAATTTTGATCTTTTCCCAGACAATGATATGCTGTATGGTACTTTCTTGCAATGCTGGTCAGTGACAGAAAGCCCTAACTCTTGTCAGCCATATGATCATGAAGGTGAACACCTCTACAGTGTATTTTGTGCCAGGCTATGATGTTTGCTAGGTTAGGTACATTAGATGAATTTCTGACTTGTAGTATTTTTAACTTTTGATGAGTTTCTTGGGTCAAAACCCCATCATGAGATGAGTTGCATCTCTATCTTGACATCCTTTTGAGTATCTTTGTGAATACAAATCTCATGGTATATTGATATGAGAACAGAGTAGTCCTCATTTATTCGTGATTTTACTTCCTGGGGTTTCAGTTACCCACAGTCCACTGCTCCAAAAGTTTTAAATGGAAAACTATAGAAATAAACAATTTATAAAATTTAAATTGTATGAACTTGTTATTCTGAGTAGCATGATGAAATCTCATGTCAGCCCACTGGGTCCCAACTAGATGTGGAATCCACCTTTTGTCCAGCCTATCCAGCCTCTATGCACTACCTGTCCTTTAGTTCCTGAATAACTGTCTTTTTTTCTTTTCTTTTTTCTTTTTTGGTGGTTTTGGGGATTGAACCCAGGGACTTCTGCATGTGAGGCAAGTACTCTACCAACTGAGCTACATCCCCAGCACCCCTGAGCAGCTCTGTTATCTGTCAGATTGTCTGAAATGGTGTCAACTTGGCATTGATTGCATTCAAGTAATACTTATTTTACCTAATAGTGGCCCCAAAGCAAACAGAAGTGAGGCTGGCAATTTTATTATAGTATATCGCTGTAATCAGTTTATTTTTATTGTTAATCATTAGCTAATAGTAATTTGCTTAATTTATAGATCAAACTTTATAATAGGTATGTATGCATGGAAAAATGTAGATGTAGGAATCAGTGCTATCAATAGTTTCAGGCATCTCTTAGGGTACTTGGAACATATATTTCCCAGATAAGGAGAGAAAAACATATTTTATTTCATTGTGCCAAACATTTCTAACATCCTGGATATTCTACTCTCAAAAATCTTTTTGCATTTTTTTTTTCTTTTCTTCCTCCCCCCTGCCAAAGGAAGGCCATTAAGGGCTGTCCTAAGAGGCTAGGGAAGATAGCACTTATGTGGTTCCTAATTTTGTCAACACATTTATATATTCACATAGGTAATGTGGAGCTAAAATAGTGATTTCACAAAAGCTACTCAACAGTAAAATAAAGCAAACCATCAACCTTATTTCTCTTTTCTTCAACACTTATTGAATTCTGGGCCTTGCACTGGAAATATTTCCCTTTAGTAATTTGGTGATCTGTGGTACCTGTCAATCTCAAATTTTCAGCCACCTTAATAAGGTTATATGGGTCTTGGATTCTTAATTTTTGTGATATATTCTGGTTGTAAAGAAGAGTAAAGGTAATCTTATTCTGATATCACAGGCATGTTCAAGTTTTCAAGTAGACATTTAAAAATGTTCACTTTCCATTTCTCTACCCCTGTCCAAGAAAAACAGGCTGCAGTATTTCTTCTTTTGCCCATGTACCTTAAAAACCTATTAAATCTAAAAATAAGATCAAATTATTTTTTGTCTTACACAATTTAAACTTTGTTCATAGTTTCTTAGAGAGGAGGGGTAAAAACTGGGTCCCCTTTAGCAGGATTTAATGGGACCAGATTTTTTATTTAAAGACATTGGAGTCTGTGGTCTCTAATTGCTGGAAATGAGCTTAATGAATAGGACATTAATCTAAAAAACCACTTAACAGCTTGCAATTTCAATTCTAGTCATTTCATATTTCAGCATGAGAAAGTTAGGCTGCTTTTTAAAGGTATATTACTCATTATATATTCTGGTGACCAAAAATCACAAAAAATATAACAGTCTCTACTTGATGCCTAATATTTGTTGTATATTTTATATTCATTAAGAGCCTATAGTTTGTAAATCATCTCTGCCTTAAAGAAAATCTTTGAGGCCATTGAGTCTATATAAATTCTATAAATAGAAGTAAATTAGGACAGAAATAGGAATTGTTGCCTAGGTTACTGGACACAGCCTCAAAATGTCAACAGTAGCAAATGAATTGGAGCATATTAAATCTTACAATACTGGAGATGATTCTTGGTGTATTGTTAAAAACCATGTTCATTCTAAGTTCATATTAGTAATAAGAAAAACTGCCTCATTATTGCTTTTCTACATGCTGTTAGCGGAATATCCTCTACCATGAGACCAGAAAAAATAAATAAATAAAAGCTATGGATGGGTGGTTTGCTTTAAAAATTGGAAACATTTTAATAGTCCCAATTTATTATCAGAATACACTTTTCAATAACTCAAATTTATACTGAATTACCATACAGAATATGGGGAGACATGACCTCATTACCTTCTTCATGACACAATTTGGCTTAGGTGATTAGGAAAAAACAGTTTTGTAAACCTGGCTGAAATTATGTGGTTCTGCAGCAATATAGCAGGAAACACATTTGCATTTTCTCATCATTAGTTTCTATCATTTCAAATGTTTGGCAGTAATTCCACTTTCCTACCATTTTGGGAGACCATTTTCATTTCTTTCTTGATTTCCTCTTCCTCTGTTCACTTCTAAACATTAGTGTTCATTAGAACTCTGATCTAAGCCCTATAGTACTCCAATTCTTCTCACTTACCCTAGATATTCCCAGGCAGTCTCAAAATTTTGAATATCATATAGAGGACTGGTACTCTAACTTAGTGCTGACTGCTGACCTCTGGTTACATATACTTTCAGACCTATAGGTTTCTTCTTCTTGGATGACTTGCAGGCACTTTTGGTTCTCACTAGATCCAAGTCTAAATGCATCATCTTACCCTTCAAATCTAATCCAACTTCTATATTTCCCTGGCACTTTGATAGATTTTATATACTTTTTTTTCAGTTGCATAAGTCAGAAACTAGGAATAACTTTTGACTTATCCTAATTATTTTCTTGACTTGTTTTTTTTTGACACTTTTATAATCACTATTGTTGAAGAAGAATCAAAGGAGATGAAATTAAATAGGAAAGGAAGACTTTATTCAAGGCTACTGCAATAGGGAAGCAATGCCAGTTGAATTCATTTTGAACTCAACTCTCCTGAAACAAAAAGGAAATCATCAAGTTTGCTAATTGATGTTATCCAAAGGAATAGTACTTTCTTGTAAACATTTTCTTCATGACAGGAGGTAACTTCACAATTTAAAGGAAGATTTCCCTCTGAATTTAGGCTCCAACACATTTGCATTAATTGGACTATGGGTGCTCTATCTTACTTGAAAATTACATTTCAAATGAATGGTTCCCAGGTCCTAAAAAAGAAAATTCTGCCTTGTAAAACTGGAAAAAGATTTTTAAAAGATTTACATGTCAAAAAGGCGAAGAAGGAATTTACAAGCAATAAGTTTTATAAAGTAAATGCTCTAAGAAAAGGTAAGGCAGGGACCTGGAGTCAAAAAAAGGCCTGTGGCCATTTTAACCAAGCTGAAGGGAACATTCAATCCATCATGGTCACTATGGTATTTCTCACCTAGATTTCTCTATAGTGGGTTTGCAAATGGCCTCCTGCCTCCACTTTTGTTATTTTCCATCTCCACACTACACCTCACATGCTTTTCCTAAAGTCACACCTTGCCCTTAGCATAAAATCCAATCCCATAATGCCCTGTGTAAGGGGACATCAGGATCTGCTCTCTCTTTATTTTGCATCATATTTCACCCCTTTCTCTCCAACCCTTTCTCCTGGTGTAGAAGTATCAGTACTTCTAAGGCCTTGGGCTCTTCCTCACACCATTCTTCCACCTCTGAGGAACAGAAATCCTCAACTCCCCCTGCTCCCTCCAATCTGCACACATTAGAGAGCATGCAATTTCTTTAATAATGGCTTTTCTTCTCCTTACTAAGTTCTAAACCCATTATTGCAGGGAACATGTTTGTCTTATTGAGTGTTATATCTACAAAACTTAGTTTACTTGTAATATATGTGAAAGAAGAGAAGGAGAGATTTTCAAGACATATTGCCTCAAAAATATACCAGGTCCTCAGTATATCGAACATTATTTCTTGAACATTTTTCCTTCCAACAGTTTTTACCTACTTGTAACAGATAAATCTGATTATAAATTGCTGGGTCACTACTGTAAAATATTCAGTAATGGACTACTACTTAGTACTTGTTAGTATTAGTATTAATTCCTTTGCCTACTGGCCAAAGTCCTTTATAAAGCCTTTTAATTCTTGGCTGTGTAAAGAATACAAGCCTAAAATCTCTTCAAAAAACTTTTAAATTTAGAAAAAATAATTGTGTGTGTATGAGATTGTTGAACCCTGATGCAAAGTAAAGATTATCAATTCCAATTTTAAATCAAATTAAAGCAAGCTTGTATTTGTGTACACACAGACAGCTGATCAGCGGCTATCTCTCCTAACACAGGCTAGAGATCAGGACCCCAGCTCACCAGGAATGAGGTTTTATAGCACAAAAAGTTGCAAAGGGGGGTGTGTTTTGAGAACTTAAGATAACAGGATTTTGACAAGCAAAACACAAAGGCAGATAGTGGGTTAATGATCTACATGGCATGATATTTCAAGGTAGGGAGTAAATTCAGATCCTAACATAAGAATTTATGAGGTGCTGATGAGGTTTTAGAGAGGGTTGTTGTCTGATCAGGGGTAGCCAGGATTTATGAGGAGCCACTAAGGTTTTAGAGAGGGTTGTTATCTGGTCAGGGAAAGCCAGGCATGGGCAGGAAGTTCAAGGCATGGGCAGGAATTCCAAACAAGTTTAGAAATCACAGTAATTTATAGTAAAACAGAAATTAACTTTTCATGAATTTGTGATAAGATGGTTCCCAATATTAAGATGGAATTAGGCTGGGTTCATCAAGGTAAAATGTGATGTTTTGATATATTTTTACAATGTGGAACGATTCAATCAAGTTAATTAAATCAAATTGATCTATGCCTCATATATTTATCTTTTGTGGTAAAACCATTTAAAATCTACTTCCAGCAATTTTGAAATATACTATGTATAACTGTTTTATAGTTACCTGTGTAATAGATTGGTAAAGCTAATGATTCCTAGCTCACAGAAAATTTTTACTCTTTGATCAATCATCTACCCCTCTCCCTCAGTATCTGGTCACCACCATCTGCTCTCCACTTCTATGGGTTCAACATTTTTAGATTTTACATATAAGTGTTATCATGTGATATTTGTGTTTATGTTTCTTGCTTATTTTACTTAACAATGTCTTTCAGCTTCATTGCTTTGTTGCAGATGATGGAAGTACCTCACCCCCTTTTAAAGGCTCAATAGCTTTCCATTGTGTATGTAAACCACATTTTCTTTTTCCGACCTAAGTTGTTCACATTGTCTTGCCTATTGTGAACAATGTTGGAGTGAACAAGGAAAATGAATATATTATGGTTTTGATAAGGAGTATTTTCCATAAAGCTTTTGTATTTGAAACATAATATTCAATTCAGGGAGATTCACAGGTGAAACTTGCCAACACTTCTCTAATTTACTTTTGATAATGGCCATTCTAACCAGTCTGTTGTAATATTTTGTGGTTTTATTTGTGATTTCCTCATGAAAGTACAAATTTTCAATACCATTTTCATATCTGTTGGATATTCATATATCTTCTTTTGAGAAGTATCTACCTAGGTCTTTTTCTCATTTTTATTATTGAATTGTTTTCTTATTGAGTTGTTTGAGTTCTTTATATATTTTTATATTATTCCCATATTAAATATATGGTTTGCAAATATTTTTTCAAATTTATATAAAGGTTGTGCCTTCCTTTATTGTTCCCTGTGCTAAGCAAAAGCTTTTTAGCTTGCAGTAATCTATTTTTTGTGTTTTTTTATTATTGTTGTTGTTGCTGTTGCCTGTGCTTTTGGCACCAGGTTAAAGAACACTTTGCCTAGATCAAAATTTTGGATCATTTTCACTAGTTTTCATCGAATAGTTTTACAGTTTTCAAATTTTAGAAATGCAGAGGTTGAAATCCATTAGTATATATATCAAAAGTATATATATATATATAAAATATATATAAAAGTGTGTTAAAGTATATATTAAAGTATGTTTTATATATATTAAAATATGTATATATATTTATATATTATGTATGTTTTAATATATATTAAACATCTATATATATTTTTAATATATATACTTTATACATATATTAAAAAAATATATATACTTCATACATATATAAACTTAATGTGTGTGTATTCACACCCTGCCTTAGTTGCTGGTAAGTTGTAAGTAGAAATTAATGTTCAATAACTAATCTTTAATGTTAAGTATATTTGTCTGTTATTTCTAGTTGATTTTCTCATCTGTCTTTAGAAATAATTTATACCAATGCAAATTCTGATTTTAAAAACTGAAATAATTTCCTTAATAAAATTTTTCTTTATCTCTGTTTCTCCTTGTTAATATTTTCTTGTCTCCAGTGAAGTAATATATTTTAATTTGAGAAAAGGTAAAGATATTCAGCATAATACAGTTTTGTAGTAATTATGACTTCCATGATTGAAAACTAAATCTTGTTATACTTCCATTTAGTTATAGAGTATAATCTTGGCATTTACAAATGGAGATTTTCTTCTTTCAGCATTGACAAAATAATAGCAACAAAAAAAATGTACTGAGCAATTTATAATGCTACTGAGGAATAGATTCTGTCCTAACTTTTGATATTTATATATGACTAACTTGCTAAATAGTAAGCCTAACCTTCCACTAACTTTTAATTTATGATTTCTGCTCATTGTTGCATTCATAACAGGTAGAATAGCAAATAGAAAAGCTCTGAGGAGAAAATGTCTTTGATGATGAGTATTAGTGAGGTAGCAGTAATAGACAGAGTCTAAAACTAAAAAAGGAAGCCTGGCATTGAAGAATAGATAAACCACTCTAAGACATTGGCTTTTCCTTTAATAGTTGGGGAGGCCATAGGGAGGCTTTGGTCCAGGCAGTGGCAAAAAAGCACATATTTTGTAGGAGTTATACTTCATACTCTGTTGAAAACAGTCCATGTGGTTAGGAAGATGCATGGAGTTAGAAAGCCATTGCTATTGTTAAGGTTAAGAATGATACGAATTAACACCAGGATTTTAGAAATGCAGAGGTTGAAAACCATTAGCTGCATGTAAAATGAAGGGTGAGTCAACTAATTTTCTACAGGATTGAATCTTGGGCATATAAAAGAGAAAGTATTCAAGGACAACTCAAGTTTTTGGCTTAAAAATTGCAAAGATGGATTCTCCTTTTCTTTTGATAAGAAGGAGACTGAATTCAGCAGGATAGAGATGGTGAAAGATTAGGAATTAATTCTGGACATGTCTCTTGAAAAAAATCTGCTAGAAAACAAAATGAAGAGGTCAGATAGGTGTATTTAAAATTTATGAATTAGATTAGAATCACCTCACATGCATAGCCTTTTTTAAAAAATTGGGTTTTGTTTATTTAAAAAGAAAAGTTTCAGATTTTGAGACATGCATAGATTTATATTGTAATTTTATGAACTTCTGAATTTACAGTGAAATCTCTTTCTTTCTTTCTTTCTTTTTTCTTTCTTTTTTTTTTTTTTGGTATCAGGGATTAAACTCAAAGAAACTTGACTACAGAACCACATCCCCATCCCTATTTTTGTATTTTGTTTAAAGACAGGGTCTCACTGAATTGCTTAGTGGTTTGCTTTTGCTGAGGCTGGCTTTGAATTCCCAATTCTCCTGCCTCAGCCTCCCAAACCACTGGGATTACAGATGTGAGCCACTGCGACATATTTACAGTGAAATTTTATCCATTACTTGTAGCTATTTTTTTTTCCTTCACAGAAATTCACAGTTTAGTTTTTGGTCTGATTTTTTTTTCTGACTTTAGACCTCAATCTCAACAAATATCTTCTTTGCTGACATATTTCTTCCTTTGATTATCATCTTTTCCATAAGGCTACCACAAATCCCCCCTCCTTAAATCTGCAATGCCATTCCCAGACTTCATATGAACTGTTCCCCTTCCTTATTTATTCTTCTCTATAACACTTAATTTCACCTTTTGACATACTACATATTTGCTTCTTTGTTTAGACCATCCATGTGTAATATATTCACTAAAGGCAACAATTTTAATCTGATGTATTCCCTCATACTTGGAAGAGTACCTGGCACATAGTGAACATGCTATAAATATTTATTGAATGAATAAATGAATGAATGAATGAAGTTAACTTTAAATGTACTTTTGGAAAAGGAACCTGAAAAGAAAAATTCTGAGAAAGGGGAGTTGTTTCACATATGACATTTGAAACCAACCAAAATGTAATTTGTTTATAAAATAAATAGACTAATTCTTGCACTTCAAAAATAGCATTTTAGTAAATAATTACTCAAACCACATGTATTTGAAAAAATTTTTCTGAGGCTGAAGTATTTAGGTGATTCTTTCCTTTGGGGGTTTAGAGGTATTTGTGTTGGACATCTGATACCAAGGGCTGCCATTTTCTTTCCCCTGAATTGTCATCATTGAAAAAGAGCTATATTTTATATTGAAAATATAATGTATGCACAGTATGCATTTTGAACTATTAGTTGTGGTAAAATGTAAAATATATTCTTGCTTCTTTCCTATCAAAGACATGTGTATCAAGTAATGAATACAGTATTAGAAAATGAATCAAATAAAAATGATTGTTATCAATGTGATACTTATGTATTTCTTTTTTTTATATTTTAATTTTTTAATTTTAACTTTTTATTGTTGGTTGTTCAAAACATTACAAATTTCTTGACATATCATATTCCACACTTTGATTCAAGTGGGTTATGAACTCCCACCTTCACCCCATACACAGATTGCAGAATCACATCGGTTACACATCCATTGATTTACATATTGCCATACTAGTGTCTGTTGTGCTCCACTGCCTTTCCCATCCTCCACCATCCCCCCTCCCCACCTCTCCCCTCCCCTCCCCTCCTCTCTCTCTACCCCCTCCACTGTATAACCCTGAGGGTCTCCTTCCATTTCCATGCAATTTCCCTTCTCTCTCCCTTTCCCTCCCACCTCTCATCCCTGTTTAATGTTAATCTTCTTCTCATGCTCTTCGTCCCTACTCTGTTCTTAGTTACTCTCCTTATATCAAAGAAGACATTTGGCATTTGTTTTTTAGGGATTGGCTAGCTTCACTTAGCATAATCTGCTCTAATGCCATCCATTTCCCTGCAAATTCTATGATTTTGTCATTTTTTAATGCAGAGTAATACTCCATTGTGTATAAATGCCACATTTTTTTTATCCATTCGTCTATTGAAGGGCATCTAGGTTGGTTCCACAGTCTTGCTATTGTGAATTGTGCTGCTATGAACATCGATGTAGCAGTGTCCCTGTAGCATGCTCTTTTTAGGTCTTTAGGGAATAGACCAAGAAGGGGAATAGCTGGGTCAAATGGTGGCTCCATTCCCAGCTTTCCAAGAAATCTCCATACTGCTTTCCAAATTGGCTGCACCAATTTGCAGTCCCACCAGCAATGTACAAGTGTACCCTTTTCCCCACATCCTCGCCAGCACTTGTTGTTGTTTGACTTCATAATGGCTGCCAATCTTACTGGAGTGAGATGGTATCTTAGGGTGGTTTTGATTTGCATTTCTCTGACAGCTAGAGATGGTGAGCATTTTTTCATGTACTTGTTGATTGACTGTATGTCCTCCTCTGAGAAGTGTCTGTTCAGGTCCTTGGCCCATTTGTTGATTGGGTTGTTTGTTCTCTTATTGTCTAATTTTTTGAGTTCTTTGTATACTCTGGATATTAGGGCTCTATCTGAAGTGTGAGGAGTAAAGATTTGTTCCCAGGGTGTAGGCTCCCTATTTACCTCTCTTATTGTTTCTTTTGCTGAGAAAAAACTTTTTAGTTTGAGTAAGTCCCATTTGTTGATTCTAGTTATTAACTTTTGTGCTATGGGTGTCCTATTGAGGAATTTGGAGCCCGACCCCACAGTATGTAGATCGTAGCCAACTTTTTCTTCTATCAGACGGCGTGTCTCTGATTTGATATCAAGCTCCTTGATCCATTTTGAATTCACTTTTGTGCATGGCGAGAGAAAGGGATTCAGTTTCATTTTGTTGCATATGGATTTCCAGTTTTCCCAGCACCATTTGTTGAAGATGCTATCCTTCCTCCATTGCATGCTTTTAGCCCCTTTATCAAATATAAGATAGTTGTAGTTTTGTGGATTGGTTTCTGTGTCCTCTATTCTGTACCATTGGTCCACCCGCCTGTTTTGGTACCAGTACCATGCTGTTTTTGTTACTATTGCTCTGTAGTATAGTTTGAAGTCTGGTATCGCTATACCGCCTGATTCACACTTCCTGCTTAGCATTGTTTTTGCTATTCTGGGTCTTTTATTTTTCCATATGAATTTCATGATTGCTTTCTCTATTTCTACAAGAAATGCCGTTGGGATTTTGATTGGCATTGCATTAAACCTATAGAGAACTTTTGGTAATATCGCCATTTTGATGATGTTAGTTCTGCCTATCCATGAACAGGGTATATTTTTCCATCTTCTAAGATCTTCTTCTATTTCTCTCTTTAGGGTTCTGTAGTTTTCATTGTATAAGTCTTTCACCTCTTTTGTTAGGTTGATTCCCAAGTATTTTATTTTTTTTGAAGATATTGTGAATGGAGTGGTTGTCCTCATTTCCATTTCAGAGGATTTGTCGCTGATATACAGGAATGCCTTTGATTTATGCGTGTTGATTTTATATCCTGCCACTTTGCTGAATTCATTTATTAGCTCTAATAGTTTCTTTGTAGAGCCTTTTGGGTCTGCTAGGTATAGAATCATATCATCTGCAAATAGTGATAATTTAAGTTCTTCTTTTCCTATTTTGATGCCTTTAATTTCTTTCGTCTGTCTAATTGCTCTGGCCAGTGTTTCGAGAACTATGTTGAACAGAAGTGGAGAGAGAGGGCATCCCTGTCTTGTTCCAGATTTTAGAGGGAATGCCTTCAGTTTTTCTCCATTCAGAATGATGCTAGCCTGAGGCTTAGCATAGATTGCTTTTACAATATTGAGGTATGTTCCTGTTATCCCTAGTTTTTCTAGAGTTTTGAACATAAAGGGATGCTGTACTTTGTCGAATGCTTTTTCCGCATCTATCGAGATGATCATATGGTTCTTATTTTTAAGTCTATTGATGTGGTGAATAACATTTATTGATTTCCGTATATTGAACCAGCCTTGCATCCCAGGGATGAATCCTACTTGATCATGGTGCACAATTTTTTTGATATGTTTTTGTATCCGATTCGCCAGAATTTTATTGAGGATTTTTGCATCTAGGTTCATTAGAGATATTGGTCTGTAGTTTTCTTTCTTTGAAGTGTCTTTGTCTGGTTTAGGTATCAGGGTGATGTTGGCCTCATAGAATGAATTTGGAAGTTCTCCCTCCTTTTCTATTTCCTGAAGTAGCTTGAAAAGTATTGGTATTAGTTCTTCTTTAAAGGTTTTGTAAAATTCTGCTGTATACCCATCCGGTCCTGGGCTTTTCTTAGTTGGTAGTCTTTTGATGGTTTCTTCTATTTCCTCAATTGATATTGGTCTGTTTAGGTTGTCTATATCCTCCTGACTCAATCTGGGCAGATC
Organism: Marmota marmota marmota; assembly: GCF_001458135.2. Lineage (NCBI taxonomy): Eukaryota > Metazoa > Chordata > Mammalia > Rodentia > Sciuridae > Marmota > Marmota marmota. Next base: position 6,547,779 of record NW_025999862.1, read on the forward strand.
ATATGACTTAAGAAATTTATCTATGCCTTCACTATCTTCTAATTTATTGGAGTATAAGGATTCAAAATAGTTTTTGATTATCTTCTGTATTTCTGAAGTGTCTGTTGTGATATTGCCTTTTTCATCCCGTATGCTAGTAATTTGAGTTCTCTCTCTTCTTCTCTTCGCTAGCATGGCTAAGGGTCTGTCGATTTTGTTTATTTTTTCAAAGAACCAACTTTTAGTTTTGTCAATTTTTTCAATTGTTTCTTTTGTTTCGATTTCATTAATTTCAGCTCTGATTTTAATTATTTCTTGCCTTCTACTTCTTTTGCTGTTGTTTTGCTCTTCTTTTTCTAGGATTTTGAGATGAAGTATGAGATCATTTATTTGTTGGTTTTTTCTTTTTTTAAGGAATGAACTCCAAGCAATGAATTTTCCTCTTAGAACTGCTTTCAATGTGTCCCATAGATTCCGATATGTTGTGTCTGTGTTTTCATTTATCTCTAAGAATTTTTTAATTTCCTCCTTGATGTCTTCTATAACCCATTGATCATTCAGTAACCTATTGTTCATTCTCCAAGTGATGTATGCTTTTTCCTTCCTTCTTTTATCGTTGATTTTCAGTTTCATTCCATTATGATCAGATAAGATGCATGGTATTATCTCTACTCCTTTATATTGTCTAAGAGTTGCCCTGTGACATAATATATGATCTATTTTTGAGAAGGATCCATGTGCTGCTGAGAAAAAAGTGTAACTGCTTGATGTTGGGTGGTATACTCTATATATGTCAATTAGGTCTAGGTTATTAATAGTGTTATTGAGTTCTATAGTTTCCTTATTCAACTTTTGTTTGGAAGATCTGTCCAGTGGCGAGAGAGGTGTGTTGAAGTCTCCCATGATTATGGTATGGTGGTCTATTAGACTCTTGAACTTGAGAAGAGTTTGTTTGACGAACATAGCTGCACCATTGTTTGGGGCATAAATATTTATGATTGTTATGTCTTGTTGGTGTATGGTTCCCTTAAGCAGTATGTAGTGTCCCTCTTTATCCCTTTTGATTAACTTTGGCTTGAAATCTATTTTATTTGATATGAGTATGGACACTCCTGCTTGTTTCCGAAGTCCATATGAGTGATATGATTTTTCCCAACCTTTCACCTTCAGCCTATGTATGTCTTTTCCTATCAAATGCGTCTCCTGTAGGCAGCATATTGTTGGGTCTTGTTTTGTGATCCATTCTACTAGCCTGTGTCTCTTAATTGGTGAGTTTAAGCCATTAACATTTAGGGTTATTATTGAGATATGGGTTGTTCTTCCAGCCATATTTGTTTATTTCTGTTACTAAACATGGTTTGTTTTCCTCTTTGATTATTTCCCCCCCCTTTACTGTCCTACCTCCCACTGTTGGTTTTCATTGTTATTTTCCATTTCCTCTTCCTGTAATGTTTTGCCGAGGATGTTTTGAAGAGATGGTTTTCTAGCTGCAAATTCTTTTAACTTTTGTTTATCGTGGAAGGTTTTAATTTCATCTTCCATCCTGAAGCTTAATTTCGCTGGATACACAATTCTTGGTTGGAACCCATTTTCTTTCAGTGTTTGAAATATGTTATTCCAGGATCTTCTAGCTTTCAGAGTCTGTGTTGAAAGATCAGCTGTTATCCTGATTGGCTTACCCCTAAATGTAATCTGCTTCCTTTCTCTTGTAGCTTTTAAAATTCTCTCCTTATTCTGTATGTTGGGCATCTTCATTATAATGTGTCTAGGTGTGGATCTCTTATGATTTTGCACATTCGGCGTCCTGTAGGCTTCTAGGATTTGGGATTCTGTCTCATTCTTCAAGTCTGGGAAGTTTTCTCGTATTATTTCATTGAATAGACTGCTCATTCCTTTGGTTTGGAGCTCTGTACCTTCCTGTATCCCAATGACTCTTAAGTTTGGTCTCTTAATGTTATCCCATATTTCTTGGATGTTCTGCTCATGGTTTCTTAACAGTCTTGCTGAGCTGTCTATGTTCTTTTCCAGTTGAAATACTTTGTCTTCATTGTCTGATGTTCTATCTTCTAAGTGTTCTACTCTGCTGGTAGTATTCTCCATTGAGTTTTTAAGTTGGTTTATTGCTTCCTGCATTTCTAGGATTTCTGTTTGTTTGTTTTTTATAACCTCTATCTCCCTGTATAGTTGATCCTTTGCTTCCTGGATTTGTTTGCGTAATTCATTGTCGAAGTGATCTTTCATTGTCTGATTTTGCTGTTTAATGTCTTCCTTGATACTCCAGATCATCTGAAGCATGTATATCCTGAATTCTTTATCTGACATTCCATCTGCTGCAGCTGTTACCTCTTCTAAAGTTGCGTTGACCTGCATTGCTTGTGGTCCTTTCTTTCCTTGTCTTTTCATACTGCTTGCGTATCTTTCCTGCAGGTGCGGGCGGCGGCTCTGCTCTCTCCTTATTCCAATTGGGGTGTCGTGGCTACCACGCCGGCAGGTCACTGGGCCTGTTCTGGGAGCTGGCGGCGGCTCTGTTCTGCCCCTACTCCAATTGGGGTGACGAGTGTACCACGCCGGCAGGCCACCGGGCCTGATCCGCCGGTCGGTTGCAGGTTTGCCTACCCTGCAGGCGCGGGCGGCGGCTCTACTCTGCCCCTACTCCAAATGGGGTGACGTGTCTGTCGTACCGGCAGGCCACTGGGCCTGTCCCGCTGGTCGGTCGCAGATCTGCCCACCTTTCGGGCACGGGTGGAGGCTCTGCTCTGCCCCTACTCCAATTGGGGTGTCGTGACTACCCCGCCTGCAGGACGCTGGGCCTGTTCCTGGCACGGGCGGCGACTCTGCTCTGCCACTACTCCAATTAGGGTGGTGTTTGTACCACGCCGGCAGGCTCCTGGGCCTGATCCGCCGGTCTGTTGTAGGTCTGCCTACCTTGGAGGCGCGGGCGGCGGATCTGCCCTGCCCCTCCTACCACGCCTGCGGACCCCTGGGCCTGATCTGCAGTTTGATCACTGGTCTGCTCACCCTGCGGGCACGGGTGGCGGTTCCGCTCCGCCCCCACTCCAATTGGGGTCACGTGACCACCACACCGGCAGGGCCTGATCCGGGCGTGGGAGAAGGATCTGCTCTGCCCCTACTCCAGTTGGGGTGACATGTGTACCACACTGGCAGGCCACTGGGCCTGACCCGCCCGGCTGTCACAGGTCTGTTTACCTTGCAAGCGCGAACGGCGGCTCTGCCCTGCCCCTCCTACCACGCCCATGTACCACTGGGTCGCGGGTCTGCCCACCTTGCGGGTGCGAGTGGCGGCTCCGCTCCGCCCCCTCTCCAATTGGGGTCACGCGGTCACCACGCTGGCGAGCCGCTGGGCCTGCTCCGGGCGCTGGCGGCGGCCCGGCTTCTCCCCTCTGGCTCAACGACAAATTGAGGAGACTCGGGTGACTGTGCCTCACCCCCCCTACCAGGAGACCAACTGCTTATGTCACCGCTGGTATTGATGAAGTTCTCTCCTCCGCCGCTTTCTGCTGACATCAGATCTCTGCCATGTTGGTATCCTATGCGAATGGCAGCATTTCGTTCCCCTTGCCGGGCAACCAAAGCAACGGGTGAGTCCTGACCGGCCCTCAGCAGGACCCGGACCGAGAAGCAGTTTCCGCGGGCTCCTAGCCCTGGGCCAGGGCGGTTCCGGGAGCCGGAACTCGGCCACCCTGCGCTCGGTGCTCGCTCCGATAAGAGCAGGTTCTAAGAAGCACCCAGGCACTGAGCCCCAGCAATCTGTCTGCAAGCCGCAGGCGAATGGCAGCCTGAAATTACCTGTTCTATGGCTGAATGAGCTGTGGTCAGTCGAAAACAAGGATGGTGACGTCAGCTTTCCAACATGGTGGCCGCTGGCCTCCTCTGTGGTCTGACCGGTGTGGAGAACCGAGATGGACCGCTTCCTTCCCCCGTCTCGAACCCAGAATTCAGCCCTGACTACGGTTCTTGCACTGCTGGCAGAAACTGCAGTGCTGTATTCCTGTGTCGCTATCTCCTCGTTTCCCAGCGTGCGCTGCAGACTCTAGCCGCGGGGCGATTTGCTGAATAAGCAGTGTTACCCTCCGTGCGACAAACCTCTCGCGTTTGAGTCCCCGTAGCCGATCCTCGTGCGATGGAAATCCTTCCTCCAGGTTCCGGAGCACCCCACTATTGCTGGAAATTCCTAACAAGATAGCCTTTAGCCGTCCTGACTTGTCATACTCCCACACAGTGAAGCAGCACACGGGGGCAATGCACTCCCCTCGCCGCCATCTTCCTCCTTATGTATTTCTTATACATAGACTTTAGAGGTTGTAGCACTATATGTATCTAAGGCTTGGTTAAAATCCTGTGTAAGTATGAATGCACATAGCGCATAGGGTTTCCTTCAGTGTAGAGTCATCAGTTCCTTAATACTCAAATACTTATAGGAAAATAGGACCTTTTTTTGTTTTAAAAAAAAAAAAAAGTCATTCGCCAGACAAGCCTCCTGATTCTGAGATAATTGTAAAGAAAATAAGTTTTCTGGAGTTAGAAGCCTAAATTTGAATCTGGATTGTCCTGCTTACTATTGACACTGAACAAGTTGTTGAACTTTCTGTGTCTCAGTTGTTTATTTTAAAGTGTACCTATTCAAATTATAGGATATTCTCATCATAGTGTCATTGTGAGAGTTGGTATTGATAAAGAGCAGCACATCATTAAGTGATCAAAGAATACCCATTTTCATCAGTACCATCATACTCTTGGTTGAATGGATACACATTTATGGCATCTGTTCTTTTTGCAGGTTGGCAACATTCACTTTCCTAATTAGTCCCCTACAAGCTTTCCAGAGCAATTTCTGGAGAGAGCCAGTCTGATTGGCCCAGCTAAATAAATTACCTATAATTGTATTATGGTTTGGATATGAGATGTCCCGAAAAAGTTCATGTGTGAGACAATAAAAGAGGGTTCAGAAGGGAAATGATTGGGTTGTGAGAGAATTAACCCAATCAGTGAATTATCCCCCCAATGGGATTAATTGGCAGCTGGAGGCAGGTGGGGTGTGGCTGGAGGAAGTGGGTCATTGGGAGTGTGGCTTTGGGATATATATTTGTATTTGACAAGTGGAAATCTTTCTCTCTCTCTCTGCTTTCTGATCATTGTGTGAGCCACTTCCCTCCACCACACTCTTCCCCTGTGGTGTTCTGCCTCACCTGGAGCCCCCAGGAATGGTGCTGGACTTCTATGGATTGAGATCTCTGAAACTGTGGAGCCCTCAAACAAATGTTTTCTCACCTAAAATTGTTCGGGTCGAGTCTTTTAGTTGCAGCAGTGAAAAAGTTGACTACAACATGTAAAGTCCTTTATGTGGGATCCTTTCATGGGTTTCTATTTAATTTATAATTGGGTAACCTTTGAGTCATGTGACAAGACTCCTACAATTTCAAGTGGTGGCTGAGAACAAAGGCTGCTCTTTGTTGTTAAGGCTGTTGTTATATCTGTTGCCCATGGTTTTCTTGCAATTGTACAGCCGTGAGTGTAGCATCAGATTAGTGCAGTTCTATGAAATGATGAAGTTAGATCCTGTTGTTACTAAGATTTCATAAACTTATCTAAAATAATGTTATAGAGAACAGAAGCTTCATTTCCATATACAATTTCTGAAAAGAAGCAGAAACTCTGTCCTGTTTGATCTTATTTTTACAAGAAGCACCCAAAGTGCCTGTCCTTAAAGTCACCATCTCTCACAGGGTTGAGGAAGAGAATGAATCTAGACTCTTTTTATTAGAGACCGAAAGATTTTAGTACTATATTTATTTCTCTCATATTTTGTTTCCTCTTATTTTTTGGGGGGGGTGCAGGGTATTTACCAGGGATTGAACTGAGGGGCACTCGACCACAGAGCCACATTTCTAGCCCTATTTGCATTTTGTTAGAAGCAGGGTCTCACTGAGTTTCTTAGCACCTCTATAAAATTGCTGAGGCTGGCTTTGAACTCATGATCCTCTTGCCTCACCCTCCTGAGCCTCTGGGATTATAGGCATGTGCCACAGCGCCCAGCCAGTTTCCTTATATTTGAATTCGGATAGTACCAATATTGCTGAATTAGAGTATATATAAAGGGTCTAGTAGAGTGACAGAAATATAGTTAAGTTCCTAACACATGATTAGTTCTATTAAAATCTAAATCTAGGTGTTTTTTTTTTATTAGAATGTGGTAATCATAATTGGACTCATGCAAAGCACAGTGAGCTCTCTTAAGATCAAGGTGAACCAATGTGGGTTAAAAACCAACAACCATTCATACTTTAGTTTGCAGGGAAGAAATGGAGAAACAAGCATAGAAATAAGAGGAGAGAGAAAAAGAGATGACAAAAGGAAGAAGAAAGGGAGGACTGAAGAGAAAGGGAGAGATTGAGGTTGGTACAGGGAGAACTTTCTCTTACCAAGAGTGGTAGTGTGCAATGAACTGAAGACTATGCCTGACACAATCTTCAGCCCCTAAATTCCAATAAAGAGGAAAGGACCCTATATATGGTAGATTAGAGTAAACATTTATTACTATGGTCTTGAAATGATAAAGGGTTTTCTGTCTTTCATGATAACAAGTTCTGTCTTTTATGATAACAAAGACAAAGGGAAAATGCAGGTAAACTTAATGTCTGAGAACATCAAGAAAAAAAAACCCCACAAACTATATTTGAAAAATTATTTGAAAATAGATGGCAATTTGGGAAGATAATCACAAATAATATAAGAAGGTGTTTCTGTGGAAATAGATTTTTAATAGTTTTTTTTTTTTTTAGATATAGATGGACGCAATGCCTTTATTTATTTTTATGTGGTCTTGGGGATCAAATCCATTGCGTCATACATGCAAGGCAAGTGCTCTGCCAGTGAGCCACAATCCCACCCCTAGAAATAGAATTTTACAAATTAATAAGAAGAAATTACTTCCCCAACCCCACTCCCTACAGTCAGCCAAAAAAAAAAAAAAAACTGGGCATGAATCTGGACAAGACCTTCACGGAAGGCATACACATTTACAATAAGCAAATAGTCGTTCCATCTCTTGGGAGTTACAAATGCAAAGAAAACAACAGTGAAATGCTATCCATAAAAAGTAAAATAAATTGCTAACATTCATATCAGGAAGGTTATATAGAAAATTGACTCTCATATAGAGTTTGGGGAAATATGAATTAGTATAAGCCTTTTAGAAGGAAAAATGCACAATAAGCATTTAAAAGCTTTATCAAAATACATTTTCTTGCTCTAGGGTTGTAGTTCAGCAGTTGAGCGCTTGCTTTGCATGCATGAGGCACTGGGTTCAATCCTTAGCACCATATAAAATAAATAAATAAATAAACAAACAAATAAACAGACAAATAAATAAATAAAACAAAGATATTGTGTCCATCTACAACTAAAAAAAAATTTAAATATACTTTGTATACAACCAGAGATATGAAAAATTGTTCTCAATATGTGTAATATGAATTGTAATGCATTCTTCTGTCATATATAAATCAATTATTAATAAAAAAAAATTAAAAAAATAAGCTTGGAAAAATAAATAAATGAATGATTTTTTTTCCTTTGTCTTCTCAAATTTTTACCCCAGATATGTTAGAGAACTGCAAACAAGATATTCATTATAGCCTACTCAGTATGTGTATGTGTATATACACATATATGCATATACATACTCATATATGTGTATTACACATGTGTGTATGTATGTATATGTATATATGCACATGTACCTATGTACTGTGTATTCATATACACAGAGATTTACATTTATACCTATTTACATACATATATACACATAAATGAAAAATACCTGATGGCCACTGATGATATGTAAATAAATGAGACCAGAACTATAAGGTGAAATGAAGGTGATTTGAATTTGCAGTGATATTTTAAAATATAGTAAGGTGTTGAAAAGGAGAACACAAAATATAGTATTATCCCATAATTGTAATCATATTTATAGAACTATTTGTATGTGTTTATGTAGCATGCAAAAATAATCACTGAAATATTGCTTTCAAAATCTTTGATGTATAAAACACAATTTTCTAAATATTCAAGTACTAGAAAGTACTGAGAGAAAAGAAGTTCAGTTACAGTTCATGTAGTTATAGTTTATGCATGCTTTTATAAGCTGATGTTTTAAATAAACTTAAGGAAAAAATAACTGTCTATAATTTTGCTGACTGGAGAAAACAATTATTGTTCCTTCAATTTTCTTAGTCTTTAAAAAATTATATTTTAGGAAGTATATATACTATTTCTGAACATGTAATGAGGCGTAGGTTATTGACCCTGCTATATGAAGAAATTTGTTTTCTATCGTTCTGTAGATGTTATTAAATCCTGACATAAACTGGCTAAACATCCCCTTACTTTCCAATAATTAATAGCACCACCTCTTGAACATCTTGAAGTTCAAATACAAACTGATAATCTAGTTGCACTGACATCAAAGCAATGGAACTGCAGAATAGATTTTAGTGACCACTGTTTCACTTGGCTCCTTTGTGATAGAGGAGCACTTCACCACTGCAATCCCACTTCTCAACTCTTCAACTCTTCACATTTGGGGCCAGATAACTCTTTGTTGTGGAGGTTGTCCCATGTTTGCATGCTATTTAGCAGCATCTTTGACTATAGTAGATACCAGTAGCATATACCTCCTAACCCAGTTGTGACAAACAAAGAAATCCCTAAAGACTGCTAAGTAAGAAAGAGGTTGTGTTTTGTGGAGAGGAAAGAGGTAAAACCGAGCACAGTACGTACTGCTCTTTTTTAAGGAAGTTTATCTTCTCTAATTGGGTCTTTGCTAATTATTTTGATGTTGAAATATTACTTTTAATATAATGGTAGTGATAGTGGATGGTAAATGTTTTGTAGTGAAGTTTCAGCTTCCTTTTGTTTTTGTTTTGAATATGTGTGTTTTATGCCTGTACTTGAGAAAACAGAATAATTTGCAAACATATGTTTATTCTACATTTTAAAAAAAAATTCACAAGCCTGTGAAATTATATGCCTAAGAACCTTTGGCAAAAGTCATTCTATCTCATCTTTCACTTTGAAAATGTTTCTAATTACTACAGATTTTGTTTGTGAGTTATTTGCATTGAGGCTACAGTCATAATGGTATATATCTTTCTGAAATTCCTCCAAGTATCCTGGAGTTTTACCTTTGTAAGCATACCATTTGAGAACTTACTTTTATTTTCCGTTTGTACTCATGTGATTCACAACTTCATCTGTATCCTGTCTTTGTATTAAGTCAGGCTCTGTGTCAGATGCTGCCTCTTGAGCAGAGAGTCTCATTTTCAGTTCACAAATGGAATTTTACTTGAAAAGCTCTTGTCTGTTGCTAAGCGTCTTTCTAATCCAGATGTCTGCCTCACTAAATTCACATTCAAAAGACAAGAAGAATTATGTTTTGTTTATTTAATTTTGGTGTGTGTTCTTACCATATGGATTGAGCTTATACAATATTTCGTGTATTGTTAGTGTTGCTGATATAGGAGAGGGGTTACTGTTAACCCTGTATTTTCATTGTTTCTGTAGCAAAGAGGTATCTCACATGTTTTTATCTTAAGCAGTAACTGTGCCAGATTTTAAATGCAGTTGTCCATAGGACTGGGAGATTAGTTGCATGACTCTGAATAGCAAAGTTTGTGGATGTTCAAGTCTCTTACCTAAAATGGCATTGTAGCTGGATGCAGTAGTGCACACCTGTAATCCCAGCAGTTAGAAAGGCTGAGGCAGGAGGATTGCAAGTTCAAAGCTAGCCCTCAGCAACTTAGTGAGGCCCTAAGTGACTCAGCGAGACCCTATCTCTAAAAAAATATAGAAAGGGCTGGGGATGTTTTTCAGTGGTTGAGGGCCCCTGGGTTCAATCCCTTATACCTAAATAAATAAATTAATTAATTAATAAAAGCATTGTATTTCCATATCATGTACATAAATCCTTCTATATGCTTTAAATTATCTCTAGATTACTTAAAATATCTAATACAATTTAAATGCCACACAAATTGTCGCTGTACCATATTGTTTAGGAAATAATAACATGAAAAAAGAGCCTGTGCATATTTAGTACAGATGTGATTTTATTTGATTAATACAATTGATCTATGGTTGCTTGAATCTACTAATGAGTAACCCACACATATGGAAGGTAAATTAAACCCATGTTAAGTAATTTTTATGGAACTAAATAAAAAAGGAATTAAGGAGCAAGGCACAGTGTCACATGCATATAATCCCAACAAGTCAGGAGGCTTAGGCTGGCAGATCTCAAGTTAAAGACTAGTCTCAGCAACTTAGCAAGACCCTTTCTCTAAATAAATAGGCCTGGGGATGTAACTCAGTGGTAAATTACCTCTGGGTTCAATCCGTTCTATCCCCCGTATCCCTGTGTGTGTGTGTGTGTGTGTGTGTGTGTGTTTGTGTGCACATATAATTACTTGCATTGCATAGAGAATAAATATCTTTTAAATGAGATGTAATACATAAAGAAGTAAATTTCAGTATATATCAAATCTTGTGCTCTTTCTTTGAATATTACAATCAGTGTATAAGCATACATATAATACACTAGTGTTTTTAATACTTAAGTTTCTATTTTTTGTGAACTTTTATTTCTCAGAACAGAATATAACCCTTATGACTCTCTAGAGACACTCCCTCATAGTGTCTTTCATTTTGTTTTTTTGATTGCTAAAGAAAAAAATCACAAAAGAAAGTATAAAACTATAATGTTATGCTATAAATAAGGAAAATATTCTAAATATATTATACTGGTAACTCATTGCAGAGACAAACTGTAATCTTTTCTATGTGCATTTGAACTGTATTTTGAGACTTTCACCCTTAATAATTATATTTTTGTTAAATATATGAACCTACCTCTGGGAAAATAGATTATAACTCACTTGGAGAATTATTAAATTAATCTTTAACTTAAGAAAGTTTAGAGAAAATAGAAATGTTCAGTGTATCTATAAATGAAACTAATTCAGATGAGGCCTTTTTTAAAAGAATATTCTTTTTCCTTAATTCCAAAAATCCTATTGAGGAAAATACTTATTTAGAAAAATCAACATAGGTACCACCCGTACTGCCAATTATATTGATTTACTTAATATGCATGTCTGCATTTTTTAGGTTATCTGGAATTTGGGAAGTCATATTCAGTTTTTTTAGTATTTTATCTTTTAAATTTTTTTTTTAATTGTTCTTTTTAGTTATACATGACAGCAGAGTTGACTTATTTATATAAACATGGATTACATCTTATTCTAATTAGGATCCCAGTCTTGTGGTTGAACTAGAGATTCACTGTGGTATATTTATATAGGTACATAGGAAAGTTATGTCAGCATCATTCTACTGTTTTTCCCATTCCTTTCCTCGCTCCCTTCCCTTCATTCCCCTTTGTCCAATCTACTGAACTTGTATTCTTCCCCTCCCTGCTCCTTGTTGTGTATTAGTATCCATATATCAGAGGGAAAATCTGACTTTTTTTTTTTGTGTGTGATTGGCTTATGTCACTTAACATAATAGTCTTTGGATCCATCCATTTTCTGGCAAATTTCAAAAGTCATTCTTTTTTATAGCTGAATAATATTCCATTGTGTTAGGTAAGTTTCAAGGTATTGCAATTATGCGAGCATTTAAATTTAATATAATTGGGACAGAAAACCCATTATTGTGGGAATATTCTAGTATTGTACAGCATTTCATATACTTTTACATAGTTTTCTGACAGGCTTTCCAAACCTTGAAAACTACATTTTGTACGTTTATTTGTTCTCTTGTGAAGACTCAGTAGCATTGTTAATGTCAATGGTTTGAAGAAGTGGGTACTCAGGAAGCAATAAAAAATTCCTATTCTCTGTTGGATTGGTTACCTAATGTGCTAGTCAGCTGTTTTATCACTGTGATCAAATCAACCTACAAAAACAATTTGAGGAGGAGAAAAAGTTTGTTTGGGGCTCACAGTTTCAGAGTTCCCAGTCTATAGACAGCTACTTAATGCCTCTGGTTCCAAGATGAGGCAGCACATTATGCGGGAAGGGTCCAGCAGAGTAAACCTACTTAGCTTTAGCTTATGGTGGGGTCAGGAGGCAGAGAGAGGAAGGGTAAGAGACCCACGGGAAGATAAAACTTCCCAGGGAACAACTCTAATGACCCACCTCCTCCAGCTATGCTCCTACAGGTACCCCACATTTAGTCCATTCAAACTAGGATTGATTGATTAGGGTATAGCTCTGACAATCCAGTCATTTCACCTCCTACACCTTCCTGGATTAATTTAGGAGCTTCTGGAGAGCATGACCTATCCAAATCATAACACCTACAGTTATGTTTGGGACACAATGCTGTTCATTTGAGGGCCTACATGGGTATTAAAATTGGTCCTGCTTTACAGTAACTGGCATAGTGTAACAAGGATGGAAAATAACCAGTGTGACACAACTGGTCAAATCTTTGATGACACTTGACCAAGAGTATATTAGTGTGTACCTGTTTTTTTTTTAATATATTAAATGTTTTTCTAATATTGCTACACATAGTCCAATCTTCTGTTAGCTAGAGACAGGTTTTTGGGAGAAATTTTACTTTCTTACACAAGAAAGCAATTTATTAGGTAGGAATTATTCAGAAGCCCTTTGATCCTCAAGTGAAACCAAGGAGGTGGTGGCAGTGATAATTAGGAAGAATGCTCAAAAGGGAGGTAATCCTCCAGCTACCTTACCCCTATGAAGTTCCCTTAGCAGGGACAATCTTGAATATTTTATTTCATTATAGTTTTAGAACATATTTGCACCTTCTAAGTCACAAGTTGCTGGTCATTTGATGATTAAATTCAAGTATTAAAATACCTCAGAATTTTCTTTAAGAAATCCTGTTGTTACCAAATTAGGTGGACTTGAACAGCTTCTCATTTTACAAGCAAACATTTTCATTTGCTTTGCTAGTTATCTATGATCTTAGGATGTTGATGGCTTTTTGTTTATTTATGGTTTTGCTCCTTTTTACTTCCTCACTAGAGATCTAGTAAGGAGAAAAAAGTATATTAATATATATATTTTTTTCTCCTTATTGTTTTTAACAGTTTAATACTTTCCTTTAGGGAAGAAACTCTTTTCAGAAAAATAAAACATATAGTTTCAAAAGACTCTGGTGGATGAATAGATATAAGATAATGTTTATGAAGTTTGCTTAGAAAATACAATAGCTCCCTCCATCACAAGCTAGCCAGGCTGGCGACCTGAGCTGTGTTCACAAGAGCTGGCTACATCAATAACTAAGAAAATGGCGAAGGAAGCACACAACACACAGAAATACCTTTTGCTTACAGGAATCAGGATGGTTCTTGACCTTAAGGGTCCATTGGAAAGAGAGTGAGCATGCCTATTTATTGAGGGAAAGACATTCCTGGAAGTTCAACCCAAAATGAGGCCAGGGATTAGGCTTCAGGGGCATGCAGCCAGTCTCACTGGGTGATGGCCACTCCCAGAGCTTCATTCCCCTGCAGTGCAGAGCAGAGGTGAGATCCACCTGCTTCCACTGGCAGGAAGCCAGTTCCATACCTCCACTGTTCAAGGCTAAGGGTATGTGTTCATCTCCTATGTGGCAGCTCCCAATACTCCTCCTTATCATACGTTTCATGAATTCTAGTAGATATTGGAAAGTACATCTAGTAGTGGGCCCTATGCTGTTTCCTGTATACAAATACCTATAATAAAGCTTAATTTATAAACTAGGTGTAATAAGAGATTACCATCTATCATTACTCTTCTGTTTTAAAGCCATTATTAAATAGAGGTTAAATAAGGCTGCAAACACCATGATACCACCGATCTGAACCAAAATGGCTACTAAGTGACCAACAGTAGTGGATACCCTGGACAAAAGGATGATTTATATTGTGGGCATTTTGGAGCTGGACAGTATGAAATTTCATCACACGATTCAGAATGGTATTCACACTAAAACTTATGAATTTTTTATTGTTTATTTCTGATAATTTTCACATGGTAATTTCAGGTTGAAACTAACCATGGTTAACTGAAACTGCAGAAGTGAAATTGCAGATAAAGCAGGACTCGCAGAACACACAGGGAAAAGAGGGAAGGATAGAAGGGGCCACATAAAAAGATGGGAAGTTGGAGACTTTCAAAATGGAGCTGCCAAAATATAAATTATTCTGTATTTATGGAAGTACATTTGAATGTTAGGATATATTTTACATTGTTTAAATTTTGAAATAATTTTAGAATTACTAAAAGTAGAAAAAATATCAGAGTTTTTTTCACATGCTTTTCACCCAGTTTTCCCTGATTTTAACCTGAATTACCAGTATCTATATAACAAAACTAAGAAATGAACATTGGCACTATACTTCTAACTAAACTACAGACTTTTTGTTATATAGATGTCATCAGTTTTCAACTAATCTTCTTATTCTGTTTTAGGATTCAGTTCAGAATCCAACAAAATTTTATTTAGTAGTCACATCTAGATTCCTCTAGACTTTATCAGTTCCTCCGTATTCCTTTTCATGACTTTGATACTTTTGAACAGCATAGATTGACTAGCTTATCAAATATCCCTGAATTTGGTTTGGTTTATCATGATTTAAAATTTGTGGATTTTTGGAAAAAATAACACAGAACTACTATGTCATCCTCAGTCCATCAAAACAGGGTGTTCATGATGTTCTTAGGTCTCATTTCTGACAATGTTGTCTTTGTCATTTGGTGAAGGTTTTGGTTGTCTAACAAAACTTTACATAAGATTCTCCCTGACTCTAGACCTCTCTCTTCCTTTTGCTCAGAGCATTTACTTTAGAGAAATTACAATTGAGAGATTTTTCTCTGTGCCTTGGAGATGTAAATTTTTCCAACTTTTAGCCAATTTCACAAGGAGTATCTTTCTTAAGGAGTCATCCCTTTGAAACATAATTATCAAGAAAGATAGGGCCACCTTAAAAAAGAAAAGAAAAGAAAAATTTGGCTTTTATTTCCAATCTTGTGGAAAATCTGGAGCCTAAATTTAAAAAATAAAAACAAAAAACACCTATTAGTAAACACATTAATAGTCTAATCACATGAACCAAACTTCTACTAATGTCCTCAGATACTTTCTTTTCCACTAGCTCACCTCAGTACTTAAAAACTCTCTGAACTTTTGTTTCAACAGAGTTGAGTTCAATATCATTCCCTATGTCAATAGTCTTAACCTTGTATGGCTAACTTGTTTAGTGTGACTATTCTTTGACACCTCTAATCAATTTTAAGGAATAAGCCATGATGGTAGATCTTTCGTATTTTATTAAGTGTGGAAGCCATGCTACCTTCTACCCCATTTTGTACATCCTTAGGTAAAATCAGAGATATAGCAAGTTTAAGTCATTTCTATTCCACTTTGTAAAATCCCTGTTACCTTTAAATATTTTCATATATTTCCATATTCATAAATCACATACATGGATGATTTTTTAAGAATTTTAGAATGTTGGATCACTATAACAGAGTGTGAAGGGACATCACAGAAGATTAGCTTCAAATAAAAGCAATACATCAGTAAGGTCAAAAATTCAGAGAAGAAAGATGGCTTGTGAGAGCATAAAACCTCTGAAATGTATAAATTTCTTGAGTTAATCTGAAATTCTCAAAGAATGTAAGATAAGGAGTTTGAGTCATATTTATTTAAATTTCAAAATATCGGAAATTCAGCTAACTTTGGGTCTCAGATCACAAGTAAACAGAAACATGGGAAAATACCCAATAAAGGAATTGCAGAGAAATATTTGTTGAATTTCCAAATTGATATAAAATTTTTTCTTTTACCTGTTTTGAAATCTAAAATAATGATAAATAGGTCATATATTATGCAAAAAATGTTTATTTTTCTTTGAGCATTAAGTAATATATATTAATAAGAATATAAGAGTATATATTTTGCACAATCCTTGTATGTAAATATTAAACCTTCTTTTAAGTAAAGGGGGCTATGATCAGCATGCATTTATATGGATCATTAATCATGGTGCTATAATCAATCTTAAAAACATATACATATATACCCATAATTTATTGACAAATGCTATGAGTATTTAAAATTTTATATCTATATTTCTCAAGTCATTGTTTTATCTAAAGTTGTGTTAGAAAGAATGAAATTAAGATTCCTATGAACTATGGGAAGAGCAATCTGTTAACTATATTTATATCCAGAAATACAATGAATGCATGTATATGTTCTATAAGATTATATTGATTGTAAACTATGAGAAAAAAAATATGGAAACATTAGAAAATACTTTCTCAATTTATACCTATTGTAGAGGTGCATTATTTATATTTTTTAAGATACATTTTTAAAAATGTCTTCTGGAAAGAGTTTTAAAGGTGTATTCCACGTATCTTTACCTACCAGCTCCAAACAAAGTTCTAAATATAATTTGATCTCTTTAACACAGGGATATTTTAAACTCCCAGGGAACAAGATTGGTGCTATATAACTACTGTGAAGTAGGCACTAGTAAATGTTGGGTAGTGATGCTGCAGATGACTCATCATTATTATGACCAAACATAACAGTACTATGCTGTAATACAATGTTAGAATGAAGATGTCCTGAAACAAGCAGGAAAGATTATTTATAAGCAAACAAGTCTCCATTTTATGAGAGGTCTACCTCCTCTTTGATTTTCTTTTCCATCCTTATGGTCAGATTAGCACACCTCCTGTCTACTTCCAGCCAATTTATTCTAAACTGGGGCATGGAATCCAGGTAACTAAACTTATTTGCATGCAAATAAAAGTGAACAGACTCTGAATCACATCTTAGAGTCACACAGGTGAATAAAACAAATGAGCTTCTAGATCTCGTTGCTTGAGTTCCTTACCATCTTTTTAATATATATTTATTGATGTTGTCAGTTTGGGCAGCATTAAAAAACAAAAGTACATCAATATCCTGTAAAAATGATCCAAGGAAAACACAATGATATTGAATTTGAATTCGTCTAAATCTTTGTAACATTTAGAGTTAAAAATTCAATATACAGGCATTTAGATATGGCTTAGTTATAGTTTATTTTTATAAGATTTTTATAATACCTGGAGTGTTAAGTATGAATAAATCGTGTTTAGGAATGTTGTAAAATTTCTAGCACAATTTTGGGCTTTTGAATAGTAAAAGCATAGTGTCCTGCAAAAAAGTCTATTATTGTCTTGACTGGTCAGAATTCATCTAGAGTGGTATACTTAATTCTGGAATTAATTTTATGATTCAGTATGGTGCCACCAAAAGAAACCCCTCATGCTGATCATCTGGAAAATATGCCTTTGAAGAAGTGTCTAGAATTAACAGTTCTACAAAAAAGGAATATATGAAGGAATAAATAAAGTAGTTGGAAGACTATGATTAATAGCATCTGATGGTTGCTTTTACATAACTGAAGGTCTTCTTGTGGAAAACAGATTACATACACTCCTTTTGGTTCTACAAGGTTGAATTTAGGGTACCATATAGATCTACCAGAGAGGGTATAATAACAACTGTTTAATAACTAATTCTGGTCTAAATTAAAATAGAATGCCTCAAAGATAGAGCATGCCTTTTGGTAAATGACAAAAGTAGGAATCAGGTGTGAAAAGAACTGACAGCTCAAGTACAGTCTTATAAGCTTGCTGTACTTGATGTCATTGAGGAACTGGAACTGGTCCTTGCTTTGTTGGAAGAGCAAAGTCAGAAGTGTTAGTGCCCCTAAGTTGTAAAACCTTGATACAAACTGAGTTCACAAATACAATATCACTATTTTCAATGTCAATGATAAACATTGGAGAGGGATTTCATCATTTATAGGAGACATGCATGTGTCTATATGAAATTGACTTCCATGGTTGAGACATGTGAATGTTAGTAATTGATCAGTCTTTAAAAAAAAACTGACTCATGTTAATAAAACTCACCAAGATTGTGATACAAGGTAATAAAATGTGTATATGAAATAAATAATTTTAAATAATTATATCTAAAAATCAGAGTAATCATTGAGGTCTGTTATGATAGTTTTGGAAGACAAAGCATAGTAAACCTCCTGTTTGGGGTAGGTATAAAAATATTTTATATTTTTTAATCACTTCAAAGAAATTTCAAACATCATAGCATTTTATTTCCAAATATTTCAGCAGTCCTAGCAAAAAGTAATGGACATTCTCTTATATATCCACAATATGATTATGGCACTGAATGAAATTTACAATTACCTCCTATTATCCAGTCTCTCTACTTGTTTCCCAAATGTGTCTTATACCTTTTATTTACTTATTTATTTGTAAAACCTAGATACAAACTGAGTTCACAAATACAATATCATTATTTTCAATGTCAGTAATAAACATTGGAGAGGGATTTCATCATTTATAGGAGACATGCATGTGTCTACAGGAAATTAACTTCCATGGTTGAGACATGTGAATGTCAGTAATATCTATTTTATACTATTATTATTTAAATAGGATAATTTTTCAAAAATGCCTACTAGAATGACATGTGTGAAGCATGATAAATCTTAATTACCTTAATTTTTACCATTAGGACATAGATAATTCATTAAATAACCCTGATAATTTAATAGTTAACCCTTTGTTTTGATTCAGTTCCTGAAGCTTTTAAAGTTTTAAAACTAAAAGCAGTATTTTTAGTATTAACCACTGTGTGTTAAAAGTATCATTTTGTGATAGATGAGGAAACTGAGAATTCATTAAAGCTAATATAATTATAAATCTGATTTAGAGGTAATACATTAAAACATAAAAAATATACATTAAAGCCAAATCCAGTTTCAATCTCTTAAAGTCTTTTTAAAAATATCATAGGACACTTTTCTTAATGGACTCCGGGAATACTTTTGAAATAACAATTTAGTATACTTAACATATCGATACATAAACCTTTTTATTCATTTATTCTAAATTTTAAATTAGGGTGAGTTTTTGCTATCAGCACTTCAAATTTTCTAAAATGTGCTACTATTTATGCTTTTTATATATTAAAAACATGCCTTTCCCAAATGCCTTTGGCATTATTTAAAAAGACACATAAAGACCACTATTAAATTTGAGAAAATCTGGAGGTAAGAATATGAATTATCATCTTAGAAATACTTTTCCAAAATGCACACACATTATGCATGTATTTTTAAAATTTATAAAACGTTCAATTTTATATGACATATTGTATGTGCCCACTCATAAATCATATGAATTAATGAGGAATTTCCTAAAATTCATAAAATTATAAAATAGTAATTGTGAATTACTTTTTAGCACAGTACTATTTCTGTTTCATCCAATTTCATGCATAGGGAAAATAGCAAAATTATATGATTAAGTTTTTATGAAAAATGTTATACTTAAGGAAATCAGAAAAATTTAATGGACACACATGGATTTAAACCTCAAATCTGCTGCTGACCAGTTGGATACTGTTTTAAAAGTCATTTACCTTATTTGCAAAATAAGTGACTTGGATTTGGGGGGTTTTAAGAATGAGGTGACATAATGATCTAATTTTCTATAGAATCAATTGATTATGGACTTCATTTTCTCAGAATATATCATTTGGTTCTTGCCTAGGCTCTCTGAGGTAGCCCCAGGATATATATGAGCTACACCTTTCCCTCAGTATTGTGGACATTTTTGAAGTCCAGGTTAGGCATTTATATTTATATTGATCATAAGTACCATTTACAAAAATCCTTAATATATTCCAGGCAATTTTATTTATAGACATAACTCTAGTTTTCACAAAACCTCTATACAAATTCACTATAATTTAATATACAATGAAACAGGTTCCAGGTGGTTAAGTTACTTGCTACATAACTCAGACTTGTCAGAATTGGAAATTGGATGGAGGTCTGAATGATGATAATTTCTACATTTTTTTTCTATTATGCCACATTTTTTCTTCTTTTTATCATTTTTAAGAAGTAATGAAAATCATTTAGCATACCAAAATTTTATACAGTCATAATGAATAGAATGAAACCAAAAGGCAGAATAAAAGAAGGTGAAAAGCATCAGAAGTATATTAATATAGTCTTGGAGAAATAATAAAGACCCAAATATGAAAGTGGATGGGAAAATGCATAGAGAAATGAATATGATATTCTCATAGAAGTAGAAGCTTAACATTTATGCAGTGTAGAGAAAATGCAAGATCATTACTATAAAATTCTCAGCCCCAAACACTATTTTTCTTTAGCTCTTAACTATTTCTATTAATAACCACAAACACACATCTGTCATGTATTATGTCCGTGATTTCAGGAACCTCATATTTTGGGGGAAGAATACAAAAAAAAAAATACAATAAAGTTGATAATTCTCCTTTCAGAGACCTCTTCTCCTGCAAGTTATGAATGTGTTTTCACAAGTGATTAGACTACAGGAGAAGACAACATGAATGCCTGGAGGAAATAATGGATGACATGTTCTGAAACTTTTAAAAAACTAATTACACACAGCTGGAAATGAAGAAAGGAATGCATACTGTATGAATTTGGCCTTTAAGTATAGAAATTGAACTGACAGAGATGAAAGAAAGGGAAAAAGATGCGCAAATTAATTAACAGACTGTATCTCAAGATATTTACCAGCATTAGCCAACATTTTAGTTTAGTTGGAAGATGGACGATACAAAGCATGGAACGGAGTAAAATAAAATGAGATTTAAAAACTGGCAGAGATAAAAATTTATGGTAATCCTTGGGACATTGTAATTCTACTCCTAAGTATAGATTCAAGAGAAATATGCCCATATAGTCCAGGAATTTGTACTGTTCATAATAGCCAAAATGTAATAGTTTCCACAAGATCATTTATAGAAAATAAAATACAGCCAGATATATGTTATATTCTGTAGCATAAAAAAATCTGCAAAGAGTCATAAGGATAAGTAGAATCTAACTATATCCTATGGCAGTGTACTATTGTGTATAGTTATATCCTGCTTATTCTTTGCTCATGCAACAGTAGAGTTGAATGTCAAATATATAAATGATGAACATAGAAGGGAACATATCAGAAAATCCTTAGTTTTGGAAATCAAGGTAATTATTATTCTTAGGAGATACTTAACTGAAAGAAGAGAGAAGGAGGTTCATTTTTTGCGAATTGTCTTTTTATCTTTTTTTTTTCTTGATTTGGGTGTTAGGATTTGCTCAGTTTGTGAAAATAGTTCTAACTGTATATTTATGTTTTGGTCATTTTTTCCGTATGAATTTTCTACTGTAAGATTATATAATAGATATTTTTATTTGGTAAAAGACATGGATGAACACTGTAGCTGAAGAATTGGCCATTTCCATCAAATTCAGAAAGATAGAATTAAGCAATAACGAGGCAAAGGGATTGAGAATCATAGAGGAAATTAAGGTGAGAACTTGGAAAGTAAAAATGGACATAGAAGGAGATAGACAACATGAAAGTAACAAAATCTGCCCCTATCATAATGGCATAAATAAAGGGGGATTTTTAAAATGAATTTTTTATTTTTTTTAATTTATTTTTATTTTTTTATTATTAGTTGTTCAAAACATTACATAGTTCTTGACATATCATATTTCATACATTTGATTCAAGTGGGTTATGAACTCCCAATTTTACCCCATATACAGATTGCAGAATCACATCAGTTACACATCCATGTTTTTACATACTGCCATACTAGTGTCTGTTGTATTCTGCTGCCTTTCCTATCCTCTACTATCCCCCCTTCCCTCCCCTCCCTTCCCATCTTCTCTCTCTACCCCATCTACTGTAATTCATTTCTCTCCCTTGTTTTTTCCCCTTCCCCTCACTTCCTCTTATATGTAATTTTGTATAACAATGAGAGGCTCCTTCCATTTCCATGCAATTTCCCTTCTCTCTCCCTTTCTCTCCCACCTCTCGTCCCTGTTTAATGTTAATCTTCTTCTCATGCTCTTCCTCCCTGCTCTGTTCTTAGTTGCTCTCTTTATATCAAAGATGACATTTGGCATTTGTTTTTTAGGGATTGGCTAGCTTCACTTAGCATAATCTGCTCTAGTGCCATCCATTTCCCTGCAAATGCCATGATTTTGTCATTTTTCAGTGCCAAGTAATACTCCATTGTGTATAACTGCCACATTTTTTTTATCCATTCATCTATTGAAGGGCATCTAGGTTGGTTCCACAGTCTAGCTATTGTGAATTGTGCTGCTATGAACATCGATGTAGCAGTATCCCTATAGTATGCTCTTTTAAGGTCTTTAGGGAATAGTCCGAGAAGGGGGATATCTGGGTCAAATGGTGGTTCCATTCCCAGCTTTCCAAGGAATCTCCATACTGCTTTCCAAATTGGCCACACCAATCTGCAGTCCCACCAGCAATGAACAAGTGTACCCTTTTCCCCACATCCTCGCCAGCACTTGTTGTTATTTGACTTCATAATGGCTGCCAATCTTACTGGATAAATGAATTTTTTAATGAATTTTTTTGGGGGGAATTGAACTCAGGAGCATTTGACTACTGAGCTACATCCCCAGCCCTATTTTGTATTTTATTTAGAGACAGGGTCTCACTGAGTTGATTAGTGACCTGCCATTTCTGAGGCTGGCTTTGAACTTGTGTTCCTCCTGCCTCAGCCCCCTGAGCTGCTGGGATTATGGGTATGTGTCACAGTACCTGGCTTTAAAATGAAATTTTAAGATTGAGTAGAAGAATTCTCTCTAAGAAGTATAAAAATCAAGAGGTTATATTGTTAGACTGAGTTTGATTTTCATCATTCTGTGATCAGGTTATTTGTAGTATTGTGTTGACTCAGGAAAAAAAGATCAGAGCTGGAGATTTTATGACAGATGAGGAAAATTTGTTTCTCAAAATAAATTATTATGTTTTGCAGAACAATTGCATTTGAGATGAAAAATGATAGAGAAATATCATCAAGGAAGATGTGGATATTTTTGTATATGGAGGACAATATTCCTCAGGTTTTGTTGTTATGATGGTAGAACAAGACTTCTTACCAAGATTTTCTGGTTTGCAGCCTGGTTCAACCATTGAGTAACATAATATTCATTGAATTGGTTAATCTTTTGGAGACAATTTTCCCATTGATAAAATGTAAATAATTATGACACCTACCTCATAAGGCTGCTGTGATTATTGAAAGTGAAATAGATATTTGGTACCTAGGAAGTGTCTGGAATGTATATTTATTTCTATTTTCATTGTTTCTGGAAACAGATTTGAAATTTACTAGATACACAATGCAATTTCATTCAAAAGGCAATGATTCACAAACCCTTTGACAGCTAATACATATCAGAATTCTGAGCAGGAGTCCAGATATAGAGCCACCTGGCCACAGATGCCAGAGATTCTATTAAAACTGATTTGTCTTTGGCTTTGTCCCTCAGTTTCTTTTCTTATCATGCACAAAATAATTCAATCAAGGAATTTCACCCAGAATCCGCAAATATCAGTTATTCTCTTTAGTCTTATTTTGAAAATTTCTAAGTGATTGAAATTGATGATAGCACTTAATAAATTATTCATGGAAACACTTAAAACTTTCAGTAAAGGTGTAATTTAATGTTTCATTGTTGTTGTTCCCCAGTTAAAAAAAGACTAAAATTCTCTAGAACTTTTAATTTCACAAACTACTGCCCAACTTTTGACCCTTATCTATCAGAGATAAAAGTCTACTGATTGTAATTCACCAAGTGAGTTGGAATGTTATTAAGGAAATCGAGTGCAACCAATGAGTTCCCTGTCCGTGACAGGGTCAGTCTCAATGTTATCCAATAATCAACTCTGCTCCCTACATGGCAGGTAGGTAGCAGTTGCAATTATTGTCATTTTGTATCTGGGGAAACTTAGACAGGAGGATTAAGTGACTTCCTCAAGGTCATATAGGGAATCAGTGGCATCCCAAGGAACAGAACTTGAAATATACTTAACCAGACCTCTTCTTGAGTAGTTTTTACTTTATTATGAGACTAGTGAATTATTTTCCATAATATGCTATTGTATACCTCAAAATTATTTATTAGATTTAGCATTACAGATTTATTAACCCTTAGAGTGCAAAATAGCCCAGCTCTCCATAGCTAGGTATTTTTGAATGTTTGAACACTTTATATGAGAATGCAGAAAATGATAATGACCAGTAGTCAAGATGGAGGAAAACTCATTTCTACATTGGAGGTAGTTTAATGGGTTGATAGCTTATAATTTACTTAACATGCTTGCATATTACTTTTGATTTTGAAAGTACTGAGCTGTGTCTTCATTTATGTGCCTTGCCATATGCCAGCGGTAGTAAAAGTTACTGTTCTTTTAACACGTTGCATAGGGCACATTTCCTGTGAGAAAAACAGCACCAAGTACTTTCAGATGCTAAAGATGAGATCTTGTAAAGCTCATTAATTAAAAACTGTGTCTCATGAAGCTTATTTTGATTCTTCAAAGAAAAACAAATAATAAAATGAAAGCAAATTTAAGTGCTAGACATGTAAATATATTTTGACAATTTTCCTATTGAACAAAAACGTTATCATTTATGGAGCATTTAATGTGTCTCAAACATTAAGGTAAGAAATTTAAAGGAAAAGGCTTATGTTAGAATTAAGGCATGATTAATTAATCCTGAGATTTTCATAGACATCAAGTTATTTTAGACCCTATGTTAGGCTCATAATAAATTGATAATAAATGACAATTGATGCTGATTTTTGATCTTTATTATTTGAATGTTTCATTGACTATGCTTTTAATTCCTTTCGTTCATATAGGTAAGCTCTTTTACCATTGCATACTATTGATTCCATAAAGTATGTTTTCATTATATTGTACCTAGTATCCAGAGTATTGCAAATGTTTTTTTGTGATTTCTCCTTATTTTTCCATCTGTAGGTGTCTGAAACACCAGCATCTAAAATATGAAGATGTGAATCATCTAATAAACAAGTTCTACTAACATGATTCATCATTTTCAAAATGTTCCTCCTTAGAACTCTGTACATTCATTATACTACAATAATATATCTAAAATTCCTTTCTGTTTGCTAGTTTGTGGTGCTGGTTATTGAACACAGGGTCTTGCACATATTAGGCAAGCTCCATACTATTGAGCTACATGTCCAGCCCTGACATTCCTTTTTGATGATATAATTGCATGGACAGTCTCATGAAGTTTTATGTTCTTCATATTATCAGATCATTTATACTTCAAGATTTTTTTTAAATTTAATTTTTTAAATTTTATTAGTAGCAGGAATTGAATGCAGAGACACTTAACCACTAAGCCACATCCCCAGTCCTTTTTTTTATTTTGAAATAACGTTCTCATTTAGTTGCTTAGGGTCTGGCTAAGTTGCTGAGGGTAGCTTTGAACTTGCAATCCTCCTACTTCAGTTACCTGAGCCACTGGGATTACAGGTCTGCACCACCATACCTGGCAGGATTCTTTTTTATTTGACAAGAAGTAATGTTCTAGGTGATGAGATTTTAAAAATGGTAGTTTAGTAATATAGATTTATTTTTTTACCTATCCTACATTCTAAATTGCAAAAGGAAGATGCAGTTTGCATACATTAAGAATACAACATATCCAAAAAGTGATATCATGCTAAACAGAGTAAGTTTACTCTGCAAAGGATAATAATATCTCAGTAGGCAGTATACAAATTTGGGAGGGCTGCATTAATAAATCTTGCCCATAGTGTTTTTATTCTTTTCATATAATGGTCTGTGTACACACAGACACACACACATATATGTATATATATACATATATACATATATATATATATATATATATTCATATATATATACACACACACACCTGAATATATTTATATGTACAAAATATGCAGACATCCTTATGATTTTACCTATGTGCTCATTTTTATACACATAATTTATAAATTTATACAGTTATTATTTACTAATTTATATTCAATGGTCCTATAAAATTTATCTAGCTATACTTATATATAGATATACAGAGACAGACATAGTCTGATTGCAGGTTAAGTTCTTTTATGTTTCTACCTTATGAAATGTATCATTAGTATAATTAGAATATATTCTAACAAATATGATGCATGACATTACATTTGAATTAACTTAAAATTTTGACACCAGTAGAAATTAGAACATTCCAGATTTATTTTAAGGAAGATTTAAATTTGCCAGACATCAAGACATACATTACAATTCATATATATATATATATAT
>NW_025999862.1:6574075-6591417 GCF_001458135.2 Marmota marmota marmota
TATATATATATATATATATATATATATATATATATATATATGTATATATAATTGTCCTAGAGCAAATAATTATAACTTAATAGATTTCTTCTTTGAAAAAATAAACCAAGAAAGTTTTGGCTAAATGACTTAAAATCTGAGTGTCTCTGATTTTAAATTTTAGGTTGTGTGAATACCCTATAATAACCAATTTTTTCTAAAATGCTTTCTTCATAGTGGAATGATTTTAAATCTAATTATCACACGTTTTAGGCAAAGATGACTCAACTTCCTGAGGCGGAAAAGGAAAAGATTGCTGAGCAAGTTGCTGATTTCAAGAAAGTAAAGAGTAAGCTTGATGCTGAAATTGAAATATGGGATGATACAAGCAATGATATCATTGTTCTCGCCAAGAAGATGTGTATGATCATGATGGAGATGACAGACTTCACGAGGTAATTATGTTGAAATTATATATAATATTGCTAATGGGTAGAAACATTTGTCACATTACTGAAACTTCAAATTTCTCTGAGTGGCAGATGCCAAAATTGAGTGGTAGTGAAAATATAAATAATATAAAAAACAAAGTTGAGGGTGTGTAATTCTAGAGGTTGTGAAAAGTAAATATGGCAGAGTTTCTCATAAACTGACAAAGACTTTAGATACCACTTTACACTCTGTCACTTTTAGCTTCCTCAGAGATCTTCCCAGCATAACATCAGGATTAGTGGTATCTTTTGCTGCTGAGATAGTAACTAGATATATTTAAAAGTACAGTGACTTAATGATAGCAGAAAAAGAATCATATGTTTTGTTGCATTCCAGAGAAATAAAATGTTGGTTATAACTATAAAATGGCATTTCATAGAGCTAATAAATGAGAAGTGAACTATATAGTGCAAGCCCAATCAATTACTAAAGTATACAAAATTACAGAAATTTACTTAAGTAGTCTTAGAGTTACTATAAAAGTCACAGAATAGAATACCCTGCAGCAGATCTAGTGCAAATAGAAAACTGTCCATTTATATTACCATATACTATACACGAAAATTGCTTTCAGATGGAATAATGGACGAAACCTAAAATTAAAATCATAATTAATAGAGAAAATATACACAAAGTATTTGATATTAAGATTCAGTTAAAGTTTCTAAGCATTACAAAGAAAGAATTCATAAAGAATTATTAAATTGAACTATTTTAAAATTCTAAGTACCAATAAAACTTCCTAAACAATATTAAAATTTAAGTAGATAACTTGGTAAGTATTTGCAAGAAAGAATAAAAATGTGTGATGTCACTTATATATAAAGACTATTAGTATTAAAAATAAGAAATGAATTTCCTAATCCAGGATGAAATATAATTACATAATTCACCGATTTTTCACCCATAAAAGATATGACTAATAAATATTTGAAAAATATTTAGCCTTAACATTTAATATCAAATAATTTTTAGATTAAAAAAAATTGGAGAACTTTGAAAATAGGCAAGGTACAGAGTGTGGTAGCAAAAGCCTGAAGTAGTATACACATAATTTAGCAATATGTATGAACTAAAATCCTTTATAAACAGTTTATATCGGCATCATCTATGCTGTAATCTATATGTATTTCAGAGATTCTATCCCAAATAAATAATCTGAAGTAAGATATATTAGTATAAGAATAACTGCAGAATTATCAAAATATTAGGAAAATTGGACTGTTTAAATTAATGACGTGTTGCTATATGAAGAAGAATCCACTGAAAATAAAGCCAAGATATTTTAAAAATGTTTTTAATGAAAAGCTAAAAAGTAGTCTAATCTAATTTTTTAGTATAATATGTAGATATGGCTGTTTTCCTATGAGTGTTTCTTCTTTATTTTGTATGTGACCAAAATTATTTATGACAGAACTCAAACCTACTTGTAGTCCCTTCAAAGAAAATCCACTTTTCAAAAATAATGGCAGTGAAGAGATTTCCCTGCACATTTAACTGGAAAGTTATATATATAACTTTTTTAATATTATAGATAAATATATAATGTTATTATACATAGAATTTCATAAAGAAGTCCTTTGAGATATCAGTTTATATTTTTCCTTCTTAAAGTCTTTACACTTTTTTTTCAACCGTAGTTCTATAGCTGCCAAATGTCCTCTCATTCTTTTTCATATACAGATTAATTCAGTTTTGACCTATGCTTCAGTTTTTGCAAAGATTCTGAACAATCTCTTGGTCTCTCTCTGACTCTCTTCATGTTTCCTTTTCTCTTTCTGTCTGCATCCCTAATTTTCTCAAATATAAATGCATAGATTATATATATATATATATATATATATATATATATGAAACATAGGTATAAATATGCCTTTATATAGGAAATAAAATTATATTCAATGGTATTAAATAAAAATCATGTTTTAGTAGGTGGATTTTGGATAATTTAATTACAGTTTAGTCTTCTGTTTTAATTGCTCTATTACTTTAAAAATGTATTGATATTATGTGATAAATATGTATTCATTTTTTAAAAAATGAAGTTTTATACTGACTCAAGGATAATGACTATTGTATAAATTAAATCACACCATACAAACTTTACTGAAAGTTAAGAGCAAATTAGAGCACAAAAAAGCATTATATGAAGCCAGCATTCAAACTTTCTGAGATACAGAGAATAGTGTAAGTTTTAAATTATCTTATGTGATATATATACCAAATTCCAATAGTTAATGCTGGTACTCTGCCATTGTCACGACCCTGTGTTTCTAAAGGGCAGAAACTAAGATGATTAAAACATTCCATGGAGAAGAGATTTGTAAAGAAACAATAGATATAGTACAGAAAAAATTGAATCAAAACAAGAACACCTGATATTAAGTGAAAAAATTCTGAACACAGGTCTGGGACTTGGCATTTTATAACACTGATTAGAGGGAAGAGATTAAAATTCAGTTGGTTTAGAATTGAGAGCTTTAGATCATTTTCACTTTTGATGGAAAAGAAAATCTTGGAGAGGTAGCACTAGAAGTATTCCAGGTTTTGAGAAATAGCAAGGATCCCAGAGAAATAAAAGAGAATTATAGAAGATGCCACTTTTCCTCCTCTATCACCATTACTAAGAGCATTATCCATTATGAAAAAGTGTACTTCATAATACCAAAGAAAGAGAATGTTCTTTGAGTAGAAACCATGCCCAACACTCACTATATGTTATTATAAGAAGATTAAAGTGGGAATCAAAACAGCTCAGCTGATGAAACCCCTCCCTCTAAAAACAAATAAAAACCAGAAAAAGTAAAAGTATACTATTATGCCTCTACCTGAAATAAATTTCAAAAAGTAAATAATTGGCATTATATGCGTATATATTTGATGTCCCTAAATCTAGACTCAGAACATGAAAATCAAGAGAAATTAACCAAAAATGGGAAACAATGATTTGATAAATCTTTGGGGGGAATTAGAATTAACCACCATCACTAACAATAACAACAAAAATGTGGGGAAAAAAGAAAGAAAAAACTTAATGAAAAAAGATAAAGAGTAAAAGAATCAAAAAAGTGACCAAATGTTCAAAAGGAAATAAACTCAAAAAAGTTAATAAATGGCATTAAAGAAAATAAGAAATAACCATGACATAAAGAGAATGACTGTGAGATAAAGAAGAAAATGATCAGAGAAAAAGAAGTAAAATGGTAGAAAAATTCGATGTACTTTTTGCTCTTACATATAATTACTGACTTTTTCTAAAGGTGATGATTTAGATCACTTAAATGGCTTTTTATACTTGCTTCTCCCCTCCTTTGAATTCTTGATTGTTTGGTACCTTCATGTATTTTATTGCATATATGATCCTTGATATTATTTTATTAATAATTTATTTTGATATTTATTAGTTATGATGAAACTTCCCATTATGTATGATGAAATGTTCACCTTTACCCTTTCTTCTGCCTTCTACCTGATATTCTATGTCTCATTTACAACACAAATTCTCTTCACTTCTTCTTATATTTCTGGGATTGGTTAGATTTATATTCTCAATAATTTTAATTCAAGCTTAATATATAGGTTGATTCTGAAGTAAAGATTAATAACATTTTTGTTGTTGTTCCATTGATATAATTAGCCTAGATACACAAAAGAAGAAAATGTATTTCCAATAGAAAGCTGAATTAGAATTTTCACATAATATAAAGTATCCATAACTTTATTTGGAAAATAGTATATCAAGGAAAGAAACCTGAAGTGAGAGCCTCTTTAGCTTTCTCACCATGGGGTAATATAAATAATTACACTAGATGTATTTATGCACAGGGGCCAGATCAGGAGGGAAAAACAATAAAGAACAAAGCCATGAGAAAACAGAAGTATTGGCAGAGAAAACAGAATTGCATAAATAAAGAACACTGGAGTGATAAAAATAAATAAATACAGTACGGCAAACAAAAAAGGACTCTGGACCACACTTAAGGGAATTTCAGTGAGTCACTGAAATTTAGTCATTTAAATGATCTAAAATGACTAGTTTTACCCGAGAAAACTTAATATGATAATTGAATAGATTCTAGTTTTGGCAATTCTCAATTGTTGTTGACTTTTGTCTTAGTAGCTTCAATAAATCATGATATGAGGGGGGAAAAAAGCCTTATTAAGAGAAATGGACAAAGAATAGGAACCAAAGAAAAATATACTTAAAGCAGTAACTTAAAGGAGGCAAATGAGCAGGACAAGGTTTTTGAGCTTTCTGAATGTTGGAGGGTTGAAGAGAAAGAAGAAATGGATAGGGATAGAATGAATTGTTTAAAGGGAGATAAAAACTATAGTCAAAGATGACACAGAGCATTACAATGGAAGGAAAAGAAACAATTAAAAAAAAAACAAAAAACACATGACAGGGCTGGTGTTGTGGCTCAAGTGGTAGAGTGCCCCAGCCTAGCATGTGTGGGGCACTGGGTTTGATCCTCAGCACTACATAAAAATAAAATAAACATATTGTACCCACCTAAAACTAAAAATTAATATAAAAAATGTCAGATATAAAGATAAGCCTACATGAGTTTACATGCTGTTTTTTCTAGTCTCAGTTTGAATAATGAGCTCATAATCACAGATATCATTCTTGTCTATTCAGCACAAAATCTTCCTACAACTAGTCTCCTTATATGGCAAAATCATATTTTACTTGCCTTTTAGCAGTTATCACTTCTTAGATTATCTAGTTAATTTATTTATATATTTTATACTTGCATATCCATAACAGAATATAAGTTATATGTAATTTGTCTTATTTATTATTTTATTCTTAGAACTTGCAATAGCATATGTGTGTGTACACAATATGTATAAGTTTAAGTATGTATAATATGTATAAGTATACAGATTATGTATAAGTATGTAGAATCTGTATATGCTGAATATATATTTAATAAATACTAGTTGAATAAATTAAGAAATTAAAAATAAAACACCTGTATTTAGAAGGAACCAGGAAAAAAAACAATCAATCTCCAAAAAAAAAAAAAAAACATAGTAGGTAAACTTAATCATCAACTGTTGAAACTCACTCTTTTTTTGTTTACTTGTTTGTTGATACATATGTAGATCCCTATGTAGAACACTAAGATATTAATTTGAACTCCCATATGGCATTAGAGACACTAGTTAGGGAGCTGTAACTGAGACCCTTGGAAAAGCCTAGAGTTATGATGAACAAATAAGTCAGAAAATATCTTGGTATATCCAAATAAAACATGGCAGAATGACAGTAGTGATAAAAAATGAGACTATTTGCAGTGATGACACTACACAGGGAAATTATAAAGGTTGGAGATGAAAATTGAAATGATTTGCTGTTCTTATATAAAGAAAAGATTTTTTAAAAATTAATACTCTGCAGCATAGAAAATTATGTAACACATTTTAAAATTTCTAAGGAATCTTTACAGTAATGAAAATTGGAACCAGTAGAATAAACTTTCCATATCAGAAGATGAAATTAAAATAAAGGGGATAAATTAAGTTAGAAAATGGGAAAAAAGAATAAAAAAGAAAATGTTGAGTGAATATGAAAAATACAATAATTACATAAATTATACTAAATATATAATTATTCCAATTTTTTAAATATAAGTAAGATACTTATATTTTTGTAAAAAAGTAAGGATCTGGAGTCTATCATGCTACATGAAATAAGCCAATCTCTAAAAGCAAAGGTTAAAATTTTTCTCTGATATGTGGATGCTAACCCACAATAAGGGTTTGGGGAGAAAGAATAGTTCAGTGGATTAGACAAAGGGAAATGAAAGGAAGGAAGGGGGTAGGAATAGGAAAGACAGTGGAATGACTGGAACAACTTTCCTGTGTACATAAATGAATATACCACAGTGAATCTCACCACCATGCACATCCACAAGACTGGGATCCTTATTAGAATAAGAAATATTCCATGCTTATATAAATATATCAAAAGAGATCCTGCTGTTATGTATAACTAAAAAGAACCAAAAAAAGTAAAACAATACAGTAAATCCAAAAGACAAAAAGTATCATTGAACAGAGGCACATAAGAATTTTATTTTCTAGGAACCATGGAATAAGAGGAGGAAACCTTTCTAAAAGAATAAGGAAATGTATGAACGTATGAATAAATGGAAGGAATTTGAGAAGTAAATTCTTAATGGCTTCTATTTGTTAAGTGTTGCCATCTATTGAATGTTTGACTAAGAATTCAAACATGGAGTGACAGAGCTGCAGTAGATCTGGATAGGTCAAAGGTAGTAAACATGTGTTAGTTTTCACCATTTTGTTTATTAAGGGAAAGGTAAATATATTCTCTCTTTGTATGTTCTGAGAAGACTAGTTGGGCTATATTTACTCATAATTCATAGACTGGAAGGAAATTTGCAGCAGCATTAAAACTACTAGAAAGGATAGATTAAAATGACTGGCTGTGTCCAGACTAGAAAAGAAGAAAAATGTCCCTGGGAAGTAGGATGAAAGTGGAACTGTAAAATCCTGTCACCTGAGACAGGGTGAGGTTATAGGCTTTGCAGATTTCCCTTCTCTGAATGTGTCACTTTGAAAGGAATTAATGTCTGATTGCTGATACACTTTGAATCAAATTGGAAAAGATTCTGCTACATCAGTGAATATGGAAGTATCCTAAACTGCAGCTAGTGTGTTAGAAGAGGATTCACAGCTCCACAGAGTGAGAACTCATTGGGAAATAGACACATTTCATGTTTTGCAAAAGCTAAATACCCCAACGTTCTCACAATCTATAGGTGTCACTGCCACAGGCATCCACAAAACAAAGATACTGTGTGTTCAAATTTTAAGAAAGGCATGGTAATAAAATTGAATTATAGGTTCTGATAATCACTTGTTCTGGAACTGGATCCATAGTCAGCTAAATTTTAGGTCACATAAACTTTGATAAACCTATAATTGTTTTACAATGGATAAAATCTTTTCTTTTTATTTCCAATTTTATTTCAAGCTTTTATTTTCTCAGGCAGTATAATATTTTTCAGAGTTTAAATTTAGCAGTTTTATATCTAATATATTCCTTAGTTCCACCTGTGTCACATTTCCTTCACTGAAGGAATTTCAGCTGTTCCTAGGGGGGTCTGGAAGAATGGAGGAGATAGTGGGCAGTGCATGTATATTAACAAGTGGCAACAAATTTGGCTCACACACTGTCCTGCATATAGATATTTAAGTGGCTAGATAATCAATAAATAGAAAAAGAATATAAATAAGGACAGAATTATCTCTCTCTCTCTCTCTCTCTCTCTGAAGTGCCATTAGATGCTCTGTTTTCTCGTTTTCTTCACATGCTATTTTATTAATAAGGTGCAAAATAAAGGCTATCCTTTGATGAATGGTTACTATAACTACCCAATAACAAATACTTATTTCCTCATTTTTGTTGTAAGGATAGTTTGATTATTAAAATTTCCCTTATATAGTTAAAGAAATACTGGTAAAACAAATTGCTCATAAATATGTACGTGAAATTGGTTTTGAATCAGGATCGGCTCAGCTTTAGAATCTGGGCATCATATTACACATTTTTTTAATCCTGTGCAGACATAGAACAAAACCCAGCTCTTTTCTCATGAGTGAAAAAAATGGGCATATTATATAACGTACCTTGTGCTGCTAGCCATAAATATGTTAGAATTTTAGAAGAGAGGGAGTATCAGTAGAGAATGGAGTAAGTGCAGAAAGAAAATATGAAAAAGTAAAACATATTAGACTTTGAGATGCAAAGGTTGAATTGTGAAGGGAGATGATGTAAGTAAGAAAACCTACAAGAGTGGAAACCAGGAGTGTGGAAGTGAGTCAGATCCATTTGGGTTCTCTTTATAAACAAAGAGAGACATTAAGAAAGTAATAAATTTTAAAGGGCATTTAGAAACAGTTTTTATTTATATAAAGTAGGAAATAGGAAACTATTCAAGAATTATGATTAGGGATCCATGATAGAAAGAAACAAAATCTAGGAACAATATATGGGAAGAATAACAGGGCCTTTTGGGTGGCACTGCTATCAGGGACTCAACTCATCAGGGTCTGGTCAGTTAGAGAGCCATCCAATTTGCAAATTCTGTTATAGCCTTTCCAAAATGAGAAAACTTTAAATAAATTAATAGGACGTGTACTATACCAGGAGTTGTATAAAAATCCTATAAAATTTGATGTGGCCATTTCTGAGTGTTGGCCAATGCCACTTGTCACACATTTGGCACTTCTTCCAGCCTAAATTAAAGACATGGAACAGGTTTACTCTAATGATTCTGTATAGTTACAAATACAGCAAGATATTTTCTCACTAACCCCTGTGATACATTCATTCTGGGGTAGAAAAGTCAGGCATTATGATTTTAAGTTTTCTCCTTGATAAAGGGCTAGCCAAATAGTTATATAAGCTGTTATGATATCAACACAATTTTGGAATCTTCTACCAGCACCACATTTCTTTTATTTAGCCTCTGGTGCTTTTTAGAACCAGGAGTTAAGACTTGCTAGAAGAAGGCAAGTGTTTTTCCTTTGCATTAGTTTGTTTCCCAGGAAAGCATCTTCTGGGATTCTGGTTAGAAGGTAAAGGTCTGTATAAGGGGGCTGGGAATATGGGTGATACTCTCAATGCTAAGTTTAGCATTAGGTATTCCAACCTTCATTTTTCACCCCTGATGTCAGTAAAAGTTACCCCATCCCTAAGATAGGCCTATCCTCCTTCAATACAAAAACTTTATTTTATCCCCTTCAAAGAATAACATCCAGAATTTTGCTCTGGTGAACAAGGGGTAGTTGTTGAGTATTGTGGATTAAGGGAGGGGATAAAATTGCCTATTTCAGTTCCTCTCTTCTCCTCCAAGTCCAGCCAAATATGAATCAGTCTGTAAAAGCCAACTT
Source organism: Marmota marmota marmota (assembly GCF_001458135.2). Lineage (NCBI taxonomy): Eukaryota > Metazoa > Chordata > Mammalia > Rodentia > Sciuridae > Marmota > Marmota marmota. The sequence goes on from NW_025999862.1 coordinate 6,583,478, forward strand.
GATTCTTAATTTCCCCCACTGCTGGTTTGTACTGGCTTTCTTAATCAGGCTCTTATTACCACTTCTCATCTCCTTTTGAGTTTCCTGGCTTATCCTGAATATTTTTCCTAATATTTTTTACTGTTATTTTTTCCCTTTATAAAGATTAATTCTGCCCTTACTAGTGGGTTTAGGTAATTAGAGTAAAGAAAAAACAAGCCAAAGTATTACTGAGGGTTGGAGAGGGAACAAAATTAGATGCATGTGTTAATTTGCCATTTTTACCAGGAATCCCGTTAGGATTTACTAGCATTGGAGACATTTACTCTTTAAGATATTTTAAAATTACATATGAGGTTTTTTTAAATAAGTGATGGTCCCCTTTTTTTCCTCTCCCTTTAAGAAAATTCTGTCTGGGCAATATTTTGACTATGAACTTGAACAGTTTCTACATTACATGACTTATATAACAGTTGAGAACATTTAATTTTTTCCTTATCTAAGCAGGAGACAGGGTCTAGGTAAAACTTTCCAGATATCTAATTATATCTTATGGTCATATGGTAGGTATTTTTTTTAAGTTGCAGAGAGTTATGAGATAAAAGGCAAAAAGTGAGAACTTTTGTTCAAGAAACACAATCATCACATTCATCTTTGCAAAACATATTTTAAGAATTTACCACCTGTATTGTTAATATTGTTAAGATCTAAAAATTGAAATTAACTAAAGAATAGTAATACTGCTCTAAGCACTAATATTTTTTAAGCTACATTTTTAAAAATACAGCAGGGTCACATCCCTCCTCATCAGGAAATTTTATATTTTTAAGATGTAATGTGATGTCCACTTTTATCTAAATAATTGGTTTATTAATTTGATAAAATGCATAGACTTTACTAGAATTCTTACCGACTCTTTTACTGAGAATATACTGGATATTTGTCATAGTCCTTGGTATTAAGGATATACAAATACCTGCAGTGGAGGATTTTATTTTTAATATTTTTTAGTTGTCAATGGACCTTTATTTTATTTATTTATATGAGGTGCTGAGAATTGAACCTAGTACCTGGCACATGCTAGGCAAGCCCTCTACCACTAAGCCACTCCCCCAGCCTCATACAGTAGAGGATTTTGAGCCAGAGAAGCAACATATAGAATAGAGGAAAAGTTGAGAACAAGAAGATAGGCCCAAAGCAGGCAGAGGTGAAAGATGAAGATTGAAAAGAAATATATCAGTCATGAGTGGACTGCCAAGGCAGAAGTTCAATTCTGAAAGGGAATTCAGAATGTTGCTAGGAACTCAGATATAAATAAGAAAAGTAAAAATACCAAAGTTTTCTCACCAGAATCTACTTACCAGACAGAGGTTGAATATGTCTCTAATAGTCTGTTGAGCAGAAAATAAAAGAACAGGAAGGCCCCTCATTATTAGATTGTCTGAATTTTTAAATTCCATTCTAATGACATGAGAATGAAATCCTGAAGAATACTTTGGAGAGAATGAGCTTCAGAAAATTGGTTGACATGTCTGGTAAATATCAAAATGGTGATAATATGCCTTCCTGATACTCTCCCATACAACTCCGAGGACCAGTATTTATCAATAAGAAAGAAGGACTGCTTATATTTTGATTATTTATAAATTTGAATAATTTATTATTTATTATCCCTTTCCTGCTAATGGATCAATCTTCCTCATCCAAATATGAACAATCACAAGATTGTTTAAATATCCCTGAAATATTGGAACATGATAAAATGTCAATTAGTATTAAAATATATGCCCAGCCATATGTGTAGTAAGCATGGGAAGAATACATCTTTTTATTTAGTTTTAATTAGTTACCCAAGAGAAATATTTATGTGACATTTTCCAAAGGGTAGAACTGGCTTTGATATTGCAAATAGCAATTCTGACTTTATATTTCTATAATATCCCTAAGCCTGTTCTCAGAATATTGGTCACTCAACTAGTAAGCCCAACTGTCTGCAAATGAGTCAGGCATTTTGTCATCAGTAAGTATAGCCTATTGCAATCATGTGTTAACTTGAAATATGGCGGAATGCGTGGAGCATAAGAGATTTCCTGTGAAGCACCTCGCTTTCAGTTTTCCTTGTGTCCAGGAAAGCCTCAGATCTGACGAGGCAATGGCAAAAATGCATGGAAGTTTATTAAACTTAAGGGAAAAGCAAAGAGTACCCAAACTCATGTAGTAATGTTGTGTTCATTGTAGAAAAAGAGTTCTTGGCTGAGGCAGCCACAGAGTGATGGTGGATGAACAAGACTGGGAGGTGGGTTGGCTGTATTCCTCACCTCAATATACCTCCATCTACCTCCCTTGGAAATGGGCTTGTATTTGTAAGATATGTCAGCTCCACTTTACTTTTCCACAACACAACCTTGAGAGACAAAATAGAAAATGAGCAGCAGGGGCAATGGATACTCATCTTGCTTCTATTCAGCAAAGTTTTCAGAATTAAACTCTTTGTGGTAGCATAGTTGTTATACAAAATCTATGTGTAATGTCCTATGTCCCACACCCTTTTGTTTGTTAAATAAAAGATGTCTTTGCACATAGCTCATTTGCTTTCTGAAGTGAAACATTTATATTTTAAAATGATGTGTGAACAATAGCAATTTAAATGTTGTAGCCCACAAAACAAGGAATAAAATATATTGGTACATTTGAGTTTTTCTTAAACTATATAATTCTTATGAAATCTAATTTTTACTTTATTTGACAAGGCTACTAAATGCTTCTCATATATGTTATATACAAAAATGTCTAACAAATAATTAAAAATATAAGATGCCAAATATGAGACATGTAGATCATCAAAGATTTTGAAAAAATGTCTGACTTTTCAACATATAAGTTTAATAAAATTCATTTTATGTTGGAAATAAATATTATTTCAGTCTTTATATTATTTATAAATATTACAACAGAAAGAGAGAATTATTTTCTGTTGTGTTCTGTGATTAATCTTGAATATTTTCTTTTTGGGGCAGTGTTTAGAGTAATTATCTTATTATTATTGCCTTTTCCATGGACATTCTCCCCATTAAAAATCAGTTTATCTTATTGTATGGTGTCTCAAATAATTGGAAATACTATTTAGTAATGTCAAAGAGAAATGCTTTGACACAAATGGAAATAATTCTGCCAAGTCTTTTTACATGATAAAAATATTCATATATACTTAGGTGATAAGTAAAAGGGAAAAAAAAACTTAAATAGCATGTTAGTAATTGTTTATCAAAATGAATTGGACAGCCTAAATACCCTTGCCTGAATCTCTTATTGCAATTTCTTATTGTCATGAATTTGTCAGAGAATTTGGTAAAATTACTAGGTTAATTTCCAAGTTGTAGAACAGTTCTTTATTATGTGAATCTGCAGAGATTTCAAGTGGATAGATTTAAATTAAATTATGCATCATCTCAGAGTAAAAGAGACTAAAATATTAAAAATATAGAGAAATTAAAGACCAACTAAATAAGAACAGGCAGAGACTATTAAGAACTTTTTGAGGGACTCAGCCACTGTCGTTTCCTTCTTGTCTTTTTAAAATTAATTTTATTATTGATTGACACACAGAATTTGTATGTATTTGTCAGGTACAGTGTGATGTTTTCATTCATGTATATATTGGGTAGGATCTATTGAGGATAACAAATATATTCCCACCTTAAATTTTATCATCTCTGTAACAGTGAATACATTCAATAATTTGCTTTTGGCAGAGGTATAGGGATAGGCAGGGGAGATGGAAAGCTTAACATAAAGGCTTCGGGTATTTTCTTATTGGATATTGTTTAAATAGTGAAGCTGTAGGTGGGTTAACTAGAAGCAGCACATTTGGCTTTCTCTGGTTGTTGCTGAATTGGAAACTGGGCAAATGTAGGCAAATCTGATGACTAAGTCCTGCCATATTGAGTCAGTTGTTACAAAGACTATGGTTTAGCTTCTTGAATGACTCATTGCAGAGTTGTAGATCAAATTCTATTGCTATTGTCCATTTGTGTGTTGAGCCCCTCAGCAATGTAACTGATAATCATTTATTTAGGATGGACATATATAAATATACAGTTATAAGATAATATTGAATTAGTTTTATATACTAAAAACTAAATATTTATTTTAAAAACTAAATATTTATTTTTATAGTAAAAAGTCAATGTATGATCATCTATGTCTTGAATCAATGGCTCAATTAATTTAAAAGTAACTTGTTTAAAAAAGAGAAATAGTGAGATATTACAGTGGATGGATCTTTTTTATTAATATAACTATTTTTTCAGGTTTATGCCTATTGTGTTTCAAGAACCCTAATCAGAGCAGTTTGAGTTTATTTGGTCACCTCTATTACTTTGATAAATATATTCTGCATATAAGGTATCTTTTTTTACATCTGAAATCTTAAATTCCCATTCCTGTGTCTCTCTTCTAAAAGTGTTTAAAGCCTTATTCTCAACCTTATTGTGTTCTCATTTGAGATATTTCCATCCTTCCAACCTCAAATTCATGTACTCATTTCATTCTTTATTTTTTTTAATTCAGCTAAAACAGTTGGCTCTTATTTTCTTATAGAAATTTTGATGGTTCTCATGCCATACAATACCGAAAATCTCAGCCTTGTCTCAGTCCAATCTCCTGCTTTCTGCTGTCTTTTGCTTAGACTTCAGAATGTGAATTTCACTCTTTTCCCTCGGAACGACCAGGTATTTGTTTGTCCTAGTAGATGTTATAGAAAGAGGAAGCCTCAGGAAGACAGTATATTCTTACTACTCTGGTAAGTAGTTCTTTAAGCCACTTTTAATTTGAATGACAGTCAGGAGGAGAGTGTGTGCACACCAGTACAAGCAAATGTGGACACATGCATGCTGACTTGGTCCCCTCTCTATAAACCTCTCTTTTACTTCCTCTATTCTACCTTGATTACATATGTTTGCCTCCACCTACTCCATTGTTCATTTGGAATTAGTACTGCCCTCAAAGGTGATCTTTCATATTTACCTTCTATGACATAGGAATTGACCTCCATGTTCATGTTTTAGCCACTACAGATTTACTGGCTGGGTCCTTTCTGCTTAATCTTGACAATAAGCACAGTGGGAAATTGGGTGCAGAGTGCAACTATATAAACCATTAGTTATCGTTATCATTGTAATTATCATGACACTTAAATGTGGAATTGCCTTTCCTTGTTCACATAACACAGAGTAGCTATTTAGTGATTTTACTTTCTCCATAGGAAGTCACTCTGTGCTTTCAAATTATTAATGTGCTTTGTTATACTTTGTTTTTACTATAAATATAGCAGATACACCACAAATGCTAACTCATGGAACTTTTATTGGTGTAAAATGTTTTTTGACTACGACAAAAGAGATAAAACATCAAAAAGCATGTAAATTTGTCTATATCACTTTTTGTGGAATTCTAAAATGCACTTTAAATTCCACACCAGCTTTGTCCTCTGGATCTTTCTCCTGCCTGTTCACATTATTATTTATAACATTTTGAAAACAGTAGTCATCATTTATTGTGTTTTCAAACTATTTTAAATTTTCTAAAAAATAGTCTCACAAAACTTAACAGAGAGAACATGGGACAAACCCACATCAGGTATCACAGGGACATGAGAAAGTTTATAGTCAACAGCTAATGGCAGAGCCAGAAGAAAATATTTTTTTGCCAAACTGGCACTCATCAGTCATCATGGAGAACTAATCCATGATATATGGTGTTATTATAAGAGAATTAAATGGTGAAGTGTCATTTTGTGATAACAGGTCATGTAGGCAGAGGAATAAATTAAACTATATTCTACGTTGCCAGAAGTGAGGAAGTAAAAGCTCCTCAGGTAGGCATTTCTGATAAATTACAAAACAGATATTGAAGGGTATTGTTTTAAATATGTATGAACTTTAGTTTGCTTTGCTTTTGATTATTTTTTTCTGGATAAAGAATGAATTAACAAATTAATAATTAATAAAAATGAAAGATAACTATTGTTACAATTTTAGTCAGACCGTAATTAAACCTTGATATCCTTTGAAAGCTATCTCCTACAAAATATTTGATTAGAAAAGGCAGATTCTAGCATTACAGGAGTGCCAATTTACCAGCTGGCCACCATGTGTTTGACTGGTGTTTAACAATGAGTATTGGCTGACCTCTGCTGAAGAACACGGATAGTATCTAGGTACCTGCGGCAATTGCAACCCACAAGTGAAAACACAATCTTTCAGATTTGTAATGGAATACCAAGAGATGTCAAGGTGAGTCACATCACATAAATGTCACCTGCTCTGACAGTGTTCAGGACATCTGCCCATGGTGCTTTCCTTCTAATTTTCTCCTCATATAATGAAGCCACTCCAAGATGCCAGTGGCGACTGGTAGTCGCACAGTGCATCAATAGAAAGGGATATTATGCATTTCAAATCTGGCTCATTTGTTAGAGCCAAGGGTAGACACTTAATTTCTCTTGATGAGAGCAAAATTCATTTAATATAGCTGAACAAAAATATTAATCTAAGAAAAGGCACGAGTATCCCTATAATACTCTTAATGACTGCAGTCAGTGGATGCTAATTTTAGGTTCAATGTTTGTTCCCTAGTTCTAAATTGAAAAAAAGCTTTTAAATTACTATTTTTAGCAAATTCCTGATAGTAACACATAGACAAATGGTTCAATATTTATAAGACTACATTCTAATATATTTCCAAGTAATAATTACGTCCTCTTTCTTTCCTGTGTATCCCCCCCCAAAGAAAATATCCTTTTCCAAGTATTATGATTAAATCACTGCCTTCTTTTAATTTTTCTGGGGTCCCTATTTTTTTGCCTCTTTCCATGGAGATCACTTGTCAACAAATACCTTCTGGTATCTTCTTTACTTCTACCTCTCTGGCCTGAAATAATGATATTATAAAATGTTGTCCTTTTTTTCTACAGTTTGCTCCAGTTACATTGTCTGCTAATAGTCCTGTTCACCTCCCACTCATCCTTCTTAGTATATATACTTCTCCTCTTTCTTCTTTTGACATTTGCCTCCTCCATATGATCCTTTTTATCAGAATTTCACAGTGATCCTTCCCTCTTATTTTTGCCCAATTTCACTACTTTTCTTTTTATTTGCTTCTTCCATCTCTATAAGTCTCTTTCTCTTTACATTTATGTCTCCATATCACCTCCTTCCCCACCACTTTCTTTACTCATACTTGGTAAGTATTTATTGAATTTTCTCTATATAACTAGCACATAGAGACTTAAAGTTAATATGTCAAAGTATATGCCATCATATAGTTCCCCGTATAAATGGACAAATAAATTAATCAGTGGTGATTAATCATTATCAGTGTTGAAAGTGCACAGATAAAAATATACTGGGGAATTGGAAGAGGGTGGTGGCATCCAAAAACATATCATTTTGCTAAATGAGTAGATTATACAGCAGGTCTTCCAAAGGGGAAAATATGGTTAACTACATAAAATGATAAAAATGGTAATTTTTCCTTTATAGTAACCATATTACTTGTTTGTACCCTATAACAACATGCTGTATTCCCTAAGTAAACAAACAAAAATATTGAAACAAGAAAAACAAAAGTATCCTGGCTGATGTATAATCTCAGTTAAATTTTGAGGCAGGAAAAATAGGGGGTATAAAAAGTTCTCTAGGTAAAAAGGACAGCATGGGGGGAAAAAAACATCTGACGCATAAAATAGCATGTTGGAGACAAATGAGCAATCTGGCATTGCCAGACTATAAATAGAAAACAGAGCATGTGGAAAAGAAGCTTGAAATTCGGAAGGACCTCATTATGGAAGGAGGTTGTTATCATGCTGAGAAACATGAACATGATCAGAAATGCATTTAATTCCAGACATGGCTGTCATCAGATCTTCATTTTTTTTTTTTTTTTTTTAGTCGTTGATGGAC